>NC_141901.1:97154213-97471713 GCF_057802395.1 Ceratotherium simum simum
AAGGGAAAGAAACTAGAATAGCTAAGGCAATTTTGAGAAAGAACAATAAAATTGGAGGAATCCTGATTATAAGACTTACCATATATAAAGCTATGGTAATCAAGACAGTGTAGTATTGGTGAAGAGAAAAACATACAGATCAATGGAACAGAATAGAGAGTCCAAAAATAGACCCACACAAATATATGAGTCTATACAGTCATTTGATTTTCAACAAAGGAACAAGAGCAATTTAATGGAGAAAGGATAATTTTTTCAGCAAATGGTGCTGGGATAACTGACATCCATATGAAAAAAAAATGAACCTCAACCCAAACCTCATAACTCATACAAAAATTAACTCAAAATACGTCATAGATATAAATGTACAAAGTAACACCATAAAACTTTCAGAATAAAATAGGAGGAAATCTTTGTGACCTGGGGTTAGGCAACAACTTCTTATACTTGACACCAAATGCATGACGCATTAAAGGAAAAATTGATAAATTGGACTTCATCAAAATTAAAAACTTTGCTCTCCATATGATATAGTTAAGAGAAAGAAAAGACAACCTATAGGAGAAAATATTTGCAAATCATATCTCCAACAAAAGATATATCAGAATTTATATAGAAGCCTCAAAACTCAACAGTAAGGAAAAAACACAATTTAAAATGAGCAAAAGACTTGAAGAGATACCTCACTGAAGACGATATATACTGATGGTAAAGTAGCATATGAAAAGTTGCTCAACATGATTAGCCATCAGGGAAACGCAAATTAAAACTACTATAATATAGTAGTTTTAATAGATATACCACTGCATATCTATTAGAATGGCTAAAATATACTGACAATACCAAGTGCTAAGGAGGACACAGAACAACTGGAACTCTTACATTGCTGATGGAAATGCAAAATGGTGCAGCCACTGTGGAAAACACTTTGGCGGTTTCTTAAAAAGTCAAACATACACTTTGACCCAGCAATCTCACCTCTGGCTATTTACCCTACAGAAATGAAAGCTTATGTTCACATGAGAACCTGTACATGAATGTTTATAGCAGCTCTATTAATATTGCCCCAAACTGGAAACAACCTAGCAGATGAATGAATAAACAAATTGTGGTACATCCATATAATGAAATGCAACTCAGCAATAAAAGGAACTGTTGACACACACAACTTGGATGATTCTCAAAGGCATTATGCTGAGTCAAAGAATTCAGTCTCTAAAGGTTACATACTGCATGATCCCATTTACATGACATTCTCAAAAACAGAAAACCATAGTGATGGAAAACAGATCAGTGGTTGCCAGGGGCTAGGGGTGAGTGTGTGTGTGCGTGTATATGTATGCATGTGTGTGTGCATGTGCGTGTGTTTGGGAGAGGAAGGGGAGGAGGATGTGACTATAAGGGATAGTAAAGGGAGTCATTTGGTGATGGAACTGTTCTGTATCCTGATTGTGGTGGTGGTTAAATGAATCTATACGTGTTTTAAATTACTAGAAATGTACAACCTTGCCCCTCTCAAAAAAGTTCAAATGTATTGTATGATAATTTTTTGATATGAAATATTAAATGTTAACTAGACTTGTGGTGATCATTTTGCAATATATACAAATATTGATAAAAGACTGTGTCACCTTGACCAGCTGTTTCTCTAACAAATCTTGTAATCCACCTTAAGTAGGCTGTCCCAGTATTAGGAAGCAGTAGAAAATACGTTTCTTAGATTCCTTAGTTTGTCTTTATTTTCCTTATTAAGAGAATGATGCCTATGAAGGCAACTCAGCCAAAGACTCAGAGAACCTCACCTGTAATGAATGTCCAGGCCTTTGCCTTTTCAAGGAAAGCCATAGGCAAAGAAACAGTAGGCCTCTACCTCAGTGGTTCTCAAAGTGTAGTTCATGGAACCCTGGTAGCCTAAACCTTTTTAGGGGGTGCACAAGGTCGAAACTATTTTTTAATGCTGAGATGTTTTTGCCTTTTTCACTGATGGTGCAAAAGCAATGGTGGGTAAGGCACCTTAGCATGAATCAAGATGAAGGCACCAGATTGCACTGTGGAGATTATATTCTTTGTTGGCCCACACTTATAACTCAAAAATAAATAAATAAATAAAATGCCAGTTTCACTTAATGTCCTCATTAAAGCAGTAAAAATTGTTTTAGCAACTCCCAACCCATGCCTACATATCGTATTAATCCACTGTGTGGTGGAGAGGAAGAACTCATAAAACACTTCTGCTGCACTCTAATGGACATCGGTGTCTCGAGGGAAAGTGTTTATTTGAAATTTGAATGAGCTACCTTAGCATATGACACTGTTTTTACTTGAATAAAACAAAACTCAAACAAAAAAACCTCAGACAAAAAAGTATTAAAACATAGAGGCTCAAGAAGTGGAATAGTTTCTTCTGGATTGGAGAAGGATTAACAGCTTCTTGAAGGATGAGGCATTGAAAAATGTATGTCATAATCTGTCTTCTCTGATGGACTCTCTCTCTCTCTATATATATATTTTTTTGTTTATTGCAGTAACATTGGTTTATAACATTGTATAAATTTCAGGTGTACATCATTATACTTCTATTTCTGCAAAGATTACATCATGTTCACCACCCAAATACTAATTACAACCCATCACCATACACACGTCCCGAATTATCCCTTTCGCCCTCCTCCTTCCCCCCTTCCCCTCTGGTAGCCACCAATCCAATCTCTGTCTCTATGTGTTTGTTTGTTATTATCTACTACTTAATGAGGGAGATCATATGGTATTTGACCTTCTCCCTCTGACTTATTTGACTTTGCATAATATCCTCAATGTCCATCCATGTTGTCACAAATGGCTGGATTTCATCATTTCTTATGGCTGAGTAGTATTCCATTGTGTATATATACCACATCATCTTTATCCATTCGTCCCTTGATGGGTACTTAGGTTGCTTGATGGACTCTATATATTGAGGGTGGGAACAATGTCTAGCTTGTGCACCTCTGGAGATGCAGTAACTAAAGCAATGCTCTTTACATACTGGGCACTCAGTAAGTATATGGTTAACTGACCTATTGCCTATGATATTAATAGGCAGAGACACAATATAGGAAATTCTGGGAAAAGTGAAAAACATGACAAATGCCTGAAATTTCCTCCCCCGCCCTTTTAAATCCCTCTTATTCCTTCAAGATCAAAGTTCTAGTTTGTCACCCTGATTCTTCCAGCCCATGCTAGCCTTTCCAACTTGTCCAAACTTGTTCTATCAACTTAGTCTAATATTTTAGTGTAGTACTTCTCAATATTTTAAAGCCCACACCTCATTTCCTTTAAAAGTTATTAAAGTGCTTCTTTTTATATTGTTTAAATTTTATAAATTTTAAAATACATTGTATTGCATGACTAAAAACAAATCAAAGCACTACTTAGCTTCAAACTACACTTCCTTCCTTCAGTCCTCCAAGAGAGACTTATCCTCATCTCCAAAACTGGGCAAGCCTTCTCTTTCTCTTCTGTTCCCATACCCTCATCACCAGTTTATGCTTAATGGTCAGTGTTTACTAATTTAAGACTTAATACTATTCCTTAATAGGGTAACATGTAACTCATTTCCTCAGCTCTTTCTTTTCCCGAGCACAGAGATCATGACGACTATTTTTCTATTATAACTAATACAATAGGTAACAGACACTTGCTAATTGGGTGTCCCTGTGTACTATTCAACAGCCTACTCATCTCCTAAAATTTTTATTGCCTGCTAAGAAAACAGTTCTTTCAAAAGCTAAATCCAATGTTATAAACCAATGTTACTGCAATAAACAAAAAATTAAAAAAAAAAAAAAAAGCTAAATCCAATTTTTGCAACAGATGTTTAGAAAAGGCACAGAGAAATTTACTTTTTAGTAATCCTGCATACTCATATCTGAAATTGCCAGAACGCTTACAATGCTGGTATTCTGTAACCGGCACAACTGCATTTACCTTACATGTTGACATTAGCCTCATTCAATGACTGAACTTAAGCTGGCCTTGAATTTAAGTCAGTTGATCTTCTGTCAAATTGTAAAGGAAAGAATAAAATCAAGAATATGCACAAAATGTTGGATATTTATCAATTGTGTCTAAAAGAAATTGAGGGGCCGGCCGGTGGCGCAAGTGGTTAAGTGCGCACACTCCGCTGCGGCGGCTCAGGGTTCGCCGGTTCAGATCCCCGGCGCGCACCGACACGCTGCTTGTCAAGCCATGCTGTGGCAGCGTCCCATATGAAGTAGAGGAAGATGGGCATGGATGTTAGTTCAGGGCCAATCCTCCTCAGAAAAAAGAGGAGGATTGGCATCAGATGTCAGCTCAGGGCTGATCTTCCTCACAAAAAAAAAAAAAAAGAAATTGAAAAATATATATATTTTTTAACTTGGGGGGCATGGAACCATACTTCTAACCCCTTTATAATATGTAGGTCTTCTTTTTAACATTAATATGTATCTTTAGAAATGTATTATGTAAAAAAAAATAGAGTACCTATTTTTAAAGTATAAAATTGACTTTGGTCAAATATCACCAACATAGGCAGCTCGTGAATTATTCTAAAGAATTGAGAATGCCTATTCTTTATATTTCTTAGACAATACTAGCCACAGCTAGTACAGACACTTCAAAGCAACCAAAATCCTTTGCCCCTTAGACTTTGAGCAACCATCCCCAGTTCCTGACTCTTAAAACTGTCTCTCCATGAATCTCGTCTACATTCCCTAAATCAGTTCCACTCTTTGCCTTATTTCTCCTCAAATCATTATGCAGTTCTTTTTTTCGCCCAGAAATTAAGCTAGGCTGAGTAGCAAAGACAGGCTTCATAATACTGTGTAAAGCTAGCAGGGCTGTCTCTATGCCCTTATACTTGTAACTTCATAAAGAAGTGAAAGTACCTTTTTAAGAGCAGAAGTATCCACTTCATCAGTTAAAAATAATTTTTATGTATTCTCTAGTAAGATGGGTGTATATGCCTGTGTATGGATATACCCATAGTATACAATATATTTCACCAAAGCAGTCTTAGAAGTCATAAAGGGCTCAACCCAGTGCTGAGAAATATTATCAGTCTCTCTCTCTCTCTAATGAATAATAAAATATGCTCACCCTCTGGTGGCCAAAATCAGAAATACATTTCCATTTTCCTGGATTATATCCCAAATATAACTAATGTGGTATATTGTTTCTGTCTTATATTTAACCTACTCCAAAAATAAATCTAAAAGAAGACCACTGGCTTTAAAAAAAAAAAACAGGTATACTACAATATCTAATGGAAAATCAACAAAATTATTAAATATAAGAATTGCTTATAACATGACAGCATGTGGTACTTAACACTAATTTGGTTTTCAGGTATCAGAACTGCAGAATTTTAGAGTAGGAAGGAATTACAGTGATCATTTAGTCTATTCCCCTCCCGTTTAAAACTGCTTCTTAATAATCAGTGAAAAAGTTAAATTTTTATTTCATTTTGTTTGTCATTTTTTAATCTGTTAATTAATAACATGAAAAACAAAGTTGGGGTAAATGGAATTGAATAATAATGAGGCTTTTTTTTATGTTTCTATTTTTAATTTACAAATAGCCCTAAGAATTAGGAAAAATCCATGCCACTTGTAAGTTTAATATTTATTGCATATCTGTTATGGTTTCTACAGTGTATGCTGGAATTATAACTGTCCCTGCTTTCAGCCCAGTGAAGGGTGCAGATAAGCAGTAATTCCTGTACAGTAGGATGAGCGCTACAACAATGAGTGAGCACGAGGTATTAGGACCATCAAACTGGTCTTGGTGGGGAGGGTAATCAGGAAAGGTTCTTGGGAAAAATGACATACTTGCTGAGACCTGAAGGAAGAAGAGGGAAGAGGGAGGGAACAATTATTCTATAGGCAAGAAGGAAACATTACACCCAAAGGGCCTGAGGTGACAGAGAATGTGGAAAGCTGGTGAAACTACAGAAGTATGATTGAGAAGAAGCCTGAAAAGGAACGGTCGGAAGTGGGAAGAAAACCTGAAGAACATGGTATCCCAGAAAGGTCGACAATGTCGAACACTGGAGAGAAGATGAAAATATCCACTAGATTTAATGACAAGGAAGTTATGATGTCCTGGAGGAACAAGCACTAGTTGAATTAACTGGAAAGAATGAATGGGAGTCAAGAGAGTGAGCCTAGCAAATTTGGACAGTTCTTTCAAGTTCTTGCACTGTGAAGAGGAAGACAGAAATAACGTAGAGATGGGGAATGAGAGGTTTCTTAAAGATGAAGAGTCTAGAAGATGTGTCCATAATCATGGGAAAAAGCCAATATTGAGGGAGTGTTTGTAGATAAAACTCATTCACAGGGAGCTACAATGTAGATACTAAGGAGATAGGCAGGGATGTGACCTAGAGCACAGGAGAGACTTGGGGCATCCAGATGTCTTTTTCGTAAGCTGGATCCTTGTGCTTTTTAAATTAAACCACATGCAAAGTTACCTCTGAAAATAATAGTCAATCTGTGTTAACTACCCTGAGAAAGGAAAGCACCTCTCAAATTTAAAGAAGACATTCTTATATGGTTAACCAACTATATTGGGTTTGATAAAGAATTACTATTAAACTGAGGCAGGTACTTCAGGACTTGAATTAAGTTTTTCTGTATATTCTAGTACCAGAGTACTGAAATAATCCTTAAAAAATCATTTACTTAAAGGTCCAAAAATGTAATCCAGTTTATTATATTCATTAACTAGCTGATTCTCTTGGATTTTCATTCACTTGGAAGAAAGTTTAACTTGAAACAAAATATCTTTGTCTTTTCCACTATTGAAAATGGGACCATAAGAGAGTTTTTTTCCCCCTCTAATAAGTGACTAATGGGAAGAAAAATAAAGGCTTGGCACGTCTAAGTGGTGACAGTGGTGGACGATAAGTCTTAAGTACTCACTAGTCCCTTTCTTGAGTCTCCATGTTCTAATGATACCACCTACCATCCTACTCTAAAAAACCTTTTAACAACTTGGGGCAAAGACAACAACTTTATTATATGCTTTGGGTAATATAGCCATATAATTAATTTCCTGCAACTCAATACTTTGTGAAATGGAATATATGGTCACATTTATTGGATTTACAAAGCATTTGGCAATTAATAACATGCTTTCATGTTGCATTACTTTTTTAAGACATCATCTGAAAAATTCAAACTGCTAGATAATGACAACTCATTTTATAGATGTCTAAATCAAGGGCCAAAATTCCAAATGACATTTAAACTATGTGCTAGCATGTACTAGGTACAAAAATAATACACTGCCATACTGGTATTCATATCTCAAACGCTGACCTTTACTGGCCAAGTATCCTGTTACTGATACAGTTATACACTTCTCAATTGCTTAATATAGTTTTTCACGTGCTGTGCTAGTCATCAAGTGTTATTTAGATTTAATTCCTACTATTTCAAAATACATTTAATTAGAAGCAATCCACAAGTAAATTCACTTAAAAAATTACTTTCAGAACAAAATATTCCTACTGTTGTGATTAGATTTTGGCTTACTATAATAATTTCTCCAAATTTTGCTCTAATTATATTTTCTGATTGGAAAATCAGTATATAACTAAATGGCTATTTCTGCATTTACATTTTCTTTTCTTTTTTCCTTTTAATGATTTTATTAGTATGGTCACAAGTTTGATGTCTACAGTACATTGATAACATAGCTGAACACAATATTTGAAATAAATCACATAATTGTGGCAAGTTTTAAAACGTCATTTCCCATGCATCTGCATCTGCAGCCCCACCTTGCACAGCTCAATCGTGCTTATCCTCACTGGGTTTCAGTGCATGCCTCAGCGAGGTCGGGGAAAGGAGCTATTGTGCCTTTTGCAGACCCAGATTTTCAAGAGCAACAGTGTGGATCTCAGGCATTCCATGCAGCATGGAGGCAACACCGGGTTTTGCTTTGGTTCAGGTAAAAATGCAATTGTCGATTATCGCTTGTGTGAGCCACTTGATCCCCCAGGACTTGGGCTAGCACAAAGGGTATTTTGATATCCCTGCACGAGGCCAGCAGGCAGTTTCTGTACATGTGTTTCCTTCCCAGGGGAAAAGTCTAGATCTGAGATGCACAGGCTTCCAACACGCTGTCAGTGATATAGCTGGAACTAAGAAGGGATTTGTGTAACTTTTTTTTCATCAAAGGTATTGAGGGGTAGCAAGACACGCCACCCCAAAAAGTGCCACTCTGGCGTGTAGATTGTTTTGAGCTGAAGGCAACTGAGACCCAGTAGACTCAGGAAAAGCTTTTTACCTCCTCCTTAACTGCCTAAAAGGATTTAGATAGGGGGCCGGTACCAGGAAGACAGCTATCACCAGAGGCAACTTTCTATACCAGAAAGACATATCTGCATGGCAAGGCAAACTTCGTTTACCAGACATGGGCTCTTCTCATCTTCCTGTGAATTGTCTCCCTCCCCTTTGAAGCCCCAGACCCCCACTCCCTTCTTCTTCGCTCAGGATGGTAAACAAGCCTCAACCGCCTGACTGCTTTTGAGTTCTCACGTCTTCGTGGGGCTCCCATACATACGGTAATTAAGCTCATTTTTCTCCTCTAAATCTGTCTTATGTCAGTTGAATTATTAGACCAGCCACTGAACCTAGAAGGGAAAAAGGGAAAAATTTTTCCTCCCCAACAGTATTAACAGTCCAAGCAACAATCTGAATGCCTTTAGCTAATTACTTCTTCAAGTAGTCCAGGGATACAAAATCCTTTTGCATGAGGAAAGCTGAAATTCCATATGGGTACCACAAGATATTATGCATGCTCTAATGGAGCAAAATGTCCTTCACCACAAACACGGACTGAAACAGAAAGTATCATAGCACACTTTCCCATCTCCTGTACAGCTAAGGCTCCACGGTCTGAGAGTTAAAGCCGTTACCATATTCTGATCTGTTTGTCTCAACTTATAGACAACTTCTGGCAAGAAACAGCAGAAGATATTATTATTGTATGGTTGAGGAAACTCCATGTACATTTTCTTTAGAACATCAGCAGCCATATTTGCACGGCCTCTGACATAAAAGAAGATTGTGAGGTTATGGTTCAGGTACTCTGCACCAGCTTCCCGCAGAGTTGGGGTCTTCTCATCGGGAAATCATTCCTGAATCTGTGATTTGCTGCAGGATGAAGTTTTCTAATCTGTTCAAATGTCAAATCACACATTGACCAGTCCCATCAGTGTTCCTATCTACCGTGCTATGGTGCATTGAGACAGGAATCCTGTCTCAAGTAAACTCAACGTCCAACGGCATGCCTGTCGCTCCAATCTTAGCTGCCTGCCGAATGGCCGCCAGTGTGGGTGAGGGTGGAACTTCGTCCCCGGGCTTGAGCAGCTGCAGCACCCTGCAGGAGGGCAGCAGCTCCAAGCTGAAGAGGCACAGCAGGAGGTGGAGGCTGCTGGTGCAGAGGCAGGCACTGAAGGGCTGCATGTCACCAGCAGAGCAGCAGGAAGGAGCGGGGCCCGGGAGGTCCTCCCACAGCCACTGTCTATGACCACACTGGAGGGCAGGCCCCTGGGGCAGGACAGGGAGAAGCCAGGGTGTGAGCCCAAGACACTGGCCATAGCTGCCCCATTTACATTTTCTTTTAGGTTTTTTTTTTTTGATAAATAAGATAAACCAAAAGTGCACAGGATTTTGTAGAATTCATTGAGTATTACTTTTTAAAAGCTTACCTGTAATTTTATTTTATTTTTTTATTTTTCCCCTAAAGCCCCAGGCGATAGTTGTAAGTCATAGTTGCACATTCTTCTAGTTGCTGTATGTGGGACGCGGCCTCAGCATGGCCGGAGAAGCAGTGTGTCTGTGCGCGCCCGGGATCCGAACCCGGGCAGCCTGCATCGGAGCGCACGCATTTAACCGCTAAGCCACGGGGCCGGCCCTGTAATTTTATTTTGATTTACTATTCATAAATGAAGTGTGCCCAGATTTCTCATTAAATTAATAAGAAGGCCAAACAATAAAAATATTATTTATATTTTAATAATAAAGTATATAACATGGGCATAAAATGTAAATGCATACAAATTAAATAATTATTTATGTACATCAGTTAAATTGATTAGCATTTAGTTGACCAACAAACAACAGACTAAATCTGAAATAATTTTTCTTAGTTTCACAGTCTCAAGTAGGATTATTTCCTAAAAACAGTATTTAAGATATAAGGGAATACACACAATAATATATCCATTCTTGTCGTTCATTCAGAGGCATTACATGTTGACAAACCTGCATATAAAAATAGAAAGCTTTTACTTTCCCTTTATATATTGTTATTTTTGGCTAATTTTTCAATAGAACAACATTTCTAGACCCTATGTAAAAAATATCCCTGTGCAGATAAAATTCTTTAATATTTCTTCTTGGCAGAGACCCGCAACCTATGACCTGATGTCTAACAGGATAATCCAGCCTGAATTCTACTCTGATAGAGCAGTCAATAGCTGGTGTGTGTGAATGTGGGGAAAGTGTGGGGTGGAGAGGGGAGTAAACACTTTTTCCTCACTGAGACTTAGAGCATTTTCTAAAATCCTCACGCAAATAATGGAGAAGATAATCTCTCTTTATCCTGCTCTAGAATGTTTAGGATTTCATGGACAATATGAAGGGAGAAAGGGTAAGAAGCGAAAGCTTTTTCCTTTCTCCCTTCTCTAGACCAGTTTTAGGGTCTACTGACCTGCCTCTGCCTTCGACCTCCTGCTAAATCAGAAACCCAGAGTTCTGCTGACCTCAAAACTACAGCGATTCCTGGCTCTTGACTTAGTTGCTTACCTAAAATGCAAAGGTATTTTCTATTTCACGTAACTTTAGAAAAATCCTAATAATGTAGATAAAAATATTTTGGAATATCAAGATTCCTATTACTATTAACACTACTTTGTAATTCTACATGATGTTCAAAAGTGCTTTCATGTACATCATTTTATTTTTCTCTTTACATTAACCTTGTGAGGTACCTAAAGCTGGTGATATTATATTAATTTTACATTTAAAGAGACAGGAACAGAGAGGTTGAGTGAATGCCCCATAATCACTCACCCAAACAGTGAGGACTAGATTAGAACCAAAGTCTCCTATCTCCCAGAATAGGATGATACTAATACAAATATCATACTTAAAATAATTTTCTACTTTATTTCATATCTACACATTTATTCATAGCATTAATAGCAAAGATGTTTTTTCAAATTGATAAAACAAAAGGCTTTAGTTAGAAAACAATGTGTTACCATTGTAGATTTTGGTGCCACTTCGACTGCAAATATGTTGAGTCCTCTGTTGTTTACGCAGTTTTTACTTAGCTCATTGTTGATGTGAATAATCACTTTATTATCTGACTATAAACACAAAGATTTCATAAGTTGCTAGTCTTTTCTTTAATAAATACAAATAAAATGATAATTACAAAAGACTTTGTAAGTCTTGTGATAGAGGTATTGACAGGGTTCTATAGAAACAAAAATATTAGCTCAGACTAGGGTATCAAGGAAGACTTTATGGAAGAAGTGATCTTGAGATAAGAGATCATAGACAATAGAGAGCCTCTAGGATGCATAGGAAGCAAGGGGAAGCAGAAGGAAGCTGATAAGTGCAAGAAATGCAGTGGTCAAGTATTTCCTGCTAAAGAACCTGCAGTCACTGCCTAATGACTACAAAGGGGAAGTATAACATTGATTCATTTCTACCCAGATTCATTTCTCAGCTCTTCTACTACTTAGTTGTGTGACCATTTGCAAGTTATTTAACGTCCCTGTGCTTCAGTTTCCTTGTGTGTAAAATGGGGATAGTACTTACCTCGTTGGGGTGTTGTAAGAAGTGAATGCGTTAATATATGTAAAGTGCCTGCACACTGTAAGCTCTAAAATATTATTATTACCTCCTTTTGGTGAGGGGAAGTTTAATTTTCCTTAAGGGAAAAGGAGGTGGTGGAGGGTTGAGAAATGATAGGTAATCTGCAGAGCAGAGGGACAACGGTAAGGCAGTGACTCCCTTCTACCCTTTTAATCCTAATAAAACACAGAGGGCAGAAAGGGAAACATGCTAGATCTTAGGAGTCAACCTCCAAAGCTTTATGATCCATTTGAGGATTGCACTCTACTAGCTGGGGACCCTAGCTTATTTCAAGTCCAAACTCCTCTATCTCATTTTCAAGATAACATATATAATCTGGACCCATTCTGCCAATGTTATTTACCTTCCTAACACTCCTCCAAATAACGCTCTCTGTTTCTGCAAAGCAGCTATTCTCACTCTTTCCTCTATACTTCATATTAACCCTTGCTCATGCTTCTCCTTATACTGTTTCCCCTGCTTTTAAAGGCTGTCTCTCTGCATACCTAAATCCTAGCTATCCTTTAAATCCCACACGACAGCCCCCTTCCCCTCATCACGAATCCTTCCCCAACTTCTATAGTCCAAACTAACATCAACTACAAAAGATACAAACACAGTAAAACTTACACGAACAGTACTATATAATTTAACATATAATTATTCTCTGATTTCTTTTAAGAGTATTAATTTTGTCTTTCCATCCAGCCTATAAACTCCTTGAAAGCAGAGACCATGTTACTTACCCTTTCTGGTGGCCACCGTTGTGACTAGGAGAGATAGTTACATAATATATACTCACATTGACTCAATACTCAGCCAAATCTTAAGCACTCTAAGAAATTTACGGCAGACATAAAAATAATATAAGTCTCACCCAGGAACTAAAAGAAATAAGCCAATAGTCCTAAAAACCCAGCCATCTTGAGTAAGATTTAATGAAAATTTATAATTTCTAAAAAACTGGGTATCTCTGACTTTACGAACTTATGCATGTATTCTCTTGATCTGCAATATTAATAGCAGCAGGGAAGATGGCCAAAGCTAGAAATAATTGGCTTGATTAAAAACGGTCCTGGACAGTGGAATATACTTAGTTGGATAAAATGATGATAGTCTATAGGATTTCTGATATGGCAAATTTTGTGTGAAAAATTGGGCTTAATTTTTTTCTTTACTCTGTTTATATTTCTTTAAAACATGACGTCTATTATTTAAAATAGTTGTGTATGTGTGAAGACTTTTAGTAATAACTTAAATAAAATACTTTGTACCCAGATTATGCTCTGTCTTCATAGATTTCTAATTTTCATTGGAGAAAAATATTCTAAGAGAAAAACAATTATCTTAAGCCTTTAAAAAAATATAAAAATTATCATGCCCAGTTTGAGTTAGAAACCTGAAGAGACAGAATAATTGCCTATTATAAATATTATTAATGTAATGGGATAGTTAATTACTGTGCAAGAACAGAGTAAGAAAGAAGACGGAACATATTAGTAAAGACTGTAGTTATAAGGCCAACCACCTCACAACTGATACCTTGTTTTCAATAACTGACGTTATCCAGGTGTCACGCTTATAAGTATGTACAATTATATTTTCATAGCCATCCATTACTTTGGCATCGCCTTTGTTAAGGACAGATTTACAGATGGCCTTCTCAAGTTGCCCACTGCACGCCTCCATGTGGACAGCTTTAATTCTTGGCTTGCATTTGTCTGCATAGATATCAATGACAAATGGGCACGCCTGATGTGAAAGAAAAAGGAAACCTTGTTTCAGCCTTTTTATAGAATTTAAAATAAATCATTTATTTTTAATATGTTTATCATATGATTTAAGAAGAGGCACTACACTTTCCAGCTTGTCCTTCTGATATACATTTTGAGGAAAATTTTAGTACTATGAATTGAATAATAAAAGCATAAATTCTGATTTTTATGGAAGCATATTATCAGTTATGTTCACAGAAAAGGAAAGAAAACTATAACTTCTATGAAATCAGTAATACACCCTTTAAACCACAGTACCACCTCTCCATTTGGTTTAAAGCTAACTTCTCAGGGCCAGCCCCACGGCCTAGTGGTTAAGTTCAGCATGCTCTACTTCAGCAGCCCAGGTTCATGGGTTCAGTTCCTGGGTGCAGACCTACACCACTCATCAGTGGCCATGCTGTGGCGGTGACCCATATACAAAATAGAGGAAGATCAACAGATGTTACCTGAGGGCAAATCCTCCTCACCAGAAAAAGAAAAAAGCTAACTTACGTCATATTAACTACTTAACTTCCTTTTCTAACTTTAAGGCTAGAGAAAGAATGTTTCAAAGGGCTCTAAAGAAACTATTATGTTTACAAATGAAACAATGTGTGGATATAAAGCACTGAAAAGAACTAAACGCAAAAAATAAACTCATAGTTCAAAGTTAGTGTAAAATAACCTTTAAGATCTGAAATCTAAAAAGATTTTCTGCATTTGGAAATGGATTTTTCTAATGTCTACCTTTTAATCTTTACCATAGCCGACAAGATGCTGCACACAGTAGCTTCTGCCTCTCTTGCCAACCCAGTCTCCTGCCTCGCTATGCTCCAGCTACTCTGATCTTCCAGATCCTAGAACAAAGGAAGCTCTTTCCTATGTCAGGGCCTTCGTTTGCAGTGTTCTCTCTGCTTGGAAGATTCTTTCACATCTTTTGACATGTGTACCTCCGCCTCCTCCTTCAGGTTAAAGCTTAAGTGTCAACCTCTGCAGAGAGAGCTGCTCTGGTCTCATCTCCTTCACCCCTCTAATCCCACACACACACTGTTCTTCTCTACTTTGGCCTCTGGCTTGTTTCCTTCAAAACACTTTTAAATGATTTTATTTATTTTCTATTAATTAATCATTCTCCTTCATGGAAGGCAGGAATTTTGACTATTTTATTCATCACTGTACCCTCAGTGCCTTTATTACTGGTTTACCCCATGGTAGGCATTCGATACACATTTGTTAAATAAATGAATGAATTTACACACATTGATGATCATATATATATATTTTTTTTGGTGAGGAAGAACAGCCCTGAGCTAACATCTGCCAATCCTCCTCTTTTTTGCTGAGGAAGACTGGCCCTGGGCTAACAACCGTGCCCATCTTCCTCCACTTTATATGGGATGCCACCAAAGCATGGCTTGCCAAGCGGTGCGTCGGTGCGCGCCCAGGATCCGAACCGGCGAACCCCCGGCCGCCGCAGCGGAGCGCACGCACCTAACCACTTGCACCACCGGGCGGGCCCCTGATGATCATATTTTTATTTGGGGGCAAAAGATAAAAGTCTGAAGTTAGTAGAACATCAGCATTTCTTTTTCTTTTTTTTTTTTTGGTGAGGAAGATTGGCCCTGAGCTAACATCTGTGCCAATCTTTCTCTATTTTGTATGTGGGATGCTGCCACAGCATGGTTTGATGAGTGGTGTATGTCCATGCCTGGGATCCGAACCCGTGAACCCTGGGCTGGCGAAGTGAAGTGTGCCAGCCACTCAGAACCTCCAGAAGTAGACAGTCCACAGAATTAACTGCTAACCCTAAAACCTTTGAACAGGCATGACCATATGAAGTAAGCAACTTCCTCTCAAGACCACTGGAACAAGGTTCTTCTCTAAGTTATGCTCTTCCTTGCGCACTCTTGTTTATTCATAGTGTTCCTCTCTACTAATTTAAGGATGTATTTGTCTGGCTTAGCCTATCACGTTCTCCTTATTGGTAATAATGACTTGCCTAAGTCTAGGCTTTAAGGAAAATGTGCTTGAACTATGAGCAATACAAAATGCAACACCTACTATTTGTCACAACACCAAGAAACAATATACCTACAGTGCCACTAAGGATGATTACATCTCCTGTGCAGCTCCTATGTGGAAATCAGACTATGTAATGCCAACCCAGAACCAAGGTAAATTATCCCGTACAGCTGTCAGGCCATTTCAAGGGTACGACTCCTTAACACTCTCAATGGCTTACATTTCCCTACATATACTGCAAAGGAATAAAACCCTTTCTGGAAAAAGACTCCTGAAGACAGCAATCCCATTCACAGCAGTTACATCACTATAGGTGGTCATCAAAAAACTGGTCCCCAATGTTGGCTGACATTAACATAGCCTGAACCCTGGGGACACAACAAGCCAGTATCAGTTCTTTCACTCAGAAATTATAGATAATAAAAAGCCTTCATTTTCTTTTGACCAACCAGGGAAGGGTCTGCACTGATGCTAATACTTTGTGTTCTACCTGGATTAACACTACAAGTAAAACCGTCTACAACTATAAAAGGCTATACAAAGGAGACTTAGGGAGTCCTTGGGACTTTTCTTGGCCAACCCTGGAAAACCTAGGGCCATGATTCTGGGGGGCCCTCCAGTCCCTTCTTATAATACTTCTACTTCTACTTGTTTGTCTCAGAGTTTAAATTTCATCCACAATCTTAAAATGCTTCTGTACAGTCACTGTCCCAACAGATGACTTAAAGACAAAAACAGGATGAAATCAAGATAAATGCACAAACTGAAAATCAGATCTTCACAGATGAAACATCTTCTTCAAAGAGAATCAACAACAGTAAGTCAATCTTGATGGTTTCCTCTCTAGCTTTAGCTGAATGAAAATCAAAAGGGAAGGCTGGGAATAAAAAAAATTCTGACAAATATAGGAAAAATCTGATTATTCTGTTGTCATGGTAACGAGTAGTCATCAGAACTGGTTTTAAACCTGTTTGATTAATCTGCAACAACTTGCCTCAGTGAACACACTTTAGTAAGCCAACCAGTGTCAGCTCCTTGCTTTTGAAAGTCAGGCAATCACGGACAGACTCACATCAGTGAATATAGTGCTGAGTGCCAACCATCAATAGTCTCGCCCAAGTCACCATGCTTCCCCCAAAACCCTACATAACTAAGATGAGCATTCTGCTCTGCATGGGGAGACTGTACCTGACCAGCATAGCTCTCCTTTATAGTAAGCAATCAATTTAGCTTTGTCTTTTTATGTCAGTTATTGAGTGGTGGTCTCACCATCCTTTGACATTTTCAATGTATACATTTTTTTACCATTTGAATTTTCAATGATATGACTATATTACCTATTCAATAAATGAATAAATAAAATTTAAATTAAAAAAGTTTTATCTCAGAAATCCTTCTTGCCTATGGTTTCAAAGGTCAATGACATCAGCAAATGTTATAAAATGTCTTAAAGTGCTCTTAACTAATTTCTCTATCAAGTGAAAGCATGTGTAGCAGACACAATATTATTCATAGATTGGATGGTGATTTTGCACCATGGTTAAAACGTGGGGTTCACTGAATGTCAGGTTAAAGTAGGGTGTAAAAAGTTACTACTTACCTCCTAGTACTAACAACGGCAAAAAAAAAATTATAAAGAACTTCTCAGAAAATAGGCCTATGAGGGATTTTGAATGATGTCAAAACTAGGAATTAAACCAAAGTCTCAATACATCCAAAACTTAAAATTTGTTGATGCTTGTGTTACCCTCCTAAGTTGATTTATTTATAGAAAGGACAGATACTATTTTTAATTTTAAGAATATACACAAATGTATTGTTATCTAACATGTGGCCTGAAACTCTTAAATTCTTAATTTTAAACCTGACACAAAAATATAGAATTCAAGAAATAAGGCCTTTTATTATTCCTCCGGTTTATTGCAAATCTTGCTTAATTTCTACACCTATCATGTTAATAAATAATAATAGTGATAGCTAATACATACAGGGCTTTATATGAGCCAAGCACTGTCCCAAGTGTTTTACAAATATTAACCCAAGGAGTACACCTATGTAAACAGATCAAAATTCCAGTTCTCATACAGACACCTTCCCCTTATTCTAAGAGAGCCTTTATTCTGTTAGGACAAAAAGTTTCCCTATAGAAATGAGACTTCAGCAACTCAAACAGCCACCACCAATTAAGAAACATAATTTTTTAAGTTACCAATTTTTTTCCTGCATATATATGCTCAAACTCCTTTGTTCCTGAATTGCTTAAATGTTGGCAGGAACTAAACTTCAGGTAAAAATTGGAACTTGCATAAAGTAGCAGAAATACGCTGTTGCACCCACAATTCATTCATATACTGAAGTTCAAGGATTTGAGTGCTCAATTCAAAAGTCATGTGTCCAGAAAACGTTCATGGGGTATAACAAGTATGTACATTAAACCCAATGTAAAACTTTAAGATCACTTTACCTCTGTTAATTCCAGAGCTTTATTGTAGCCCATGGAGTACAGAGTCACCCAAAGGTCACGAGGATCTCCTTCTCGATCATTGGCTTCCATTAGATTCAGATCCATAAAGCCCTGTCTTGTTAGTTCATTCTTCTTTGTGTCAAAATTCTCTGTTAAAACAACCAAAAGTTTCTTTCTTATGTAATTTTAAAATTCATACGTTTAATAAAATGTCTACTACATATTATTATTAATAAATGTTTACTTTAAAGGAGGCCTTATGAATCTGTGAGCCATGTAAATGCGGCTCATACATGCTTGAGAGATACTGTTCTAATTTCCCACAACTCAGTAAGCACCATCATAGTGCATGATTTAGTTTTTCAACAAAATCCAAAGTTATAAATAATGCAAATATATTCCAAAGTTAGAGAAAATTGTAATTTTTCTGGATAAATTCTAACCTGCCTGCTTATGTAGAGTATATACTGATATATATTTCAAAAAATTCAAATGCTTCATATATATTTGCTACTTAAACCCAGCAGAACCTGGATGCATTTGATGTAATACCCCCAAAACTACTAGTGTTTCAAAAAGAGAAATGTGGATGGTGCCAGATTTAAGGAAACTACTATATGCCTAATTGCTCTAATTTTAACCAAACTGTCTCCAGCTCCTTAAAAAACGGTTAGATAATGGCGAACACTTTAAGTTCATAAATGACTCAGACAAATCTAAGTATGTCCATTTTAACATTTTTTGCAAGCAAAACTAAATTCACCTAGAAATATCTAGACGTATAATTCCTGAGTTTGTCTATAATATAGATAATAAACAGCTACTCATTATGGATTATTTTCTGTTAACTGCCCTACAACAAGAAAGAGATACTCTTATTTGAGATATCTCTTTTGTACGTATTATTGTGAGAAAAGCAGCAGAGACATAACCGTTTAAAACTGGCTGGCTAGGGCCGGCCCCGTGGCTTAGCGGTTAAGTGCACGCGCTCTGCTGCTGGCGGCCCGGGTTCGGATCCTGGGCGTGCACTGACGCACCGCTTCTCCGGCCATGCTGAGGCCGCGTCCCATATACAGCAACTAGAAGGATGTGCAGCTATGACATACAACTATCTACTGGGGCTTTGGGGGGGAAAAAAATAAATAAATAAAATCTTAAAAAAAAAAAATTGAGACAACTGACAGAGAATTAGAAATAAAAAAAATAGGGCCGGCCCCGTGGCTTAGCGGTTAAGTGCACGCGCTCTGCTGCTGGCGGCCCAGGTTTGGATCCCGGGCGCGCACCGACGCACTGCTTCTCCGGCCATGCTGAGGCTGCGTCCCACATACAGCAACTAGAAGGATGTGCAGCTATGACATACAACTATCTACTGGGGCTTTGGGGGAAAAAAATAAATACATAAAAATTAAAAAAAAAAAAAAAGAAATAAAAAAAATAAATAAACAAAACTGGCTGGCTAACAGTTTAAAGTGTTTAGAGTTGGAAAGTGACTCAACTTTTGCAAGGAAAAAAAAGTAAATGTAGATTAAATTAGATCATAGAGAGAAATGGTAGCCACCAAAATGGAGGCTGGAGCTACTACGTAGAGAAGCAAGAGAAGCTACTACGTAGGGAAGCAAGATATATATTTGGTATACAATATGAAGAAATTATTACTTTCAAGAAAAATGTATCTAGATACTGTACTACTGAGACTATCAATAACTAACCTACTTTTAAAACTTAAAATTCTAATCCTTCATTAATTTTTTAAAAGTTTATTGATACTTGACTTCATACCTACTTTAAAGCTACAGTAATCAAGACAGTGTGGTATTGGCAAAATATTAGATCTGTGGAATGGCATAGAGAGCTCAGAAATAGACCCATACAAATACAGTCACCTGATATTTGACAAAAGAGCAGTCAACTCAATGGAGAAAGGACAGTCTTCTCAACAAATGGTGCTGGAACAACTGGACATCCACATGCAAAAAAATAAATCTAGACAAGGACCTTATATCTTTCACAAAAATTAACTAAAATGGGTCATAGACCCAAAACATAAAACTTCTGGAAGAAAACAGGAGAAAATCTGGGTGGCCTTGTGTTTAGCTATGAATTTTTAGATACCTAACATCAAAAGCATACAAACCAAAAGCATCATCCACGAAAGGAAAAATTAATAAGTAGGACTTGATTAAAATTAACTTCTGCTCTGTGAAAGACACTGTTAAGAGAATGAAAAGACAAGCCACAGAGTGGGAGAAAATACCTGTAAAACACACATCTGATAAGGACTGGTATCCAATATACACAAAGAACTCTTAAAACTCAACAGTAAGAGAACAAACAGTTCAATCAAAAAATGGGCAAAAGATGTGAACAGTCACCTCACCAAAGAAGATATACAGATGGTAAATAAGCATATGAAAAGATGGTCAACATCACATGTCATTAAAGAACTGCAAAATAAAACAACAATGAGATACCACTACACACCTACTAGAACGGCTAAAATCCAAAAAACTGACAACACCAAATGCTGATGAGGATGTGGAGCAATAGGAACTCTCATTCATTACTGGTGGGAATGCAAAATGGAACAGCTGCTTTGGAAGAAAATTTGGCAGTTCTTTCAAAGTTAAACATAGTTTTACTGTACTATCCAGCAAGCGTTGAACTAAATGAATTGAAATGACTTGAAAACAATGTACACACAAAAATCTGCACAAGTGCTTACAGCAGTTATATTCATAATTGCCAAAAACTGGATGCAACCAAAATGTCCTTTAATAGGTGAATGGATAAACAAACTGCAGTACCTTCATACAATTGAATATTATTCAGGGCTAAAAATGAGCTACCAAGCCACAAAAAGACATGAAGGAAACTTGAATGCATATTGCTAAGTGAAAGAAGCCAGTGTGAAAAGACTATATACCGTATGATATTCCAACAATATGACACTCTCAAAGAGGCAAAACTGTAGAGATAGTAAAAAGGTCAGTGGTTGCCAGGGGTTTGGAGGGATGAATAGGTAGATGAATAGGTGGAACACAGAGGATCTTTAGGGCAATAAAATGATTCTGTATGATACTGTAATGGCACATACATGACATTATATATTTGTCAAAACCCACAGAACTATACAACACAATGTAATCTTAATATAAACTATGGATTTTAGTTAATAATATATCGGTATTGGTTCATCAATTTTAACAAAGGTACCACAGTAATGCAAGATGTTAATAATAGGGGAAATTGGTGGAGCAGGGAGAAGGGATATA
The DNA here is from genome assembly GCF_057802395.1 of Ceratotherium simum simum. Classification (NCBI taxonomy): domain Eukaryota; kingdom Metazoa; phylum Chordata; class Mammalia; order Perissodactyla; family Rhinocerotidae; genus Ceratotherium; species Ceratotherium simum. The sequence goes on from NC_141901.1 coordinate 97,175,626, forward strand.
TGAGAGAGCTACTCAGTCTTTACTGTAAACCTAAAACTGCTCTAAAAATAAAGTCTATCAATAAAAAAATAATAAAAATAAAGGCTAAAATAAAAAATAAAAATAAATTAAATCTAAAAAAGTTTATTAAATGATCTCATAGATAAATAATGTTTTCTTATTAAGGGAAAGGATAAATAAAATTAATAGTATATATGACTAGAAAGATAAAACATTTCAAAACCTAAAAAGCTCATTTTTTTGCAGTATTATTAATGTTGGTGAAGGAGACATTCCCCCCAAATCATTTTTTAAGTCAACCATTCTTGGGGATTTTTTGTATGCTGTTTAAGGTTCTGGAGCCTGACTGCCTGGGTTTGAAACTCAGCTGTGAAATTTTCTTGCTGTTATTTGGTCAAGTGACTTACCCTCTTTGATTCTGTTTTCTTATTTGTAAAAACAATAATAATAGTACATACCTCAAAGAGTTGATGTGTATAAGTGCTTCCACCTGGTACACAGTAAATTCTCAAACTGTTAACTATCAACTCTACCAATTTAATTAAACTAAAATTTTATTTATCAACAACTTTACCATAAGAAAATCCTAATTATGATTCACTCTTATGGAATGTGCTCTAGTGCCAACAATAGAGAATCAAAAGATTATATCATTAAAGTTACCAGATGATTACATCTTCCTAAAAATAATCTATTATGTGTATTATCAATCTTGTTAATCAAAGTTTAATATTATAGATCAATATACATTTCTTGTTATTGATTAAACTATATATAAACTCTCAGTTAAAAGAAATATATTTTCAAAAAATTTTATATTACAATATTTCTACACTTCTTGCTGTTTAGATAAACAGATTTATCAGACTCCCACCTGGCTCACTGACGTTGCCAGGCTCAGCCCATTTTAAGAACCGGAGGAGTAGGACACATTACTAGCCCGGTGACAGCGATATGTGAGTTCAGCTCTCTCCTGCCTGCATTCTGGCCTCCTCACACTTCTTGTTCTGTGATCTATAGCTGGCTATGGCTTTTTGGTTTTCCCCTGACCTTTCAGTCCTTGGCTTAAATAGACAAGCCCCACCCTCTTCCCAGACTCCTCCTAAGTGATAATCGACTTTGCCTCTTTCTCAGTATTTATCTTTGCCCATCTTGGTATTTTTGGCTTCCATACCTCCATGAATGGACTTCTTAATTCAACTCAAATACGAAAAACTAAAGAATTCTTAACATGTATAAACAACTTCTTGGAAACCTCTTAATTTTTAGTAAAACTCTAGCCTATTAGCTCTTTGCTGCCCTCTCCTGGGCACGGTTTTGGGCTCTTGACCACGTCAGTCCCATTGGTGTCAAGAGCTAAGATCAATCTAAGCTCCAACTCGCATAGGCTGAAAATGAAATTAGGATGAAGTAATTCATATCTTCTTTGAACTTGAATAGTACACCAACTATCAATTTAAGAAAAATAAATGTTTAAGTTTTTATGGTCTATAAACAATGCTACTACTTTTAAACTGTCCTAATTGCTATAATAATATTCCATGGATAAGTTTGACATTTTACGTCTTAAGGATAAAAGGATGCTACATAATTTTTTATATACCCATTAACAAAAAGAAAAGTGCTTACCTCTGCAGACAGCCCAGGCATCTTCATCACATTTCTCACCACTTGTTCTCAATTCAAAAAAATTATATTCTTCAAGACTAAGAAGACCATTTCCATCTAAATCAATTACTTCAAATATATCTGATAAAGCTGACCTAAAATTATAAAAATAGGAAATTATTTCTTGTCTCTAAGGCAACTAGATTGAAGGTTTCTATGAGAATAACTTTCAAAAGGAAGTAATATCAAGGCATTAAACAATTTTTGTGAACTATAAAGTTAATCTATCCAAATGTATTTTTGACTCAGTCTAGCATTACATGAGATAAACAGGTTTCTAAAGCAACTGCAGTATCTCAACACACAGTAGGAACTTAGCCAACAGCAGTTCCTTTCTTCTTTTCTCCCTTCTCCAATCTACTTTCTTCTTCCTGTCTACCAGATCTTATTGGGTGTATCTAGGGCATGGGAGAACTACCAAAGTGTCTGGATTTCATATTTGACAGTTATCTGAGTCAACACTGCAATCAGCAGGATCTATTTCTTTTTTTTTTTTTTTTTTAATTTTATTTATTTTATTTTTTTCCCCCAAAGCCCCAGTAGATAGTTGTAGGTCCTAGCTGCACATCCTTCTAGTTGCTGTATGTGGGACACGGCCTCAGCACGCCCGGACAAGCGGTGCGTCGGTGCACGCCCGGGATCTGAACCCGGGCCACCAGCAGCGGAGCGCGTGCACTCAACCGCTAAGCCACGGGGCCGGCCCAGCAAGATCTATTTCTAAGGCAGTATCTAGTGGGGGAAAAAATCGGTAGATGTGTGACTCAGGTTGACTTGCCAAACGTGTGGAACCCAGAAATGAATGGCAATCCCAGACTCGTGAATGGAAGATCACTTTCAGACGCCTAGTGAATGAGCTGAGTTATTGAATTACAGTCTAAGGGTGAGGGTGGCAGCTGGCCAAAGGAAAGGATGGAAAGCAGACTACTGATATATATCCAGTCTAGATGTTACAGTTCTAACCTTAATAAACAAAACTTACCTAAATTCCTGTGTAAGAAATAATTCCCCTGTTTCATCTCTATACACAAGCTGGGCTTCTTCTGTTATTGGTTTTACTTCTTTCCTCAGCCTACAGCCAGTTGTGGAAGGAATTAACCAGTACATTCCAGGTCCTAGTTCACCAGTCCACCCAAACACCTTTTCTCAAAAGAATTAAAGGAAAACAACCACCACCATGAGTCTTAATAACTTTTAATCTTTCTTCAGAAAGGGAAGCATTAGAAGTAATTTTTAATCAATTTTCACCAATTCTATTATGGTTCTATCAATCTTTTACAGGCTTCAAAATCTTTTTGTTAATGGTAACCCTAGTACAAGACCATCAGATGTAGTTCTTTATATATTTTAAAAACAAATACCTAAAACTATAACAGGTAAGAAGTTATATAACTTCTAAATCTTCCCCATTAATCTTCAAAAATGTTTGTAATGCAAACATCTTCAATAGGAAGCAAAGACAGAAATCCTAGAATAATTTTTCCATGTTACAGTTCCCTAATTTGATTTAAATATATGATTTGTAAATAAGATTTCAATGACACAAAATAAAAATTAAATATATTTTAAAAGAGTTCACTATTTGTATGAATTAGCCATACTTGTAAGAGTCCAATTATGTGGGCAAAAGCACTGGAATTTTACTATTATTTATGTAATACGGACTACAAAACAAGATGGCAGAATTCCAGATAAACCTACCTTATACAAAATTCTTTTCCATCACAGGATATTTATAATGAGCGCCAGGACATTTGTATGGCAAAATATTTTACTCTCCTGTTCTATAAAAGCAAGCAAAATGGTCTCTCTCCATGGACCTTCCAGGTGCTTGCTGGACCCCAATGGCTTTCTATAAAACCTAGGGGTTGTCTCTGTCAAATGTATTAAATCTAAGCATTTTCTAGTTACGTATAATAGCTAAGCAAATAGCTATTCACCCTTCAGCACAGAAGAGCCCTAGAGAATTCTGTCTGGTATTGTGTTCAAAAACTCCTTTCAAAATTGAAGTATATTTTAGGTTATCCTGGTGACTCATACAAAATAAAGTTGCTCATCTGAATTTTGGGTTCAGCTCTATTTCTGCCCTCACAAGTCAGAAGAACCATAATCATCCTAAAGTGACCACGTTCTATTTTGATACAAGAAGCAATCCAATAAAACTGAGGGTCATCCTTTGGAAACCACAATCTTTTAGATTAGCCAGATGCAGAATGATATCCAGGAGTCAAAAGCAGTTCTTTCTGCTTCCTAATATATGTTATCCCATGAACCTCCCTTATCTCCACATATAATTTTGAATTGCCACTGTGGATGGCAAATGGAAAGTCTTTCACAGGCACAAAACTCTTCTTAAAGAAAATAATTGTGAAACTAAAACTAAACATAAAAAATCCTTTGTAAATATGACATATTACAGATAAACAGAAGCCTATATAAAGAGGCAAATAGAAATTCATTCAAACTTTATTACAGGCTTGCTATGTACTAACATTTTTACACATGCAATCTCATAAGAAAGTAATTTTATCCAAAACAAAATGGGAAAAGCTATTGTTTTATACAATGCTTTATCTTGAACTTAACTTTCTAGTCAGTTTTGAAGAAGAGTTCAGTCAAAACATTAACTTCTGTCATTTTATTTGTTTCTTGCCTATAAGTATTCTTGTCCGTTAGGAAGCCTACAATAAAGACTTTTATATAACATTCCATCAGGGAAATGTTTGTCTGTCTTCGGACCTATATAAAGATTAAATATGATACTGCAGTAAGCCCTTGAATAGTATTATTCCTGTTGTTGTGTAGCAGATGTATTTTGTAGTCCTCATAAAATAAATAGCCACATTTATATATCTGCCTCACATATTTGGCCTCTGAGTAAATATATAATTAGAAAAGGTCAGAACAACTCCATGGGAAACATATAAAATCATTTAAAAGCATTTCTTCAGATCAATCTATTTTTGAACCCTATAATACGAGTCAAGCCTGAGGATAGTAATCTTGAAGTTTCTCCTTTTTGCAGTAGTAGTTTAAGTAAGACAAACATCTAAAGCAATTTTTTCAAAGTCTTGAATTGCTTATATTTAGGGGGAACAAAATCCACTGGCATCAATCATCTTTACTGAGTATAACAAAAAAAATTCACATGTGAGACATCAGGGCATTTAGAGAAGAGGAAAGTGAAGTACAATGTCACACAATTTATAAGTTATGAAACCAAGACTGCCAATCAATCCTCAATTCTTAAATCTCGGCAAACAATAAACATTCCTTCACAAGTAATAAAACATATGTAATATGCATAGTGTTTAAGTACTGTATATATCTTAACTGGAAGGGAAGAGACAAAAGTTAAAAAATAATAAATATAGAAAAACTATTATTTTCCCCAAATGGGTTCATACCATATTTTTAAATTAAACATTAGAAAATAAATATGTATACTTCTCTATTTCGTAGTTCAGTAAAACACATGAGCTGTAGATTTGCTTGACTTTCATTTTCCTTAAGAATATACAAGGTAGTATCAACTGATAACCAAGGGGATGGTTTTCCTATAAACAAAAAAACCCAAACATCTTAAAATAAGCAATCACTACTTACTCTTTCCTATCTAAAAAAGAAGTTAGTGCTTACTTTCCTCTTTGGATTGTTTTTTTTTTTAGAAATACACATCCCATTTTTATATGTAAACATCACAGCATTTGCAATAAGGCACATACCTATATACAGTAACCTTGTTAGAAACATTCTCTATATACACACTTCCTAAAAATTATAACTTTTCTTGAACTCATCAGAGGGTTGAAGTTGCAGGGCAACCAAGTAGCCTGAAATTCAAGGAAAAACAAACCATTTCAAAGAGAGATGGGATGCCAGGACTGACTTACCTGTGGAGAAGCATAGGAGGAAGAGATGTCAGACACGTCTATGTGCTGACAACTCCAAAATGTTTACCTCCAGCTAAGATGTTTCCTCTGAACATTAGATCCACATAACCAACTGCCTATTTGACATTTCCACTTGGATTTACGTATCTAAAACTGGCCTTCCACAACCCCTTAAAAAAACCCGTCCATCTACACTCTTCTCTATCTCAGTTAATAGCAACTCATTCCTTCTGGTTGCTCAAGCCAGAAATCATCTTTAACTTTTTTCTTCTTTCACATATCATAACCAATCCTCAGTAAATCCTATGGTTCAACCTTCAAAATACATCCAGAATCTATTTCTTAGCCCCTTTACTTTCCGGTTCAAAGCACCATCAGTCCTCTCCCAGAACTCCGCAATAGCATCCTATCTGGACTCCTTGCTTTCTCCTGAGGACCCTTCAGTCTATTCTCAATACAGCAACCTGACCGCTCTTGTCAAAATATAAGTCAGATTATGTCCTGTCTCTACTCAAAATCCTCTCATGGAGTAGAGAGCTGGAAGAGAGTTACTCCCACCCTAACAATAAGAAAAAGTGCATGAACCACAAAATCATAACTTTTCTTGAACCCATCAGAGCTGAGGTCACAGGGCAACCAAGTAGCAAGAAATCCAAGGAAAGATAGACTGTTCCAAGGAGAGATGAGATGCAAGCTCTGGCTTATCTGTGGTGGAGCAGAGGAGGACAAGATGTCAGGTACCACAACAGCAGAAGAGGAGAAAAGGCAGAAGAAATATATGAAGAAATGAAGGTAGAAATTTTTCTAAAAATAATGAAAGACAACAAGCCATAAATCCAACAAACTCAGCGAGTCCCAAGCAGGGTGAATACCAAAAGAAACCCAATAACAGCATAAACAAGAAAAAGAAAATACACCTAGACATACATTCAAACTGTTGAAAACCAAAGGTAAAGAAAAAATTTTGATGGCAGCCATGGGATAAATCCTCCTAAAGTTTCTCATTTCTCTCAGAGTAAAAGCCCAAGGCCTCATTATAGCAAAAACAAAACTACCTGATTTTGTCCTTGTTCCTCCTTGTTTTCACTTCCTACTACTGCCTCCTTACTTACTTCATTCTAGCCACCATGCTGTTCTTCTAACACCAGGCACACTCGCACCTCAGAGCCTCTACCTGGAATGCTCTGCCACCTCCTCCACTCGTCACCCATCCCTTCCATCACGCCTACATCCACGGAGCTTACTCCTTTGCTTTCTGTGGAAGACAGCAAACACGGCTATCCCTCTCTGTATCCACAGTCCTTTGCAATGTGACTTTGCAGTTCCTCCACCAAGAGGTCAAGTCTATTTCTCCACCTTATAAATCTGGACTTGCCGTGAACAACAGAATGTAACAGAAGTAACGTGGCAGTTCTGAGCTCAGGAGGTCCTATGGTGCTTCTGTATTCTCTCTCAGATCTCTGTTGCACCATGAGAACAAGTCCAGGCTAACTTACTAGGGGATAAGAGATTATATGAGGCAGAGTCAAGTTGTCTCAGCTGAGACCCTATACAGAGGAGCACCCAGCCAAGATCAGTTGACTACAGATGCATGCATGAGCGAGCCCTACAGAAAAGCCAAGCCAGGCTCAGATCAAAAGAACTGTCCAGCAGACTTGCTCATGAGCGAACAAATGTCTGTTTTAAGCCACTGAGTTTTTGGTAGTTTGTTACGCAGCAGTTGATAATTTGTTACGCAGCAGTTGATAATTAACACACCTTTTTCAACGTCTTTGCTCAAATGTCAACTTCTTAATGAAGCATACACTAACCACTCCATTTCACTGGCAACCCATATTCTCTCAGCATTCATAATGCCCTTTTCCCTCAATGTTTTCCCCATAGCACTTATCACCTACTAACATAAAATGTCATTTACTATTTATTATGTTTATTATTTATTGTTTGTTATATAAGTTCATAGGGGCAGAGATTTTTGTCTTTTTTATCCTCTGATGTATCCTAAGCACCTAAATGATACTTAGTATAGAAGACCCTTAATAAATATTTGCTAAATCAATGAATAAAGCAATCTGCTTTGTAAGAATACAGAGAATTAACAACTACATTGAATTTGCATGCCTATCTTGATAACTTTTATCTGAAAAATTGTCATTTAAAAGTATTAACTATCAAATGTTGTAAGTATCCTATAAGATACACAGTGAAAACTTTCAGAATCTCTGTTTAAGGAGGGAAAAAGAATGAGAGTGGGGAAGAATACTTTAGTATGAAAATGTTTATATGTAAACATAATAAAAGAAAAATAAAAATGATATTTAGAACAATCAACATTAAAAGGATATCTAGGGAGAGCACGCTTATAGACACTTTTACTAATTAAAAATTACATAATAACCACTTTGGACACTAGGAAATTATTAATTTTATGTAGCATTCGTGTAAAAAAGAGAATATTATCATGAATGGAAATATTATTAATAAGGATAGGACTTTGAAGGTATTCAAAATTACTTGCGGTTCATATTGTCCCAAATTATGCTCCTATAGAACTTCTCTTAAACATATTAATTTTAAAAATTGATAAATGGAAAAAGTTAAGGATAAATTAGCAAATAAAAAGTTCATTCTATGTCATGAGGAAAGCAGGTAACATTTTGTTCTTGTTTTTAAATGAATTAAAATAAAACATGCTTTAAACATATACAAAAAGCATTTTACTTGCTTTGCATAATGCAATAACACAGTCAATGTATAAACTAACTCTTTCTTTCTTTAAATGTGTGTAACCATATGTTTCTTAGGCAGATTATTTTCTTCATTAACTGGGACTACCAAATACCTACAAAAGTATTTTCAAAGAGGGCATAAATTGATATTTTAAAAAATAAACAGAAAATTTAAACTTGCCTTCAACTTGACTCAAGTTTAATGGCTTAATTGTTAAATAAACCATGGATCTCTGAGCTATCTGCATCCTGTATTGATGACTAATAATTTCACCATCTTCTTCCAAGAAAAAGCAACCTTTTGACTGTACACATTGCCACTCCTGAAATGAAGAAAAAAATTTTTTTCAAACAGTATTTAGTAAATGTTTCCAGCAGGCATAGCAATGAGGAGAAACTTGAGGAGGATATAAAAGAAATGTCAAATAGAGCCATTGCTCTCCAGGAATTTGCAATGTCATTAAGAGATTAAAAATAGGCATGACACAATTTGATTTTAATTGACAGTAGTACATGGTTAGGACAAAAGAAGAATTATATATGCAAAATAATATTATATTACAGTTCCCAAAATAGTGCCTGGCACACCGTAGGTGCTCAATAAATGCTTATTATCTGACTGATGCAGGGCATCAATATAAACTGAGAAGGCAATCCATGAACTGTAGCTTGAAGGATCAGCAGCATTTAGATAATGAAAAGTGAGGAAAAGACATAATGGAGAGAAGAAATAAAGAAAAATAAAATTCATGACAGCTGGAGAAGTATTAAAGTAATAAAAAAACGAGTTGCAATAATCAGGTGATTAGTGCTTAGAGCACAGTAAGAATGAAGAAGTAAGGACCACTAAAACTGATGTGTTGAAAGAAAGAGATAAGACTTCGTATTTAAGAGATAAAATATGTGACAACCAAAATACACGTTTCAAGTCTAGGTAACTAAGAGAACACTGGACAAGTTTCACAGCTATAGCAAAACACTGAGAAACATCACTTTTGAAAGACCTTTCTATAAGACTGACTCCACCGCCTCTTGCTCTAGCCAAACCCTAGATCTCCTAGTCCAAACTTAGACGTCTACATGGGATCTCATAACTAAAGGTAAAACTTGAAGATGGCACCTTATGCAGAAAGTAAAGGATTCTTTATTGAAGGTATGAGAAATTGCGCCAATACCATAGATGCATGCAGAATTTCCACTTTACCACTAGTTGGCTTGCCTACCTAAAATGTAAGACATATTTCTGCTCTACTCCTAATGACTTCCAAAAATAGAGAATTAATGAGGTTTTGAAGTGACTTTAAAATGGGCCGGCCCCGTGGCTTAGTGGTTAAGTGCTCGCACTCCAATGCTGGCGGCCCAGGTTTGGATCCCGGGCGCGCACCGACACACCGCTTCTCCAGCCATGCTGAGGCCGCATCCCACATACAGCAACTAGAAAAGGATGTGCAACTATGACATACGACTATCTACTGGGGCTTTGGGGGAAAAATAAATAAATAAATAAAAATTAAAAAATTGAAGTGACTTTAAAGGATGATTTTCAAAAATTATCTCTAAGTGTATTTAGATAATAAGCTCAAGGCTTTAATGATATTAAGATAATCACTGAAAAGGTGTACGTTAGCTGTATAACAATAATATAATAATATCAAACATATTATTAATCCATTATAGAAGGATATACTATGGCACTGAAAAGGCAAAAACAAACATAATTTACGTTGAGATTGATTTCTCACTCATTTTAAAGGCTAAATTATCCTAACATGTACTTACACATCATTTTTACATTATATAAATCATAATTATTTTCATATTTTATATTATTTACACAGCACCAAAATACATTTAAAACTGGAAATTTAAAAATAGGAAAAAAGGGGCCAGCCCCATGGCTTAGTGGTTAAGTGCACGCACTCTGCTACTGGTGGCCCGGGTTCGGATCCCGGGCACGCACCGACGCACCGCTTCTCCGGCCATGCTGAGGCGGCGTCCCACATACAGCAACTAGAAGGATGTGCAGCTATGACATAGAACTATCTACTGGGGCTTTGGGGAGAAAAAGGGAAAAAAAGGAGGAGGGCTGGCAATAGATGTTAGCTCAGAGCTGGTCTTCCTCAGCAAAAAAGAGGAGGATTGGCATGGATGTTAGCTCAGGGCTGATCTTCCCCACACAAAAAAAATAATAAAAATAGGAATAAAAATCCCCATAGTTCCACACCCTAGTTTGGTTTTTATGTAATCCTTCCTAATACTGGCCTTATATAAAAACCTATTTTTTACATTCTTTTTTTTTTCTCTCTTTTTTTTTTTGCGAGGAAGATCAGCCCTGAGCTAACATCCATGTTAATCCTCCTCTTTTTGCTGAGGAAGACCGGCTCTGAGCTAACATCTATTGCCAATCCTCCTCCTTTTTTTTGTTTTTCCCCCAAAGCCCCAGTAGATAGTTGTATGTCATAGTTGCACATCCTCCTAGTTGCTGTATGTGGGACGCAGCCTCAGCATGGCCGGAGAACCGGTGCGCCAGTGCGCGCCCGGGATCTGAACCCGGGCCGCCAGTAGTGGAGCATGCGCACTTAACCGCTAAGCCACGGGGCCGGCCCTATTTTTTACATTCTAATTAACACTATTTTATGTTATAAATGTTATATTTGTTTAATGTTATATCCAAAACATTTTGCCATTGAAAGAGAAGAACAAAGTTGGGGGACTCACACTTCTTGATTTCAAAACTTACTACAAAGCTACAGTAATGAAAATAGTACAGTACTGGCATAAAGACAAATATATAAACCAAAGGAAGAGATTAGATAGCCCAGAAATAAACTCTCACATACATCATTAAATAATTTTCAACAGGGGCCGGCCCCGTGGCTTGGCAGTTGGGTGCACATGCTCCGCTGCTGGCGGCCCAGGTTCGGATCCCAGGCGCGCACCGATGCACCGCTTCTCTGGCCATGCTGAGGCCACGTCCCACATACAGCAACTAGAAGGATGTGCAACTATGACATACAACTATCTACTGGGGCTTTGGGGGGAAAACAAAAAAAAAGGAGGAGGATTGGCAATAGATGTTAGCTCAGAGCCGGTCTTCCTCAGCAAAAAGAGGAGGATTAGCATGGATGTTAGCTCAGGGCTGATCTTCCTCACACACACACAAAAAATAATAATAATTTTCAACAAGGGTAACAAAACCATTCAATGAGGGAAAGGACAGTCTTTTTAACAAACGGGGCCAAGAAAAATGGATATCCACAGGCAAAACAATTAATTCCGACCCTTACCTTACACCATATATAAAAATTAACACAAAATAGATTGAAGACCTAAATCTAAGTACTAAAACTATAAAACTCTGAAAAGAAAACATAGAGGAAAAGCTTCATGGCCCTGGATATGGCAATGATTTCTTGGATATGACACCAAAAGTACAGGCAACAAAAGAATATGTAGATAAAATGGACTACATTAAAATTAAAAACCTTTGTGCATCAAAGGGCACTATTAACACAGTGAAAAGGCAACCCACGGAATAGGAGAAAATATTTGCAAATCACATATCTGAAAACGGATTAATATCCAGAATATATTAAAAATTCCTACAACTCAACAACAAAAAAACAAAAAACTCAATTAAAAAAATGATCATGGCCCGCCTGGTGGCGCAAGCGGTTGAGTGCGCGCGCTCCGCTGCAGCGGCCCGGGGTTCGCTGGTTCGGATCCCGGGCGTGCACTGACGCACTGCTTGGCAAGCCATGCTGTGGCGGCGTCCCATATAAAGTGGAGGAAGATGGGCACGGATGTTAGCCCAGGGCCGTCTTCCTCAGCAAAAGAAGAGGAGGATTGGCGGATGTTAGCACAGGGCTGATCTCCTCACCAAAAAAAAAAAAAAAAAAAAAAAGATCATAACACTTGAATAGATATTTCTCCAAAGAAGACACACAGATGACCAATAGGCACATGAAAAAATGTTCGACATCACTTCATTAGGGAAATGCAAATCAGAACCATGAAATACCAGTTCATGTCTACTAGGATGGCTATAATCAAAAAAAGAGAAAATAATAAGTGCTGACAAGGATATGGAGAAACTGGAATCCTTGTGCTTTGCTGGTAGGAATGTGAAACGGTCAAGCTACTATGAAAAACAGTTTGGCAGTTCCCAAAAATTAAACACAGAATTACCATATGATCTAGCAATTCCACTTCTGGGTATATACCCAAAAGAATTGAAAGCACAGACTCAAACAGATATTTGTACACCCATCTTCATAGCAACATTATTCGCAATAGCCAAAAGATGGAAAGAATCCAAATGGCCATTGGCGGATGAATGGATAAACAAAATGTGAGTAAGATATTACTCAGCCTTAAAGGGGAATGAAATTCTGACACATGCTGCACATGGATGAATCTTAAGGACATTAGGCTAAGTGAAATAAGCCAGATACAAAAGGACAAATATTGTATGATTCCACTTACATAAGGTCCCTAGAGTAGTTAAATTCAGAGACAGAAAGTAGAACAGTGGATGTCAGGAGCTGAGCAGAGGGAGAAATGGGGAGTTATTGTTTAATGGATACAGAGTTTCAGTTGGGGATGATGAAAAAGTTCTGGAGACAGATGGTGGTGACAGTCACAAAACAACGTGAATGTATTTAATACCACAGAACTGTACACTTAGAAATTAATAAAATGGTAAATTTTATGTTATATAAGTTTTATCACAATAAGAAAAAGATTTTGCTAAGCAATATTCAAATTTTCAGTTTAACAGGTTATATAATTACCCACTGAGGTGGTATACCATTACTTACTTATTTCTAAAATGTTGGACATTTAGGTCATTTCCAATTTCTCATCAGTATAGATAATGCTAAAATGAATACTATTTTGTCTAAATGTTTTTCTTCTGATGAATAATGTCCTTCAGAAGAACTTCTAGGCAAAAAGTATGTATATTTTTAAGGTTAATGATGTGTTCACATATTGCTTTGCAAAACAGTGATGCCAATTTTACAATACTACTGATGGTGTATAATATAATAATTTTGCCATTACTATAACTTAGTCAGTAGTGGTATTAAAAAATTGGGTGGTAGGGGATGATTTCTTACGCCAGATGTGGGTACATAAAATATTCATTATAGTATTCCATACATTTTTGTATATGGTATTGTAATTGTTTTTGCATTAATTTATATTAATCCAATAAAAATGATATAACAATAAATAAAAGTTAGTATTGTAATAATTTTTGCATTAATTTAAATTTCTCTGATTACTAGCAACATTTCTACACATTTATTATTTTTGTCTCCTTTGCATCACCTGCCTATTCATCTCCTATTCTTGTAGCTCTATTGCAGACTTGGTATTTTTCTTACATATTTTAATAAACTCTTTTGACTATTTTAGATATTAACCACCCTTTGTAAGCTTTGATGCGTGTATTTTCTCTATTCTTTTAGTTCAGTTTTGGTTATTTTTCAACTTATGTAAGTTTTCCTTTTTTTTTTGCCGAGGAAGATTCACCCTGAGCTAACATCTGTTGCCAATCTTCCTCTTTTTGTATGTGAGCCACCGCAATAGCACAGCCACTGACAGAAGAATGGTGTAGGTCTGCGGCCAGGAACTGAACCTGGGCTGCTGAAGTGCAGCGTACCAAACTTAACCATTAGGCCACAAGGGCTGGCCCAAATTTTCCATCTCTATATTCATCTTTTCTTTGGAGATTTCTTCTTAAACTGAATTTTAAGAAATTACTGTTATTGCTGAACTATTACTCAAGCTTTCAGTCAGTCAATTAAGCACATGCATTGTCACACCTTTGCAATATAAAACATACAGGTACTTTTAATTCTGAGAAATTAACACGTGACCCTAAATTATTGGAAATCATCTTCATAAGTATATTGCCCATGGCAGAAACAAGGCACTATATATATTTCAACAACATCCCTATGAGGCAATGTGGGGTAGATATAAATTAGTTATTTTAATAAACAGAGAAATAGCGGTACCCAGAGGTTATACGGGTTCAGAGTTTTACAAGGAGTTTGTAGAAATATTAGGTCTGGAGTCTAAGACTTTTGGATCAATACTTTTACCATTAGATCATGTTTCCAAAAGAAAATATACTTAGGGTACTAAATTCAAGATTATAACACAATGAGGTTTAAACTTGGGCTTGAGCCAAAAGTTCAAGTACTATTAATGATAAGTAAGAGTATGTACAGACTTTCATTTAGCCTCCCTGTAAATCTCTTGGATGGGGATCTATTATGGACCAACAACAGATGCTGACATTACCTCAAAGCCAATTGGCTTTATTCAATATAGTCAACCTGACCTTGAAAGATGACTGCTATAGAGAAGAAAGGAAAGATATATGGTATTTAGATAAGTCACTCTTTGAGACAGTTTGAACTTTTTCCTTTCAATCAATTGTGACCATAGCATTATCAGACAGAATTTCATCTAATATATTTTATGAACATCTTATTTTATATTTACTCATCTGGCATGGTAAGGGATACCGGTTTAGAATTACAGACTATTAAAGGTAGAAGAAGTCTAAAAAGCAATCCAGCCCAGACTTCTCTTTTGATTGATGAAAGTCTGAAAAGTAAAGTGATATGCCTGGGTCACAATTCTTGTTGATTGCAGGACCAGAACCGAAACCTAGGTCTCCTTACTTTCTCTCCAAACTACCAGCTATATTCAAAATTCTGTTCTTTTCCACGCTTCAATATCTGTCATGATTTTTTAAAAATATTTAAAGAAACTTCAGGTATATGAAATTATTATAATAAAAATATGATAAAGCATTATCATATGGAATTATCCATATATTTAAGTATTAAAATAAACATAATTATTTGGTTTTCTTACTAAAAAAATTTAGATTTTAGTAGCTGGAAATTTCTTAAATTTGTATCGTAATCATGGGTGTAGCAGTCCCCCTCCCCAAGTTAAAAAAAATGTTGAAATGAAACTAAGAAATAATGCACTCTGGGGGCCAGCCCCGTGGCATAGCGGTTAAGTGCACGCGCTCCGCTGCTGTTGGCCCAGGTTTGAATCCCGGGTGTGCACAAACGTACCACTTGTCAGGCCATGCTGTGGCGGCATGCCACATAAAGTGGAGGCAGATCAGCAGGGATGTTAGCTCAGGGCCAGTCTTCCTCACCAAAAGAAAAAAAAATAGGAAAGAAATAATGCACTTTCCCTGGTACACTGGCAGTAAACATAATTTGCGGCATTTGGGAAACTCAAAGATGGAAACATTTTTCCATGTGCTTACGGTATTTCTGGGGGCAGTACCACGGGCTGACAGAAGATGTCTTTATAAAATTTAGCTGGGGAGTGGGTTAAATATTTTTATTAGAGGTCTTTCCTCAGTTCTAATTCTAGAAAAGGTGCAGGTAAAAGGGAATCTGTAAGTTTCTTTGGAAAGGTAACCAACCTGCATACTACAATACACAGTTAATAAGGCTGGAAAACAGTAAGACATCAGCTATTATAAAATAGAAGTAAAATTAATGCCACATTATTATATCAACCAGACTTCAGTGTAATCATCATATTATTTTGAAAAATAAATAACATTACTAGGAGAATTTGTAGCTCTCCCGTTTAAAAGGAAGCATTCAAAATTTTAAGATCTGCCAGACATGAAACACACAATGCTTATTCAACCCAAATTTCCTTTAAAACAAATAGACTTTCAATAACACAAAGCTTTTTCTCTAGGACTTAGACTAAAATGTTATGAATTAAAGGAAAAAAGTACTGACAAATTGGCTGGCTCATTCAAATAAATCAATTTGAAAGGATTAATCTATAATAATAGATTAAGTTGACAGCTTGAGTATTATTAAAAAAATGGAAGAAGACTGAGTTTTAAAAAAATTTTTAGAATGAGAGTAAGAAATTCCACATATGATATAATTTTTTGACAATATAAAGCAAAAATAAAATAGTAACTTGTAATTCTTATATACAGCATAAGGTGGTGCTATATTCTACCAATTCAGGTAAACTCATATAAAAGGAAATAGAACTATTAATTCATTTATTTGTCATATACAAATTTTACTTATTTTCATTCACAATGTATAAGGAAATGCTGAAAAGCACAAACTAAAAACAGTAAAGTTGAAAATTCTAGCTATCAAAAACCTTAAACATATCAGTAAAGTTACATTTTTCTTGGAACACTGTAGAAAACACAATTTGTTTTGACATACACTTCTCTATTATTATTAAAGTTTTAGGTGAGGTAGAATTATTAAGCAATAGACCTGCCAAGACTTAGTCAGAGGAGGAACTTATGTATCATCATTATCATCATCACTGTTGTTTTTTATAAAGCTATCCCATGTCACATACTTAGCTATTTGCTTTTTGTTAAGAGAAGTAAACAGTTACTGCACTTTTTGTTATTAAAGAATTATAAACTGTACATACTTAAAAACAAAAGGTTAAATAGATAATTTATAAAGGGAAAAACTGATTTGGACTGCCACCTAATTGATGAATTGAACTGATCAACATTTTGAAAATATAAGAAACTTTTGTAACAAAATTATTTGGAACCTTCACGAAAATTAAGTTAGACAACCATTTCAAGTTTAAAATGTGTATATTTGTATTGTTATATACATACACATATATATAACATGTTGCACAACATATTCATGTATATTGTTGAATATATGTTATATGTTGAATAACGTGTTACACAACACATATACATATATGTAAAACATAGGCATATTCTAATTAGGAGTCTGTATAGGAAATAGTGCATTTCTAGAGTTTATAACTCATGGTTTGGGGCTTTCTCTAATTCTTGTCATGACTGGCAACTGAAGTTATTCTCTCAAAGAAAAATTCATGACATTCCTTGCACATTACAAAACCTAAGCAAATGGATACAATTCAGGATTAAAAAAAGAATAGTGATACCGTACCTACATATGGTCTTAGAAAGAAAGAAATACACGTATAGTCCCTATAAGGGTCTTATTTTCCTCCAGTAATTCAGGCCTTTACCAATCATGTGGATTTATGGTTTAAAATCTGGCTTATGCATACCCCATTACAACAATTTTCTAATTTCTGAAAGACCCTTCTTCTCTGTCCCAATTCTATATTTCTTCACTCCACATGAAATTGAGATACTCAAACTTGTTTAAAACAGATTTAAAGTACTTGAAGAAAATTAATTTAACAATTCTTTTAGTCACTTATTCTATCAATTTCGATGAAAACAAATTATATAATAACTATATTCATAACCAAGTACTTCTCAGAGTCGTTATGAAACTTAAGAAATATATAAAATTTATGAAATTTATAAAAAATAACTTCCAAATCAAATGCAAAGAACTCAATCCTGCTGAAAAACAAAAGGGTTACAGATTTTGAAAAAACTCATTTCAGCTCATCTAAGAAATAGATAGTAAACAACAGTGGGCAGTATCAAGACGAGAGATAGGATATAAAAGTCAGGTAAATAATAAGAAGGCTATCAAGTATTTCCAAAAGACATTGGATTTTACATGAAAGTCACAATTTAAAAGTTGACAGTACATGCCATCTTCTTTTAATCATTAAGTTCTCCTAGAACCTTTTAATCAAATCCCAATTATCATCAGCACCATCCCTGCTCTAGATGTCTTAGATGCAAAACTTAAGTAGTCTTTTGTTATATAATCACTATGGCCTAGAGACTGATTCCGGCATTGTCTGTTAGATCTGTCCCTTTCCTCCTATGTTCAGGCACCACCTTGGGCCTAGCTGTCATCCCTTTATATTTGGATAACTCTACCAGCCTCTCAGATAGTCGCCCCAATTTGAGGTCTCCGTGCACAATATATAATACAATAGTAGAATAACTTTTCTCTGACTATACTTTCATCATATTATTCCCATACAAAGACTTTCAGTCATTTCTTAGTTCTATAATAATATTAACAACGCTATTATTTATTAAAGTCAATACTAGGTCCCTGGCACTGTGTTAAATGCTTTATACACGTTAGATGATTTACATCTTTCAAAAACACACTAAATATAGCTATTCTCAATTTATATAGATAAGGAAACTGAGACTCAGAAGGGCTGCTGACTAACTTACTAAAGGTCACACAAGTCTGTCTCCATCCAAAGGTCTTCATCAGCACCTAGAACAGTGCTTGGCACAGAGTGGTCACTCAAATATTTGTTGAATAAATGAAGAAATAAGTGAAACACTCTGCTATACTATCTTGATATATTGTTAATAATCAAATGAAAATTTTTATGTTTTAATTCAAGGCTCATATTTTACATTAAGCAAAATAGCTGGCATACATTATCTTTTCAGTAACTATTTGTTGAGTTGAACTAAATTAAAAGAATTGTATTGGTATGAGCCCAATTAACAAGAGCATGACACTAGAAAAAGTCTTATTATGGTTTTAATATAATCCATATTAATATTTATTTATATCTCTCTTTATACTGGCTAAAATTATGTTTATACTTTTGAATCAGGTTAACTATAATTATTTAACTAAGTTCATTTTATTAGCATTCGATTTAGTTGCAAAATACAAGCTTCCATTGGTGGAAAATAATATTGTTGGAACACTAAATATTGTGTGTGAACACGCTTGACACGCACACCAAATTGCTTAGGGTGTATAGATTCCTAAACAGTCTGAAGAAAATTCCTTGGAGATAATGTTTTAAAATTTTAATATAGAACAAATATCACTGTCTAGCAATTTAAAGATATAAGGGACTTCAGAGTTCAATAACAAATACAGAGTTGTTATTTGAAACAAAAATGTAGCTCTTGAGAACAATCAGTTCAGTTTTCTAACAGCAGTTATAGTATGTGGTCATAACCATTTTTCCCCCTTTTACGGAAGTCTCTAGGTACACATTTTTAATGTATCCTAGCAGTTTCCAGTTAATGTTTTATATTTCTGTAGCTATTATTTTCTGTTGAAAGAAAACTAGTAAAGGTTGAGTCTAGACAGGGAAAACAAAGGAAGAAGATCAATATTAACACTCTAAAAATATTGACCTAGCAAAGTGACTTTGTTATCTTTCTCCCATAGGAATTGATATTGAATGAATGATTTATTTATAAGAAACACCTATGCAAAGTATTTGTTAAACAAAACAAAAAAATTGCTTGGCAAAGTACACAATTAGAGAATCTATTCATCAAGTTTGGAAATTGAACAGTCACCATTTTCAAACTGAAGACCTTTTTTTTTTTTTTTTTAAAGTGGTTTCTTTTTTTTTTTTTTTTAAGATTATTTTTTTTTTTATTTATTTTATTTTTTCCCCCCAAAGCCCCAGTGGATAGTTGTGTGTCGTAGCTGCACATCCTTCTAGTTGCTGCATGTGGGACTCGGCCCCAGGATGAACGGAGAAGTGGTGCCTCGATGCGCACCCGGGATCCGAACCCGGGCCGCCAGCATCGCAGCGCGCGCACTTAACCACCAAGCCACAGGGCCGGCCCTGAAGACCTTTTAATAATATTCTTATTCATCATTTTTACTTCAAAAGTATTAGAACTGACTTATAGGTAGAAGTGCTACAATACACAGAAAACCTCAAAGAATTATTTCATAAACTTTATTGGTTCTCTGTAGATACCACATAGTTATTAACAAAGTCAAATTTTTTTCAAAAAAAGTCATATCTATTAATTAAAATACTATACCTTTACTGAGTTTGGCTCAGTTAACTTTGAGTTTCGGTTACTATTAGCACCCATGGTAATTGTGAAGGAGACAGATGTTTTGAACTTTCTAGTTGTTGCCAGTAAAGAAGCCCTGTTGTCACCTGTAACAAGTAATAGTTATTTGGTCTCATATTACGAAAAGTTGTCAAAGAGACTTATTTCTAAACACAGTGTAGTATAAAGGGTCGATGTATTAATTTCGTTCTCTTTGTTCTTCCTATTGAAATAAAGTCAGAAGTTTTATATTTATCGGGCTTTAATGGTCCCTAATTTATGGGCTAATAAGATTCTTTATTACAATATGTCACCTTTTAGCCTGAAACTTGAGTTTTAATAAAGTATAATGAGCATAGCCAAGTCAAGTTCCATAATAAAATTTTACTTCAACAGATTTTTACAGCTAAGAGAGTCTAGAAACAGTAGCTAACAAAAGTTGGATTCTCATTTGTTTTATCACTGACAAGGTAGGATGAAAGGAAAAATCTATCTGAATATGACCCTCCATTCTTGATCAAGAAATTCTTAGTGTCAAAAGTAAATACCTTTATTTGTGAACGTTTCCTCATCAGTTTTTCTCATGATTCTAGGCGATGGTTTTGGTACTGGTGATGGGTCCCTTTCAGGGGACGCTTCGATGTGGCTTCCAAAATGTTGACGCTTCAGTTTACTGTCAACCTCTAGTTTTTCTAGAGCAGTTTTGAGACATTGCTCATTGGTTGTCAGATATAATTTACAAAACTACAGGAAATAAAAAAGGAGCCCAGTGGGTAAAACATTCAGTCACACCTTTGGGTGCAGAAGACAGATGCACATTAGTAGGCAAGGGATAGACTGATAGATGGAATATATTTCCTACTGAACTAGACTACTCACTTTATTTTCTAGGATCAGATTGACCACCCTCAGGTGACCCAGTGAAATGCAACCACGATTCAATGAGGAAGTCATACTCTGAGTGAAAATAAAATGTTACACAAAGAGAGGTGATTTATTTATTTTTTACAAGATGTGTAGACTTGCGTTTGTTCTCAATAATTTTTATGATTCTTCCACCCCAGAAAAAGCATATTTCTGAGGAGAGTCTCTATGTTTCTGTGTGTCCATGTGTGTGGGTGCACATGCATGTATTTTAACTTGGTTATATTACTTTTAACACAGTCATCAGATTACAACTGTGGGGCTGGGAAGATTAAATTTCAAGTACAGGTAGCACACAAAACATAAGTATGCCACTGCCATCATTAAAAAGAAGTGCCCCTTTAAAAATACTTCTCCTACACATTAGGCAAATTTACATCAATATGAGCTTATGTACCTTGATGTAGTCAAACTTGCCATCAGCATTTACATCAGCCAAATTTATTATGGCATTTACTTCTTCTCGAGTCATCTTCTCACCTCTCTGAAAAAACAAGATTTATTTTAAAGCAACATGACTATCACTTTGTTATGCACAGGGTGAGCAGAAATTCATTTTAATCTTTTCCACAAGTTTGAATATATGGTTTCATTATAAATCCCAGAATGAGTATTACATCAAGCAAGAATGAAACTGTTGTACAAAATAAAATTTCACAATTTCGTTAAATTTTGTAAAAGTGTGAATTTCAGTTTACTAAATTTCAACAACGTGTATCATAGATTCAGTAATAACTACTATTGATTTAGAGTAATACTTTCTCACATTGTACCAAGACACAGAATGGATTCCTAATCCCATTTATACTTTGTTTCTCTTTTACTTATCACATATGAACCTATCACTGATTTACAAAGAATTCTCGGAAAGAAAGAACTGCAAAGGAGCACAAGGGGATTGCAACATGGGCTCAGTTTTATACCTTATCTTTTATTTACAAAGCCCCTTTCATCCAAAAGGACGCTTAAGCACTTTATAAACAACATATATATGACTCATTTCACCTGCCAATGAAGTAGTTATTGTTAATGTGGACTTTGGTAGCCAGAGCTAGATTCTAAGTTGTTTTGTAAAATATGCCTATTACAAAACAGATCTTACCTTTGTTAGAAGTTTATAAAGGTCAGTGTGTAAAATGGAGCCATCATCATTTACATCTAATTGCTTAAATGATTTTAGCAGTTCTGCTTTTGAAGTAGGTTTTTCCTTCCTTAAAATTACACAAAAATCATCAAAATTCAGTTTGGCAGTTTGAGGAGTCCAATACTTATTAATGGTCTTTTGGGATGGATTTCTTCCTGCATGCTGAAGAACTGCCCAATAAAACAAGTGTTATTTGTTATAGTAACATCTGAAATTGGAATTCAAGTGTATTTTTTCTTTAAATCATTATATATTACAATATTATACAAAACTTCACACATACCAATATATTACCTTTGGTGTGGATAATCTAGTGATATCAATGTATGCCTGACTTTCAAAAATGAAAAATATCTATGTTACCAGCTAAAGATTCTTGATTTATTAATATCAGAATTAAATAGATTTTTCCTATTCTGACAGTTGTTTCTCAATCTACATAGTTTAATTAAATGATAATACCCGATTTACTTTGTAAGAGTGCCTGGAGCAAAAAATATATATATATATTAAAAACAATCATCCACTTGTTTGAGGATGTTAGAATAACCACAAAAAGTATAAATTATTACTTCTTCTGGCTCAACAAATATCTTAATGAAATGAGGAAACTATTAGTTTGAGAATATTACCGTCAACAAGACACGATAGCTAAAACATTCATCATTGCTAGATATCAGAGTTTCAAGAACAATTAATCATATCCCAAACGTCAAATATATGCACAAAAAATATCTACTTGAAGTTATAACCCTGCTAAAAATCAAGAATGTCAACGTACTTTGGGAGAAGACTATTACAGAGATGCAATGGTCAAATTACTTTTCATTTTTAACCAAAACATTGAAAAATAGTCCTATAACCAGTTATTCATAAGAAATTCCTATTTTATTTTTTTATAATTTTATTTATTTATTTTTTTCCCCGAAAGCCCCAGTAGATAGTTGTATGTCACAGCTGCGCATCCCTCTAGTTGTTGCATGCGGGACGCGGCCTCAGCATGGCCAGAGAAGCGGTGCGTCGGTGCGCGCCCAGGATCAGAACCAGGGCTGCCAGCAGCGGAGCATGCGCACTTAACCGCTAAGCCACAGGGCTGGCCCAGAAATTCCTATTTTAAAAGCCATGACCTTAAACCTATGAAAAGCGAAGAATTACGACACAAGAAACACTTTGTATGTTTGCATATGTCATACCACACTAAAATATAATGGCTTCAAACAAGTGTAGCTATTTTGTACAATTGAATAGGAGTAACTTGGTAATTTGCAAATAAACAAATCTCTGCATATTAAGACTTATCACCATCTAAAATGAACCAGTGATAAGTTTCCTAAGCACTATAGGAGGAATTAACATAATTTTTAAAGGCATAATTGTCCTGAACTGTGCTACCAACTTCTATTATAAAATCTTATATTTGCTACTTCCAACTTTCTTAAGTGAGATTTCATGAGATCTGTGCATTGTCAATCAGCACTAAAAAACGATAATACGGATATTCTACAATTTAATGTAATAAGGACTAATATATATAAAACAATTTAACTAAAGACATATCCTCCAGGAAATAGGAACCAGATCAGGGTAATCAACACAGACATTTATGAGTCAATTATATTGAACATTCACTGTGCACAGCATAATACAGGGTGATTTTTTTTCCAGAGATACAAACTTCTTGGTTTCTAAGAAGTTTTATAATCTAAATAGGAAGTCCACATCTGAAGTGTAAAATTGCTACCTGTGGTCATTTTTTTCTTTATATAATTTCATTTATCTATTTTTTTTTCCCCCAAAGCCCCAGTAGATCGTTGTAATGTCATAGCTGCACATCCTTCTAGCTGCTTTACATGGGACGCGGCCCCAGCATGGCCGGAAAAGTGGTGCGTCGGTGCGCGCCCAGGATCCGAACCCGGGCCGCCAGGAGTAGAACATGCGCACTTAACTGCTAAGCCACAGGGCCAGCCCTGTGGTCGTGTTTTATGGTTAATAACATATCAGAAGTGCACGGACTAAGAGAAATGTTCTTATCCTCCAGATTACACCAGTGCATCATATGTAGATAAACACTGGCACAGAAACAAGATCATCATCTAGAGGTGACTTTCAGAGCTAACAAAAGCTGTAGCTCTGGTGAATCTTCCATTCATCTAGAAAGCTTTTGTGGAAATTTGTAGTGGAGATAATATGATTTTTTAAAAAATTTCCACAGGTTTATTTTGGACGCAGACAAAAGCCCTTATTACCATGCTGCCCTAGGAATAAAAAATAAGTAAGCATCTTGCCTAGGGTATAAATGGACAATTTCTTAATTCATCAAGAGAATCAGGGAAAAGGCATACATGTGTTAGGATTCCATTCCCAGCCAAGCTCCATCCTTTAAAAGTTGGAAAGACAAGTAGGACATAAATGAAGTTGTGATTTGAAGCCAAAAGTCATTGTGAAAGAAAACGGTATTTTGCGTCCAGCTTTGGGGAAACAGGTGCGTAACTCTTTCCCACAAGTGGCAGCTCAGCATACACTTGTTGCTATCTTCAATAACAAAATATTTTAAAATTGTAGTGTTAATTACAGAACTTTCTCAGAATAAAATTAATTATGCCAAAACACATACTTAGTAAGAAGACATTCCCATACCTAAAAAATAGGTATAACTTAGTAGCCTACTAACCTAACTTTAATCTCCAGTTATAGAGTTAGTTGGAGCCTATTATCTAAGTCTAATAATAGTAATAACATTATGTAACTGTAGATATTTAAAAGTTTACACCAAAATACTGATCTTTTGTCAGGGTTTTCTTTAAGCTTTGACATGAGTCTATAATACCCGTATTATTTACTAAAGTTGGAAAAAAAATAGGAACTCTAAAGCTAAATCTGTCAGATTTTTTTTTTGCTGAAGATTCACCGGGAGCTAACGTTTGTTGCCCATCTCTTTTGGCTTGAGGAAGCTTAGCTCTAAGCCCACATCTGTGCCAATCTTCCTCTACTCTGCATGTGGGTTGCCGCCACAGCACAGCTGAGGAATGGTGTAGGTCCCCGTTGGGTATCCGAACCCATGAACCCGGTGGAGCGAACTTAACCAGTACGACACTGGGCCAGTCCCTGTTAGATTTTTTATTTAAGGAAACTGCTTCCAAAGTTGGAAAAATAAGTTTCTCTACTCACAAAGTTATTAGCCTCAATGAAACTGACATGAATATTAAGTGTTATCTGGTATTGTTTGTCTTTTGAGACTAAAGACCTCCAAGTCATCAGATACACCTGGCAAGGTCCAAATTCATTGATGTGGGGGATATCTGCAACCAGAGGAATTTAAGATACGATAATGGAGAGAAGCAAAAAAAAGACCAACCCTCCCAACAAAAACCAAAAAAAAAAACAAAAAACCAGAAATTTTACTTCTTTTTTAAAATTTCACTTATTTCCTAATACTTCTCTTTTACAATCATTCAACCCATTTTTATATATCCTTTACATTTCCCCCAGTCTAGGTCAAATTCAGACTAGTGATTCAGATGCCAAAAGTGTTTTAATTCTATTATAAATCTTAAATTACCAAAATGAGAATTAAAAAAAAAATACTTTTAAGCAAGTAATTGATGGAAGCTATAAAAATACTAATCTAGTCTGTAAAAACATGGAAAGTTTTATTTTGAAGCTCCCAGAATACGTAACCATATAAAATGGCACAATAGCATAATGTAGTCTCATTGCTCAAGCTTCACTAAGAAATTGGGACGATTCAACAACGTAATTTTAGTTCCAGTCTTTCTGACCTATTAGATTTCAAGAAATAAGGCAAAATACTTAAATTTAAAAAAAAAATTTTACCTAAGTAAAGTTGATCCTTAGAAATAATGTTTTCTAAGCTGTTTTTGAAAACAGTGAAGTAGGCAGCTCTACAATTCATATAAAATATCTCCTCTTCAGTTAGTGGAAATCTCTTTGCTCGAGGACTCTCTGAGGGCGTTGATTTCTGACTGGAGAAACCTGCATCACTTCCTGGACTGATGGCCATTCTATTGGAAAATAATTTTAAAATTGTTTTAGTCAATGTTAATCCCCCAGAACGCAAACGTCCTCTTGCCTTTCCAATGGGGGAAAAAAATCAAGACATTCAAATTTTTACACGTGGAAAAACAGACGAACACTGTAACATGCACGTGGTTGTATTATCATGCGTTGAACTAGAACCCGCCTCCCGCAGCTGGTTTCTAACTGTGTGTATATATGTATGTGTGTGTGTGTATGTGTGTGTACACCTGCACGGGAGCCAAAGCAACAACGACGGGACGACGACGACGACAGCGCCCAGCGCGCAGGCACGTGGAGCTCAGTGCCCGCACCGGCCGCCCTCGAGGAGCCGCGGCGAGAACGCGGACACCGCCTCTCCCGCGCTGAGTCTCCGCGCGCAGCGCCACGTCTTCACCCGCTGCGTCTCAAACCCCCCGTACGGCACCGCCGTGAGGGCGCAGAGCCCCGTCGCTGACCGCGAGGCTTCGCGCTTCCCCGCCCCGGCGGCCGGGCACTGCTGCCCGTCCCACAGCAGCAGGCGCTCGCGCTCCCGCCCCAGGGCCGCGAACGGGGGCTTCTGCGCAGGTCACCGGCCACAGCCCCGGGGCCTCAGCTCCCGGCCCGCCCTCCCAGCTCGGAGCTCCAGACACATCCCAGGCTGACAAACGGAATGCGCCCGGCTCGGCGACGACACAAGCGGGGTGCCCTCGGGAGCCGCGCGGCCGCAGCCCCAGCCCACTGACGACACTGGCCGCCCGGACTCGCGCACCGCGCCGGCTCGGCAGCCCGCAGGCCCGCGCCCCTGGCCCGGCAGACGCTCCTCAGGCCGCCGAGGGGAACGTCCCGGGGGCAGGGGCGGCCACCCCGCAGCGTCCCACAGCGGAAGCGTTCCCGCGGGACCCCGCGGACCCGGCTCCCGACAGGGGGCCGCCGGCGGACGCCGCCCGGACGGCCGGGGGCCCAGGGCGCACGCGCTAACGGCCCCAAACACGCCCCACACGGCCCGCGAACCAGCGGAGGACCGCGGCTCCGGCGTCCGAGGCCCGGACACGGCCCCGCCCTGCCCTCCCGAGAGGACCGTTCCACGTCCCGTCCCTCGGGGCGGGCCCCGCGTTCACGGACTCATTCCCGGGAAGCCGGACGAGCACCGACGGACAGAGGGAGGGCCGCGGGGCCAAGACCGCGCGTACCTGCCGCTGCGCCTCACCGGCCCGCGAGCGCTCGCCGCCCCCCGCCTCGGCCCGCCTCTGGTTACCATGGCAACCGCGCCTCGCCGCCGCCGGAAGTACGAGCCGGAGCATCGCCCCAAACGGTCCGGCTAGAAATCGAGGGAGGGTAGATCCGGAGAGGACGGAGACGGCGCTGTGCTTCTCCATGGGGCTGTTCCTGCCGGAGTCGTGAGGGGGTCCTGTGCTGTCCCCGGGGGGAGCTCGAGGCCGTCCTGGGCGTAGACCCTCCTCTCCCCGCAGACCCTCGGAGCCCGCGGGGCGCGGCGGGTGTTTCTGGCGGGCCGCGTTGAGGGGGACGCCGCGTCGCTCGCGCGCGCTTTTCGGGCGGCGCGTCTCCCGGGAGGCGGTGTTTTGGGAAGGTGGCCCTGGGGCTGTCGTCCGGCGGCGAGGCTTCCGCAGGGTGGACATGCGGTAGGTCTGTCGCGTGGCCCGCCCCGTCTTCACCCCCTCGGCCGCTCCCGGGCCGCCCGCCTGCCCGGAGCCTCCGCGGCCGGAGGAGTGGCCGCGGGCGCGCTGACGGGAGCGGCCTGAGGCGGCTGCCGCGTGCCCGCCCCTCCCGGGCACGGACGGCGCAGGGGCGCTCGGGACCCGGCGGGCGCCTGCACGAGGCGGCTCGTCCGGGTCCCGGACGGGCTCCCGCTCTCGGACCGGGAGGCGTGGCCGGTTCCGTGAGGGCTGTGCAGCCTGGCGAGCGCCCGCCGACCGCGCTCCGCTCCCTCCTTACTGCTGTCCTCCAGAAACTTGCTAAGCTCGGGAAAGAAGCGTTTGCGGGGAGGGGGATCGTGTCCAACACGCGGCATCGGCCGGCCGCGCCGTGTCCCGGCCTGGGTCCGCTCCTGGACTCTGCCGGGGTCACTTACTCCGCCGGCACGTGCAGGTGTGGGCACATGCGAAGTCGCAGCGCGGGAAGTGTTTGTACCAATAGGAGTTGACGGGAAGGTGGGAGGGTGTGCGGAGGTAAGCGATCCGCGCAAGACGAGGTGGACGTGAGGAAGGCCGACATGAGGGCGGTCCACACGAGGGAGGCCGGTGTAGAAGAGCAGCCCTGCTGGAGCCTTGAATGACCCCGACTGACTGCCAGCCGGATCTGCACTCGCCGCAGATCTGCCTGCTCTGCAGATTTCACCACCGCTGCGTGTGCATGTCCCTCCCAGCTGCCGTAAGATGGAACCTGTGATGACCCCAGAACAGAGTCTGTGCTGATAGCCATCATCAGTGACAACTGGAAGACCTGGTGTGGCGCTCCCGTCTGTTCTGTAACACCTGAGGGTCAACCTTCCTAACCCCGCCCCAGTAACCCAGGGGCCGACGTAACTGCTGTAAGGCTTTGTGCCCCTTAAGATGGTTTTTTTAGACATTAGTGGGCCATCTTCCCTCTTGCTAGCAAGCTGTGATAAAAAAGTCCCTTTTCTCCTACCACCTTGCCTCCTGACTATTGGCATGCCTTGCCGTGGGCAGACAAACCCCCTTTTTTGGGGGTAGCGTAACCTGCATTTATTGAGTCTGTAAGGATGATTTGAGTACTGTTTAGCAGGTGACCTACATTTTTGTTGTTGAATTCTAAAGAAGGGCGCTAGGGGGTAGGGACTGCTGTTATTTCTACTTTCCAGAGAAGGAAACAGCACCCAATAGGATGTGCTGCACATAGGTGTCAATAAAGACGTGTTTTGCTTATACCCTTATAAGTTATGGATTATTGAAGAGGTTTTCCTTTCCCCAGAATTAAGCAGCAAGACTTGGCTCCCTTCTGTTGCCCTAGAGAAATAACCCGGTTAGCACGTATACAAAAATCCCTACTGAGGAGGAATACAGTGGAAACTGGGGTGTGTGTGCCTAACAAGTGGTGATACTTTCTGAGCTCGGTTCCTGCTCTGTAATAGGTAGTGGGGAACCAAAAAGCTATTAACTATTAACAGTTTTGGACAACTTTTTTTTTAACATATTGACAGGTACACGTTATATTAGGAGAATCTGTAGTAAGTATATTCTGACAATAAATACATGGCCTTGAAGTTGACATTCCAAATATACAGTTGTCTCTTGTAGTGATGGGAGGTTGGTTCCAGGACCCCTGCCATCCAAATCTGCAGGTGCTCAAGTCCTGTAAACAAAATGGCATAGCGTTTGCATATAACCTGTGCACATCCTGCTGTATACTTGAAATAATCTCTAGATTACTTACAATACCTAATACCACGTAAATGCTGTGTAAATAGTTATTATACTGCATTGTTTAGGGAATAATGACAAGAAAAAAAAATCTGTACATGTTCAGTACAGATGCAGCCATCATAGGCCTTTTGATTGACGGGTGCGGAACGGGCAGATATGGAGGGCCGACTGTATAGCAACTTTGCTGAGTTTATATATTTTGGCAAAGTGATTTAAGACTAAATTAATGGTTAGATAATGTATAAAGCATAATGGCATTTTAGTATAGGCTCTCCATCATTGTTTGTAAACTTATTTTTCAGTGTGGTGAAATTATAAAGTCACAAATGGTGGTGCAAAAAGTCATCTTGGCAAAGTTACATATGAAGGTCTAGTTTTTAAGTGATGTTGAGATGGTGACTTTCTGGTATGCACTGGCAAGACTAAATGGGATTGTGTGATCTATCTCCTGTCTAATTTCTTTGAACCTTGACGGGAAAAAAATGTAATGAGTAATTGTGGAAATATACATTGCCTAAATGAATAAATAGAATCCTAAATAGAATTAAATAGAATTCCTAAAATAAATGGGAAAGAGCAAATGTTCAACGACAATAGAGTGGATGGATGAATCTTAAAAACATGCTTGGTGAATGAACCAATTTGTAGAAGATACATATAGTATATTATCTTTATAAAGCTCTTTAAGAACAAGCAAAAGTAAACTATTATTTAGGATTCTGTATGTGTACTTGTGATAAGATTATTAAAGGAAAAAGCAGAGAAATGATAAGTACAAAATTCAGTTTAATGGTTGCCTTTTTGGGAAAGCACATGGAATAGAGGAGGAGCATAGAGGTGTACCCACCAGTATTGGTAATGATCTAGTTCCTAAATTGTGTGGTGACTTTGTAAGTGTTTATTTTCTTATTAAGCTTCATAACTTGCTCATCTTACATGTATTCTTTAGTATGCATCAAATACTACTTAAAATGTTTTTAAAGGATTTAGAGATTACCTGTCTTGACTTAAGTACTCAGTAAGTATAGTTTTCTCTGCCTTGTCTTTGGTCCTATAAGGCAGATGCTCTCTTGCAACTGGGAAAACAAATGAATTAGGTAAATGCTACTCCTGGTTTCATTACGCTGATCATCTGCCCTTTCAAACTTGCTTCTCCTCTGTGTACGTTATAAAGTTGGTGGCACTATCATTTCTCTATCTAGGTTGAAACCTTAATTTTTTATTATTATTATTTTTTTTGGATTCGAAAACTTTGGAGTAAGACAAACCGGGGTTTGAACCTTGGTGTTGCTTCTTTACCAGCTGTGACGGTTAGATTGTTACTCAGTGTCCTCATGGATAAAATAGTTACTCAATAAATATTTATTAATTGAATGATAAAGGTGCTGCTTTGAAGCGATTTCATCCTATATAGACAAATTTCACACCATGTTTATATTTGCATAGTACTAAAGTTAAACAAACTTTAATAATAGTTCTTGCTATAAATAATCAAATCCCATTCTAGTGCATTTTTTCCCTTAACATCTTTTCCTTTATAAAGTTTCTTAGTACCACCTGCTTAGTCTTTCTAATTAGTGTGGATCAGTATGCTAATTCAGCCAAGAACTGGTGAGAGTTAATTTTATTCTATTCCAAGCTATAGACTGAACTAAGGTTATAAAGTTGGAATAGCATTAGTGTTGGAGAAAACTATTTGTAACAGTATTTCTGTGGGATCCATACTGATGATGTATTCATAAAAATCTGAGAGTTTTCTGAGAGAACTTTAAAATATTCTTTCTTTTCCTTCATAGAGGAAAATGAATATAAGCATATTCTGGATCTGATAAGCTATTTTATTGCACCTATTTGGGTTTGTAGTTATGCTGGTGGTAATGCTAAGTACAATGATTTTTATTGTGGATTAATTACAAAGAAACAGGGGATTGAAATGATGTGTGAGGCCAAGTAAAAGTTAACCATTTAATAAACATCCTTTGAATCATAGATGATATTCAAAGTTCTGTAAATTCTCTTACTTTAAAAGTATCATGCATTTTTAAGTGAAATAAGTCAGAGGGAGAAGGTTAAATACCATATGGTCTCACTCATTAAGTAGTAGATAATAACAACAACAAACAAACACAGAGAGACAGAGATTGGATTGGTGGTTACCAGAGGGGAATGGGGGAGGGAGGAGGGTGAAAAGGATAATTAGGCACATGTGTGTGGTGATGGATTGTAATTAGTATTTGGGTGGTGAACATGAGAACATGATGTAATCCATGCAGAAATAGAAGTATAATGATGTACACCTGATATTTATACAATGTTATAAACCAGTTACCGCAATAAACAAACAAAAAATTTGATCAGCCAACAAAAAACACTATCATGCATTTTTAAAAGAAGATTAATTTGTTCATACTTAAGTATAAAAAAATATGAATTTTGAATACAATTCTTTCCTGCTTGTAAAAGTCAGTAAAAAAGTAAAGACAGAAGTGAGGAAGGTATAATACAGCCTTGTTATAAAAGCATGAGAGACTCCCCTGATATGGCAGACCAGAATCTCTGAAAGTCCCTATCATTCAAAAACAACTAGATCCTGCACAAATCATATTTTTTATTGCATTGGTAGACTTGAAGGACATTAAATCTCAATAGGTGAAACAAAAATAGTGACCCGAAACCAGAACTGTAAGCAGTAAGCACAGATGAAAGGCTATTGCTCTGAAAATAAATACTGATATCCATGTTGTGCTTGATAGACTAAGCCTTGGGTGAGAGGCAAGGTAAGGGAGTTAAACTTGAAACTTTGCAATTAAGCTGAGAAGGGAGTTAAAATGATCCCTAGTTGGTTCCCTTGGCTAGTGATGAAATCAAATGTACATCTTTGGGGGACAGCATCCTCAGTTTAGGCCCCTAGTTTTTTAACAGGTTAAGATCACCAAATATCCAAAATCATAGATAACTGAACACAAAAAGAAACACACTACCGTGAGTGAAAGTTAAAACATATAATAATCAACAGTTTTAGATCTGAAAGAGTTTACAAAACAGAATTATCAGAGATACGATATGAAATAATTGTATAGAATGCTTAAAGAAATAAAAAGTTGAATCACAAAAATTAACAGGTAATGAGACTACCCAAAATGACCAAGGAGATTTTAAACTAGGATGGATTAGAATGTTCAGAAACAGAAAAAATATAATTGTTGAAATAAAAACTCAATAGATGGAGTTCCATGTCAGAGTAGTTTGTATTGGACTGAACCTTTCATAGATAACAATTTTAAACTCTGGACAAAATGTTAAAAACAACTGCTTGAGGGCACTGAAGAGCAACCATAGTAGGCAGAAACTGGAGGGGAATCAACCCTTGAAGGAAGAGAGCTACCATGGGCAAGGTTTGCATTCATAGTGTTTAACCCAAGGGCAGTCCGTATGGTGTAGTACAGCTTAGAACTTGGCAGTAAGCTCCAGTTTTACTGGTTTGAAGAGTCGGGACAAGAGTTTGGGATTACCAGGATTGCTGGAAAATAAAGGGAAAATCCTAAAAAGAGGATAGCCCCCAAATCTGGGTATAAACTGCCACAATCCTTGGTGGATCTCGGAACTGCTCATGGATGGGAGAGACTACTTAAAGCCTGTCAGGAAGCAACAGCTAGAATGTTGAAAGGACTGAGCAGAGGTTTCCGCTGCTGTCCGTCCCAGGGGAGACAGATTTTAGAGTTTGAATTTAGTCAAGTTAAATGCCTGCTAGAAGAGAACAAAACTGTTAAGAGAGTAAGATAACAGAATCCAGAGTCTCTATGTCACATTATCTACAATCTCCAAAATGCAAAAAATAATACCAGACATGCAAAGAAGAAAATACAACTCATTGAGAGAGAAAATAATCAATTGAAATTGACCCCAAGATGACCTAGATTTTAGAATTAGCAGACAAAGGTTTTAAAGCACCTACTATAAATGTGGTCAAGGACTTAACAGGGAAAAAAATGGTCATAATGAAAGAGTACATGGGGGGCCGGCCCCGTGGCTTAGTGGTTAAGTGCGCGTGCTCTGCTGCTGGCGGCCCGGGTTCGGATCCCGGGCACGCAGTGACGCACCGCTTCTCCGGCCATGCTGAGGCCGCGTCCCACATACAGCAACTAGAAAGATGTGCAGCTATGACATACAACTATCTACTGGGGCTTTGGGGGGAAAATAAATGAATAAATAAAAATTATAAAAAAAAAAAAAAGAAAGTGTACGTGGGGAATGTTGGAGAAGAAAAAGAAGCAATGGAAATTCTATATTTGAAAATTATAATACCTAGAATGAAAATATTTACTGTATGGGCTATATAGAGAAGAAAAGAACTTGAAGATAGAACAGTAGAAATTATCTAATTAAAAAAAGAAAAGACAGGCCGGCCCCATGGCCCAGTGCTTTTAAGTTTGGCATGGTCCGCTTCGGCAGCCTGGGTTGGATTCCTGGGGGAACCTGCACCACTCGTTGGCAGCCATGCTGTGGCTGCGACCCACATACAAAATAGAGGGAGATTGGCATAGATGTTAGCTCAGGATGAGTCTTTCTCGAGCAAAAAGAGGAAGATTGGCAACAGATGTTAGCTCAGGGCGAATCTTCCTCAGCAAAAAAAAGCCTTATTGACTTCTGGGACAATATAAAATGGTCTAATATATGTAATTAGAGTCAGAGGAACAGAGGAGAATGGGAGTGGAACAAAAATATTTTAAGAAGTAATGTCCCCTAAATTTCTCAATTTTGCTGAAAAACATAAAATTACAGATCTAAGAAGATCAGCAAACCTCAGTCAAGATGAAAAATATGTACCTGTTCGTATACACACGTGTATATAATACAATAGTCAAACTGATGAAAACTAAAAATGAAGAGAAAATCTTGAAAGCAGCCAGAGAAAATTGATGCTTTCCATGTAGGAGAGACTGTTCAAACGAAAGCTGACTTCTCATCAGAAACGATGGAGGTCAGAAGACAGTGGAATGACATTTTTAAAGTGCTAAAAGGAAAGAACCTTCAGCCCAGAATTCTATATCCAGAGACACTGTCCTTCAAAATAAAGGTGAAATAAAGGTATTATCAGATAAAAACTGAGAAAGTTTGTCACCAGCAGACCTGCATAGAAGAAATACTAAAAGTAGTTTTTTGAGCTGAAGGAAAATGACACCAGATGCGAATTTTGGTCTATTTGAAGAATACTAGGAATGGCAGATATGTGGTGAAATATAAAAGATTATGTATTTTTTGCTTGTAATTTCTTGAAGGAACATGAATGTTTATAGCAAAAATTATAACACTATTGTGGGGTGTATAACATATGTAGACATAAAATGTACAACAGCATATCACAAAGGATGGACGGAATGGACTATAATGTTGCAGGATTCTTACATTTACATGAAGTAGTACTGTATTAACTCTAAATAAACTGTGATACGTTAAAAAGGCACGTTGTAACCCCCAGAGTAACTTGTTAAAAAATACAAAGGTGTACCTAAAAAACAAATAGAAGAATTGAAATGGTATACTAAAAAATATTTAATTAACTCAAAAGAAGGCAGGTAAGGAAGATCAGAGGAATAAAAAGATAAATAGGACAAATAGAAAACAAGTAGCAAAATGTAGAGCCAACTATATAATAATTATATTAAGACTAAGTGCTGTAAAGACTCCCATGAAAAGGTAGAGAATATCAGACTAGATTTAAAAAATGTATATATCCCAACTCATTTAATCCTTATAACACCCTAACCCAATACCAACATATGATAAAAGAATTATAAGAAAATTGCTGTGCAATATATT
This sequence comes from Ceratotherium simum simum, assembly GCF_057802395.1. Lineage (NCBI taxonomy): Eukaryota > Metazoa > Chordata > Mammalia > Perissodactyla > Rhinocerotidae > Ceratotherium > Ceratotherium simum. The sequence continues at coordinate 97,210,965 of NC_141901.1, forward strand.
TCATGAACATAGAATCAAAAGTCCGTAGCAAAAGATTAGTAAATGTAATTCAGCAATATATAAAAGGGACAATACATCATATCCAAGTGGGATTTGTCTCAAGAATGCAAGTTGTTTAGATACTTGAAAATCAATATTTTTAAAAAGGAGAATAAAGGAGATCATATTAATAGTTGTACAAACAACACACCCATTCATGATAAAGTAAAAACTCAGCAAACCAGGAATAAACAGGAACTAAGATTAGGAACAAGGCAAGAATGTACCTTCTCACCACTTCTATTTAACAAAGTACTAAAAAGAAAGGAAACACATACATATTGGAAAGGAAAAAGTAAAGTTGATCATCTACCAATGATATGATTATGAACATGGAAGATCTTGAGGAATCTGCAAAAAAATAATTATTAGAACTATTTAGCAAAGATGCAGAGTACAAAGTCAGTATACAAAAATCAGTTCTATTTCTACATTTTAGCAATAAATACCTGGAAATTGAGGCTTAAATCTTTCCATTTATAATTACGTAAAAAAAAATACTTGTTAGTTAACAGAAGACATGCAAGATTTCTACAGTGAAATTACAAAATGTTGCTTAGAGAAAATAAAGATCGAAATAAATAGGGTCATGTTTATGGATTGGAAGATGTGATATTATTAAAATGTTAGGTCTCTCCAATTGATCTTTAAATTCAATGCAATTCCTGTCAATCCCAGCAAACATTTTATAGGGATAGAAAAACCGATTTCAACATTTTTATGAAAAGGCAAAGGACTTATAATAGCCAAAACAATGTTGGAAAAGAAGAATGAAGTTGGAGTACATACACTAACTAGACTTACTATAAGGTGGTAATGAAATCAATGTGGTTTTGGCATAAGGACAATTAAATAAAATGGAAAAGAATAGAAAGTCCAGAAATAGACCCAGAAGAGTGCCAAAGCAATTCAGTGGGGGAAAGAAAAGTCTTTCCAAGTGGCTCTGGGACACCATATGGGAAAACAAATCAAACAACCTTAACTTCTGTCTTATACTATACACAAAAATTAATTTGAGGTATAGCAGGGTCCTAAATGTAAAAGGTAAAGTTTCCGGAAGGAAATATATGAAAATTTGTTACTACATGGGGTAGATAAAATTTCAGACAAGATACAAAAAGCAATAACCATAAAAGAAAAAAATTGGTAAATTTGACTTCATCTAAATTTTAAACTTTTGCTCCTCAAAAGACACCAATAAGAAAATGAATTGTCAAGCAACTGACTGGGAGAAAATATAAGACATATCAGACAAAAGATTCTTATTTAGAATATACAAAGAACTCTTACAACTCAATAGTAAAAGGACAAAAACCTTGTTAAAATAATGATACAAAGACTTGAACCAATACTTAATAAAGAAGTTATATGAATGGCAAATAAGCATTTTGTTAGACATCAGGGAAATATGTAAACACTATTTAACACTCAGTAGAATGGCTGTATATATATTTTACATTTTAAGAATACTAGGCAAATATTGAATCTTAGTAAATAGATTTGCTTTACACAGAGGTATGGGTTCACGTTTCTGAAACTAGTTTCTACACATTCTAGGCTTGAGCAAATGGTAAGTGTATTACAGATAATGGGAACTAGGCTTTCACTTTGGGATAAAATATGTTGGCTTGTCATTGGAGGTATCAGTATGAAATTGTAGATTTTTTTTAATGTACATATAAAGCTACAGGTTGTGTGTGTGTGTGTTTTCTTCTGTCTATTGCCTATAAACAATGACATAAGTAGCAGTGAACACATCTAGTGCCCAGATCTTGATTTCTAAATATCATTGTCCACTAAAAAGAACAAAGTCTCATTGAAGCAAAAGCTAATTCCTGGGCTGGGGCAAAGAACACTTTTTTTTGTGCTGAAAAGTAAGGAAGTGCTCAAAGAATTACAGGTACATAGGGTAGACTGGAGGCAGTGTGAAAGGGAGATGGTCCCATTGCCAGATCTGGAACAATGGAACATCCAAATAAATGACAAGAATTGATTATAATCCATTGGATAAAATAAAATTCCATGATTCCATAGTGATACAAATAAGTGAATATATAAAGAGAGGAGAAAGGAAAGCTCTTCTTTGGAGTAGGTTGCTAACTAATAAAAGAATGATAAAATTAGAAAATCATCAATGGCTCTTTAAAAATATTGGGAGACAGGGCCGGCTCTGTGGCTTAGCGGTTAAGTGCGCGCGCTCTGATGCTGGCGGCCTGGGTTCGGATCCCGGGCGCACCCCAAGGCACCACTTCTCCGTCCAGCGCGAGGCCGAGTCCCACGTACAGCAACTAGAAGGATGTGAACCTATGACATACAACTATCTGCTGGGGCTTTGGGGGGAAAAAAATGAATAAATAAAATCTTTAAAAATATTGGGAGACAGTCTGATATCAAACAATATTTACATATAAAATTTCTTATTTATTACATTGGAGAAAACTGGCAGATAACATCTTAATCAGTGATCAAAATACATATCACTGATATTGTGACAGACTGAAGTTATCATGCTCTCAAAAAGATACAGCATCACTTTTGTGATATTTATGCCAAAAAATGCATAACCTCATATGGGAAAACATGGGACAAACCCCAATTGGCAGTTGTTATACAAAAATAGCTGGGCTATACTCTTGAAAAATGTCCAAGTCAAGAAAAAGGTTGAGGAACTCTTCTAGATTAAGAGAGACTAAAGAGATGGGACAATTAAATGCCATAAGTGGTTCAGGATTAGATCCTAAACTGGGGGAAATATTGGCTATAAAGGACATTATTGGAACAAGTAATGAAATTTGAATGTGGACTGTTGATAATAATATTGTATTAATGGTAAGTTTCCTAATTTTGATCAATATACATTAATAATGAACTATTAGAAAGAGAAATTAAGAAAACAATCCCATTTACAATTGCATCAAAAAAAATAAAATACCTAGGAATAAATTTAACCAAGGAGATGAAAGACCTGTACCCTGAAAACTATAAGACATTGATGAAAGAAATTGAAGAAGACACAAGTAAATGGAAAGATATTCCATGCTCATGGATTGAAAGAATCAATATTATTAAAATGTTCATACTACCCAAAGCAATCTACAGATTTAATGCATTCTCTATTAAAATCCAAGGTGTTTTTCACAGAAATAGAACAAATAATCCTAAAATTTGTATGGAACTACAAAAGACCCTGAATAGCCAGAGCAATCTTGAGAAGAACAAAGCTGGAGGCATCATAATCCTGATTTCAAACCATATTATAAAGCTATAGTAATCAAAACAGTATGGTATTGGCATAAAAGCAGACACGTAGATCAATGGAGCAGAAGAGAGAGCCCAGACGTAAACCCATGCATGTGTGCCCAATTAATTTACAGCAGAGGAGCCAAGAGTATGCAATGGGGAAAGGACAGTCTCTTCAATAAATGGTGCTGGGAAACCCGACAGCCACATGCAAAAGAATGAAACTGGATCCCTACCTTACACCATACACAAAAATCAGCTCAAAATGGATTAAAGACTTGAATGTAAGACCTGAAACCATAAAGACTCATAGAAGAAAACATAAGTGGTAAGCTCCTTGACATTAGTCTTGGTGATGATTTTTTGAATTTGACCACAAAAGCAAAGGCAACAAAAGCAAAAATATACAAGTGGGACTACATCAAACTAAAAAGCTGCACAGCACAGGAAACCATCAACAGCACGAACAGGCGACCTACAGAATGGAGGAAGTATTTGCAATTCATATATCTATAAGGGATTAATATTCAATATATATAAAAATGTCATACAGCTCAATAGCAAAAAACCAAATAGTCCAACTTAAAAATGAGCAGAGGATCCGAATAGACATTTTTCCAAAGAAGATATACAGATGGCCAACAGGTACATGAAAAGGTGCTTAACATCACTAATCATCAAAAAAATTAAAATCAAAACCACAATGAGAAATCACCTCACACCTGTTAGGATGGTTGTTATCAAAAAGACAAGAGATAACAAGTGCTGGTGAGAATGTGTAGAAAAGGGAACCCCTTTGCACTGTTGGTGGGAATGTAAAGTGTTGCAGCCACAATGGAAAACAGTATGGAGTTTCCTGAAAAAATTGAAAATAGAACTACCATATGATCCAGCAATTCCACTTCTAGGTATTTATCCAAAGGAAATGAAAACACTAACTCAAAAAGATATCCTGCACCGCCATGTTCATTGCAGCACTATTTACAATAGCCAAGATATGGAAGCAACCTAAGTATCCACCAATGGATAAATGGATAAAGAAGATGTGGTATATATCTACAATGAAATATTACTCAGCCATAAAAAAGGACATTCTGTCATTTGTGACAACATAGATGAACCTTGAGGGCATTATACTAAGTGAAATAAGTCAAGCAGAGAAAGACAAATACCATATGATCTCACTTATATGTGGAATGTAAAAAAAAAAAACAAAAACCCTCCAAATTCATAGATACAGAGACTAAATTGGTGGTTACCAGAGGTGGGAGGGTGGGCCAAATGGGTGAAGGTGATCAAAAGATACAAAGTTCCAGCTCTAAAATAAGTCCTAGGGATATGATGTGCAGCATGGCGACTATAGTTAATAATATTGTGTTGTATATTTGAAAGTTGCTAAGATAGTAGATCTTAAAAATTCTCATCACAGGAAAAAAAAATTTGTAACTGTGTAGCATTGGATCTTGACTTATTGTGATGATCATTTCACAATATATACGTATATTGAATCATTGTGTTGTACACCTGAAACTAATATGTTATACATCAAGTATAGCTCAATAAAATTTTTCTGATTTTGACAGTTGTGTATGAGTAAGGGTATACAATGTCTCTAACTTATTCCCAATGGCTCATAAAAAAGATTATGCATATAAAATATATATGTATGTGTGTTTGTGCAGAGAAAGAATGATAAAGCAAATGGGACAAAATGTAAACAAGTAGTAAGTCTGGGTAAAGGATAACAAGAGCTCTTATTCCTAGAACTTTTTTTTAAGTTGAAAATTATACAAAAATTAAAAGTTACCCCAAAAACTCATCAAATTTTTTTTTTTAATACGAATGGATGGATTAAACAGTAAGTTAGACACAATTGAAGAAAGAATTAGACAACTGGAAGATAGATCTGAAGAAGCTGCCCAAAATGCATCATAGAGACCAATGATAGAAATAGGAGTTTAGAGATATGGAAAATGGAATGAGAAAGTCTAAAATTACTTCTAGAAGAAGTCTCAGAAAGGTAGAATGAAGGAGAGTCAATATTTGAGGAGAGTATGGCTTAGATTTTTCCAGAACTGATAAGACAAATCCACATAAGAGACTACCTTAGAGAGAAGACTGTGTTAATATAACATCCTTTGAGAACCTGCATTTAAACTACCTTAAATAGGATTGGAGGATCATAAAAAATTAAAGGAATTAAGTATATTCTTGAATTTGAGACTGAGGATTTAAGTTAAAAATAAATACAATTAATTAAATAAATCATTAATTTATATAAACCCCTTTGTGCCAGTCACTGTGTCAGGCTTTGGGCATTCAAATATGAACAGATAACTGTACTCTAGGAGTTTTAATTTTAGTGGGAGAGAGAGTTCAACAGCATTTTTAGAACTCATAACCAGCTAGTTAACAGACAAGGTGCTGATATAAATATCTTAGTCTAGGGGGAAAGACAAGCATATGAAGAGATGATTTCAGTGTGCTAAGTTGAGGCAAGAGGCACATGCACAGGTGCTATAGGGTTAGAGTGGAAAGATCCTCAGTGCAAACTGGATGGTGTCGGGGAAAACTTTAGATGATTGTGCTGAAATCTCAAGGGGAGGGTAGAGACCAATGTTTATTATTATTAATGTTTATGTTACAAAACATAATACATACAAAAAAGTATGTAAAAGGTCACCCACCTGCTATATTTAATTCTGATAAACCTGTTTGGCTTCTTTCAATAGACTCTTTTAAAGGACTTTTGTTCTTTATATGTATGTGTGTGTGTGATGATACACACACATATGTGTATTTGTAAGTTCCTTGCAGAAGGGAATAGTAATGAATATTAATGTTCATTTTTTTTTTTTTTAAAGATTTTATTTATTTATTTTTTCCCCCCAAAGCCCCAGTAGATAGTTGTGTGTCACAGCTGCACATCCTTCTAGTTGCTGTATGTGGGACGCGGCCTCAGCATGGCCGGAGAAGCAGCGCGTCGGTGCGAGCCCGGGATCCGAACCTGGGTCGCCAGCAGCGGAGCGCACTCACTTAACCACCAAGCCACGGGGCCGGCCCTAATGTTCATTTTTGAGAGTACCCATTTAGGAGTGAAATGATCTTATGGCATTTCTCATTCTATTCAACCCAAAGAGCATCTCACCTCCATCTATTTATCATCTGGGGCCAGTATTCCCAAATATATCCCTTTTACTTCTATAAGAATTCTTGAGCTATTCTCTATTAACCTTTTGATAAAGAAGCTTTTGACACCGTAAACATGTTGCCCAATAACTGGTTAAGGTTTTGGCCAGTTTCATCATAAAGAATAACAGTGGATTAATCATTTATTTAGGTGCTTTCTTATTTCTACATGTAGTGCAGTGATGTTCCCATTCACCCATGCTGTGATAGTGAGTTGTGTGACCACTATGAATGTTGAACACAAAAGAACATAGGCTTGAGTGAAAGGAAGAATGCAGAAAGCATATTGGAGATACTCCTCCCTTCTTTGCTCATTCACATACGTAGAATGGAAAATAAACCATTTCAGATATCTCAATTAATACCTATGGAGTCACATGGGATGTGAATTGGGCCATTGCCTTTCATCAGAGGGTTTCTAAGCATCTCCTAAGCATACTCAATAATCCTCTAAACACTCTTGTGAAGTTGTAGCTGGCAATATTATCATCTTCATTATAGGGAGGAGTAAATGGAAGCACTGACATACTAGATGATTATCTTTCCTTCAGAAATTTCCTACTAGTTTACAGGCCAATATTGCTATCAACTTTATGAAGCTTAGTGAGATTATGTGATTTGCCCAACTTTAGGGGAAGAATTTGGCATAGCATCAAGGCTCCCTGAGTCTTATCTGCTTTGCTAAGTTTATCTGCCTCCCCCTACACACACATTCTTACCCTCAGCTCTGCTATTCACAATTATATTTGATCCAATATTTTAAAAGTCCTGTAAGAGAACCTCAAATCATGTAACTTGGTGAGCTTTTGAGGTGGCATTCCTGGTTCTTAATTAAGAGTCAAATGATAGTTCATTTTTTTCTAGAATAATTTCTTTAACGTTGTCAGTGCTGCTAGTAACGTATGATGAAATTCATCCACTTACCTTGTTCTGATGAATCAGAGAATCCTATTCAGGATACCACTATGTGGTGAGTTAAATAAAATAGAGGAGGATAGTCTTGGAGAGTAATATAGCTGATTCTGTAAACATAGCTACTTTGTGTTCCTGTTGATAGAAAATTGCATGTCACATGTGTTTATCTTTCTTAAATTCTCAACAGCAGTAATGCTGGTAGCAACCAGAATTTTGATCCCAGTGAACTTAAACCTAGTACACCAAAAGATGGAGTATAGTATTTAAATTATGGGCATAGGTGTAAATTTGGGTTAAGTTGGAAGTGAGAAGTAACCTGCAGAGGTTATAAGGTTACTCATAAGAGGGAGGTAGTTAGGATACAATAAGTAGGTGCCCATTTTTAAAATTTATTTATTTATTTTTAAATTGTGGTAAATATGCATAACAAAATTTACCATTTTAACCATTTTTAAGTGTACAGTTCTGTGGCATTAAGTACATTCACTTTGTTGTGTAACTATCACCATGATCCATCTCCATAACTTTTTTCATGTTGCAAAACTAAAACTTTGTAACCATTAAACAGTAACTCCTTATTCACCCCCTCCCCTAGCTCCTGGCAACCACCGTTCTATTTTCTGTCTTTATGAATTTGTCTGCTTTAAGTACCTCATTTAAGTGGAATCATATAGTATTTGTCCTTTTGTGTTTGGCTTATTTCATTTAGCATAATGCCTTCAAGGTTCATCCATGTTATAGCATGTTTCAGAATTTTTTTCCTTTTTAAGGCTGAATACTATTCCATTGTGTATATTGGCCACATTTTGTTTACTCATTCGTCGGTGGACACTTACATTGCTTTCACTTTTTGGTTATTGTAAATAATGCTACTATGAACTTGGGTGTACAAATATCTGGTCATGTCCCTGCTTTCAGTTCTTTTGGGTATGTATCCAGAAGTGGAAGTGCTGGATCATATGGTAATTCTATGTTTAATTTTTTGAGGAACCGACAGACTTTTCCACAGCAATGGTACCATTTTACAATCGCACCAGCAGTACACAAGAGTTTCAGTTTCTCCACATCCTGTCCAACACTTATTTTCTGTTTTTTTGATAGTAGCCATCCTGTTGGTTGTGAAGTGGTATCTTGTGGTTCTGATTTGCATTTCCCTAATATTAGTGATGTTGAGCATTGTTTCATGTGTTTATTGGCCATTTGGAGAAATGTCTATTTGAGTCCATTGCCTGTTTTGGGGTGCCCATTTTTTTAAACCAAGGTAGTAGCCACAAGAGCTGCTTGTAACTTTACAGAACTACCAGAGATATGTCACTTTAAATTACTAACTAATACTGGTAGCAAGTGAGTAAATACTTTAAGAAAATATTTATTCTATATATCCAATCAAGCTTTGCCTATTCTTCCTTTATGATATATGTTTCATTCATCTTTTCTTCTCTGTTCCTATAAACATCATGCTAATCCGTTTAACATCATCTCATGCTTGCAATACAGTTGTTCATGGGTAAAAGAGTGGGTAAAATTGGTGATAAAAGCATATAGTGGGTGCTTAATTTAATAACTTGATATCTTGACAGTGGGCCCTGTTCTAATAGAATGGGCAGAAGAGATGATCCTAAATTCCCCTGCTAGGTTTGCTCTTTTTTACCTCCTCCCTCTCAATTCAACAGAGACTGATCATGCACAGGACTCGAGACCTAGGTTTCTCTCCCTCAAGCTGTGTGACAGTGGGCAGCTCATACCAGCCCTTCCCTATTGGATGAACTAAGTGATCTCTTAGATTTCTCCTATTCTTGTCTATTAAATCTTTTTATGATTCTTGTAAATGTTACTAGCTTTTTGTTACTAGAGGCCTGAACTATCTGAAAACCACATTACCCACAATAAATCATGTTTTTAGATTCTCACTCCCCTGTTAAAGTGGGGAGATAGATAACAGGGTAACTCGATCACTTTCTTTTTTACTTCTACATATTTCCTAGGGCTTCTTATATCAACCTAGAACCTAAACTGGAAACCTTTTAAATCCAAACATTTAGTTACTTTCTCTAAGAATTAGCCATCAGTAATAAAGCAATAATATTTTGAAAAGTTAATATCAGAATGGGGTTTGAATACTAGCTTCTAAAAGGTAGTATTGCGTCTTAACACTATTTAAAAACAAACAGTAAAAAATGCTGTACTGTATACTTCTAGTTTTTGATTTCTTCTTTTGAAGTTTTATAAAATACAAAACATCTCACACACCTGAATAGGGTAATATATGTTCCAAAGCTAAATATAAATACTTTTTTGGATTATCTGCCATTTTTATTTGTTCCTACCTCTGTTCTCGCTTCATTGAGAATTCACATTAAATTGATTTCAAGTGGACTCCTAAAAGATATGAGTCATTTCCTTAAACCAATTTAATTAATCTCAAGAAATGATGTTATGTGATAGGCTAACATAGATATAATAGCAAAATTAAGTGAACTCTTTTTAGATGGATTAATTTTTCTATTTAATATTTACTGCTCAGTAATTTTTGTAAATTGTCCATCTCTTCTATTTTTTCTTGCTCCTGTCACTTGTTTGGAAGTCAGTAGTTATTTATGAATAGTCCTTTTCTAGGATCTATAAAATTTTTTTGTTTTCTGTAATACAACCTTTATAATACAATCTTTTTTTTTCCTTTATGCTCAAATTCTCTAATATTTTAAATAACTTAATTTCTGTTTCTCAGAGATCAAGAAAGTACTTTTAACACTGCATTTGTCACTGGGAAAACTAGTTTTAATTTATATTGACCTTTTTCTCCTTTGAGCATTTAGCCTGCATTCAATAAAATGTTGATGACTGCTCTTTAGAAGACAGCTGTACGAAATAAAGTATTATAAATATTCAGCTTTCCTTTCTAAGCATTGTCACTAACAGCTGGGCATCCAGTTCAGCAGAACAGATTTTGCACAGAGAGAGCCTGGCATGTTCCTGAATCAGTTTAGTGAAGGAGACAAAAAATAGTTTCTTATGGATTGGGGACTTATAAAGACATAGAGCATCTGTTCCTCAGTTAAGTCATAGTCTGGTAGCACTGAATCATGTTTAAAGCTAGAATAATGTGTGAAACTTTTTTCACCTTGCTCGTACCTTTATTTTAATACCTAGTACATTATTTCTGCAAATAATATACTTTCAACATCTCCATTGAAGGTATGTAAATTATTTTGCTCTTACATATAATTTTTTATTAGTGGTATTTAAAAACACAAATATATTAATTTTTTACTAAGATTATTTTATAATATGACTTTAATGTTTGAATTGTATGATAATGCATATATATAAAACCACATATATAAAATAAGATCCATTTAAATATTTATTATTCCATCTTGAAATATGCTATTAAAAAAACAGTTTCATCGTCATGAAAATTGCTTTCTTCATATCTTACTCTATTTTAGTTGACAAAAGTAACTTAGAATCTTTGTTTATATATATTACTCTTAAATATTTGGCTACTTAAAGCATATCAAATCTAAGATTTCTTTAAATATTTTGTTTGCAGTGTTAAAAGATCACTGAAATTGGATGGCCTGTTAGAAGCAAATGTAAGTATTTACTTATGAGTTTGTAATTGCATCATGATATTCATTTTTAATTTTTTAACAGCTAATTCACCTTACTAAATATAAAAATTACCAAAAAACATTGTGACATAATTGTGATTGGTATATCATTTTATACATATAAAATAGTTTTTGTAAATCTAGTGTATGGAAATTCCTGGCCAGCTTGAGGTTTTCATTTAAGATGTAAATTATTTGGAAACTTTAGTGAAATAATTTAGTAGAAATTAATTCACTGTTTGTAGAAAAAAATATTCTGCCACTTAAATGCACAAGAAACAATATGGAACAAATGAGTGCTTTAATCTGCTTTCTGTAATCTGCTAAACTGAAATAAAAACATTAATAGCATTTTTATATCGAAAATGTAATTACCTCCTTCAGGTACGCTGGCATGATTAAACAATAAAATACTAACACTGTAATAAATTTCACCATGGTTGTCACAATAAAAATAAAATTGTACTATTGCTATTACTTTTTGTAAATCTAGTCATAGCACATTCTCAATGCCAGCATATCATGACATATTAACTTTTCATACCAACTATGGATCCAGATGCAAATACTAATACTGAGATACTTATGGCCTCAGTAATCTTAAATGCAAATAAATTGGTGAGAAAGTAAGTTGAAACAAATAGATGGTCAGTAAATGGGCTCCTACAAAATCCCATGTGAGAATGCCACTTCAAGAAATCGGTTTTATATGAAATTTCTCTTTGGAAGACTCACTGGTATTTAAAAATTTACCATTTTAAAAACTTCCTTCTCTTTTTAAAAAATTTAAACAAAGGTGGCAAAATACTGCAATGCCACTAAAAAAATCATTAGCAGTGTAATTAGCAATTTAGAGTACCATTATCCAACTTGTTCTGTGCAGAATGCAGCTGTGACTGTAATTCTGCATCTGTTTCTTTGGTCAGAATGGTATTTTGGTAGATGAGTAGTCCACCTTGAACTGAAATACCATTCTTTCCTGCCCCAAAACTGTTCTTTGGGAGATGGTAACATTATTTGAATGGAAAAGAACAGCCATTTAGGGATTCATCCTCTTCATGAAGTACAATTGTCGTCATGGCAGGCTTTCTATCCCTTTTTTCTTAAGATCAAGCTGTGTCAAGGTAGCCAGTGCCACAGCTAATATCCTGTATTAGAAAAATAGATTGTTATGTGTGGCCCAATTCTGTACCTTAAAACCAGTGACTTAGCTTGGTACCACATAGCCACCAATTGCTCAACACAGGTTCTAGCATCCTAGCGTGGGCCTTTCTTCAACATTTCTCTTCTATTTTCTAACCTATTTCTGATATTTTCAGCTTTCGTACTCTTGCCTCGTCACTTGTTTGCAGCTCTGTGGTCACATCTGAGATCTGACAGCTTTTGCTCTGGTGCCACATCTAGGCTTCTTTCCTTGGCTACGTTTCTGCTTCCATCCCCTCCAGTAACAACTTAGCCCTGAAGCAAACTGGCTCCCAAGAATGTCCCACATGCCAGTGATCCCATTGAGGCTGCCTTAGCCCATGCAAGGGAAAGTCAGACATTGAAGCCGTATGCATGTAATTCTAAGAGTACCTAATTGCTGGGAAGCTACAGAGGAAGTAGTAACTGTGGTCATTTTGCCGTACCAATGTGATGCTGAAGGAAGAAGACTGATGCCCAAGTAAAGGAGATGGTCCTTATGCCAGTTGGTTAAAGTGGAGCATGTTCGTCCTAATCTACTGCTATTTCCTTTCCCAGGGATATTTGGAACTCCCAAATCTCAGTGTTCCCAGTGCAGCTACAGACCTTCATGGAGATTAATGCTCCATGACCTTAGGGCAAGTCTGCAAAAGTCATTTTCCTTATGATACTCCTAATGGGGGAAACAGAGGTATGGATCATCCCGTGACCTTCCTTTAATATATAGAATGTACACTGCAAGTACCATGATTTGCTGAACCTTCCAAATTGCTGGGGGGTGGTGAGGAGTGATTAAGGTTTCAATTTATCGTCACCTACACTGTTTGGGCTGCTTGACTTATTGCCCTCCAAGTACTGTTTCTAGATGGATTTTCAGAAACAAAGATGAATTATTTATTACAAATTACTGCCAGTGGCAGTCCAGATGAATTTGTAGGGACAACTGGCTACCTGGTCATATACCTAGCGAGCTTGACCGAGTCTCTTTCAGGTCACCTCAGAGAAGGAATGGAAGAAGCAGATGCTACAGATGGGAAGGGAGGGAGCATACTTCCTACTAAGGCTGACTCAGTAGGCATGCTGCTAGAAGGAATGGCAGGGCAGGTTTGGGGGAGATTTGCTGATTTGAACGTAGATACCCAGTCTAGATTCCTCCATTACTGTTGGTAGAGCACTTCTGAGTCTGATTATTCTCATGGCCTAACCTTGTCTTAGCTCTCTGAGACAAGGCTTCTGCCGACTCCTGAAATTAGAAAGAACTTGGGGCTTCAGGGCATTAGGAAATTTTATCGCTCAAATTCTGCAGGCTTACTAACTGATCTGGCTCAGATCTACTCCTTTCGTCTCCCTCCCTGCCTTTTTGTCCCTTCTTCCTTTCTTACCTTTTTGTTACTGAAATGTTCAAACATACACAAAAGTAGAGAGAATAACATACTGAACTCCCATGTAGCCATCACCCAGCTTTAATAGTTTTTAACATTCTGCTAATTTTGCTTCATACACACACACACACACACACACACACATACACACACATATGAATTTATGACACACAAATTTATGAATATGTATATATGTGTGTGTATCTATATATTTTTTCCTGGAATGTTTTACAAGTCCCAGACATGTCATTTCATCAGAATATTCTTTAGTATGCATTTCAAACAGATAATGGCTTCTGTCCTAACCACAGTGCCGTTATCAGACCTTACAAAATTAAGAGTAATTTCTTAATAATATCTTTGACCCAGTTCATATCCACATTACCACGGTTGTTTCAAAATCTTCTTTTATAATTGGCTTATTAAAATCAGGATCCAAACAAGGTTTACACATTATAGTGGTTCTTGTATATCTTAAGTCTTTTTAAATCTTTTTAAATCTCACTCTTTTTTCTTGTAATTTATTTTTTGAATAAGTTATTTATTTATTGTTTTACAAGTGTATTCCACATTCTGGATTTGATGGGGTTTAAAGATTTTATTTATTTATTTTTTTCCCCCCAAATCCCCAGTAGATAGTTGTATGTCATAGCTGCACATTCTTCTAGTTGCTGTATGTGGGACACGGCCTCAGCATGGCCGGAGAAGCGGTGTGTCAGTGCGCGCCCGGGATCCGAACCCGGGCCGCCAGCAGCAGAGCGCACGCACTTAACCACTAAGCCACAGGGCCGGCCCTGATGGGGTTTATTTTCTGTGTTTTTTGTGTGGTCTCCTTTAAATGTTTTCTCTGTTCTTCATGTTTCCTATAAAACTGGTAGGGTCGGCCCCGTGGCTTAGCGGTTAAGTGCGTGCGCTCTGCAGCTGGCGGCCCGGGTTCGGATCCTGGGCCTGCGCCGACGCACCGCTTCTCTGGCCATGCTGAGGCCGCGTCCCACACACAGCAACTGGAAGAATGTGCAGCTGTGACATACAACTATCTACTGGGGCTTTGGGGGGAAAAAATAAATAAATAAAATCTTTAAAACTGGTAGTAAAAGCTAGAGGCTTGATTAGATTGGTTCAAATTTTTGGTGAGGATGCCTCATAGATAATCTGTGTAATTCCTAATGGATCACCTCAAGAGGCACAAAATGATCTTGATTATTGGGTTCAGGTGTTACCAGCCTGATCTGCCCATAATAAAATTCCCTGTCAGTCTTTCTCCTAATTTTCCTAGATTCCTTGTTTCACTACAGTTAGAAAATAGTAATTTCTTTTTTTACCTTTTGATTATGAAGAATTTCAAATGTAGAGACATAGATAATGCACTGCTCATTACCCAGCTTCAATCTCCTTTCATTTATACTCCCACACATACTTCATTACCCTCCCATAATAGATTATTTTGAGACAAGTCTCAAACATTATCCAGATCATCCATAAATACTTCAACAATTATTTCTAAAAGATAAAGACTTCAAAAAAACTATCATAGTATTATCGTATCTCTCAAAATGAACAGTAATTCCTTAATCATCAAATGGATGATCTTTGTTCAGATTGTCCAGTTACCTCGTATACTTTTTGACAGTTCTATTGTTTGTTCCCTTTTTTTAATTTCAGCATTTTTTATTGAGATATAATTCAAATAACATAAAATTCAATTTAAAGTGTACACCACTGGTTTATAGTATACTCGCTATGTTGTGTAACCATCACCACTATCATATTTCAGAACATTTCCATCACCCCAAAAAGAAACCCCATACCCATTAGCAGTTAGTCCCAATTTCCTACTGCCCTGACAACTACTATTTTACTTGCTATCTCTATGGATTTGCCTATTCTGGACATTTTATATCAATGGAATCATGTAATATGTGGCCTTTTGTGACTGGCTTCTTTTCTTTAGCATAACATTTTCAAGGTTTATCCATTTTGTCACATTTAACAGTACTTCATTCCTTTTTATAGCTGAATCATATTCCTTTATATGGATATATCACCTTTTGTTTATCCATTCCTCAGTTGAAGGGCATTTGGGTTGTTTCCAGTTTTTGACCATTATGAATAATGCTGCTATGAACATTCTTGTATAAGTTTTGTATGAACATGTTTTCAGTTTTCTTGATTATATACCTAGGAGTGGAATTACTGGGTCATATAGTAATTCTATCTTTAACTTTTTGAGAAACTGCCAAACTCTTTTCTACGGTGGCTATACCATTTTAAATTTCCACTAACAATGTATGAGGGTTCCAATTTATCCATATTCTCATCAACACTTGTTATTATCTGACTTTTTGATTCTAGCTGTCCTACTGGGTGTGAAGTGGTATCTCATTATGGTTTTAATTTGCATTTCTCTGATGATGTTGAGCATCTTTTCATGTGGTTATTGGCCATCTGTATATTTTCTTTGGAGAAACATCTATTCAAATCTTCTGCCCATTTTTTAATTGGGTTATTTGTCCTTTACTGTTGAGTTGTAAGAATTCTTTATGTATTCTGAATATTGTCATCTTATCAGATATATGATTTGCACATATTTTCGTCAATTCTGTGAGTTGTCCTTTTCATCCTTTTCACTTTTTTTTTTTTGGATCATGTGGAATTTATTGAGGCTTTCTTGGTAAACTAGTGCCTATTCTATTTTTTTTTATTGAGTTCATAATAGTTTATAACATTGTGAAATTTCAGTTGTACATTATTATTTGTAAGTCACCATATAAATGGCCCCTTCACCCCTTCTGCCTAGCCCCCAACCCCTTCCCCCTGGTAACCGCCAAACTGTTCTTTCTGTCCATGTGTTAGTATATATATATATATATATCACATCTTCTTGATCCTATCATCAGTTGATGGGTACTTGAGTTGCTTCCACTTCTTGGCTATAGTGAATAATGCTGCAGTGAACATAGGGATGCATAAGTCTCTTTGAATTGTTGGTTTCATGTTCTTTGGATAAATACCAGTGGGATAGCTGGGTCACATGGTATTTCTACTTTTAATTTTTTGAGAAATCTTCACGCTGTTTTTCATCGTGGCTGTACCAGTTGGCATTCCCTCCAGCAGTGTATGAGGGTTCCCTTTTCTCCGAACTTCTCCAACATTTGTTATTTTTGTCTTGGTGATTGTAGCCATTCTAACAGGTATAAGGTGATATCTTAGTGTAGCTTTGATTTGCATTTCCCTGATGATTAGTGATGTTGAACATCTTTTCATGTGTCTATTGGTCATCTGTATATCTTCTTTGGAAAAATGTCTGTTCATATCCCCTGCCCATTTTTTGATCGGGTTGTTTGTTTTTTTGGTCTTGAGTTGTGTGAGTTCTTTATATATTATGGAGATTAACCCCTTGTCGGATATATGATTGCAAATGTTTTCTCCCAGCTGGTGGGTTGTCTTTTCATTTTGATCCAGGTTTCCTTTGCCTTGCAAAAGCTCTTTAGTCTCATGAAGTCCCACTTGTTTATTTTTTCTTTTGTTTCCCTCCGCCAAGTAGACATGGTATTTGTAAAGATCCTTCTAAGACCGATGTCAAAGAGTGTACTGCCTATATTTTCTTCTAGGATTTTTATGGTTTAAGGTCTTACCTTCAAGCCTTTGATCAATTTTGAGTTAATTTTTGTGTATGGAGAAAGACAATGGTCTACTTCTATTCTTTTCCATGTGGCTGTCCGGTTTTCCCAGCACTGTTTATTGAAGAGACTCTCCCTTCTCCATTGTATGTTCTTAGCTCCCTTGTTGAAGATTAGCTGTCCGTAGATGTGTGGTTTTATTTCTGGGCTTTTGATTCTGTTCCATTGATCTGTGTGTCTATTTTTGTTCCAGTACCATGCTGTTTTGATTACTATAGCTTTGTAGTATATTTTGAAGTCAGGAATTGTGATGGCTCCAGGTTTGTTCTTTTTTCTCAGGATTGCTTTAGCTATTTGGGGTCTTTTGTTGCCCCATATGAATTTTAGGATTCTTTGTTCTATTTCCGTGAAGACTGTCACTGGGATTCTTATTGAGATTGTATTGAATCTGTAGATTTCTTTAGGTAGTATGGACATTTTAACCATGTTTATTCTTCTAAGCCATGTGCATGGAATACTTTTCCGTTTCTTTATGTCATCATTGATTTCTTTCAATGATGTCTTATAGTTTTCATTGTATAGGTCTTTCTCCTCCTTGGTTAAATTTATTCCTAGATATTTTATTCTTTTTGTTGTGATTGTAAATGGGGTTGTTTTCTTGCGTTCTCTTTCTGTTAGTTCGTTACTAGAGTATAGAAATGCATCTGATTTTTGTAAGTTGGTTTCGTACCCTGCAACTTTGCTGTAGTTGTTGATTATTTCTAATGGTTTTCCAATGGATTCTTTAGGGTTTTCTATATATAAAATCATATCGTCTGCAAACAGCGAGAATTTCACTTCTTCATTGCCTATTTGGGTTCCTTTTATTCCTTTTTCTTGCCTAATTGCTGTGGCCAAAACCTCCAGTACTATGTTGAATAAGAGTGGCAAGAGTGGGCGCCCTTGTTGACAATTGTTCCTGTTCTCAGAGGGATGGCTTTTGGTTTTTCCCCATTGAGCATGATGTTGGCTGTGGGTTTATCATATATGGCCTTTATTATGTTGACGTACTTTCCTTCTATACCCATTTTATTGAGAATTTTTATCATAAATGGATGTTGGATCTTGTCAAATGCTTTTTCTGCATCTATTGAGATGATTGTGTGGTTTTTATTCCTCATTTTAATGTGATGTATCACATTGATTGATTTGTGGATGTTGAACCATCCCTGTGTCCCTGGTATAAATCCCACTTGATTATGGTGTATGATCTCTTTTTTTTTTTTTTAATAATTTTATTTATTTGTTTTTCCCCCAAAGCCCCAGCAGATAGTTGTGTGTCATAGCTGCACATCCTTCTAGTTGCTGTATGTGGGCCGCGGCCTCAGCATGGCCGGAGAAGCAGTGCGTCGGTGCGCGCCCGGAATCCGAACCCGGGCCGCCAGCAGCGGAGTGCTCGCACTTAACCACTAAGCCACGGGGCCGGCCCTGGTGTATGATCTCTTTAACGTATTGCTGTGTTTGGTTTGCCAATATTTTGTTGAGGATTTTTGCATCTATGTTCATCAGCGATATTGGCCTGTAATTTTCCTTTTTTGTATTGTCTTTGTCTGGCTTTGTTATCAGGGTGATATTGGCCTCATAGAATGTCTTAGGAAGTGTTCCATCTTCCTCAATTTTTTGGAATAGTTTGAGAAGGATAGGTACTAAATCTTCTTTAAATGTTTGGTAGAATTCTCTAGAGAAGCCATCTGGTCCTGGACTTTTATTCTTTGGGAGGTTTTTCATTCCTGTTTCAATCTCTTTACTTGTGATTGGTCTATTCAGATTCTCTATTTCTTCTTGATTCAGTTTTGGCAGGTTGTATGAGTCTAAGAATTTATCCATTCGTCTAGATTGTCAAATTTGTTGGCATATGGTTTTTCATAGTGTTCTCTTATAATCCTTTGTATTTCTGTGGTATCCATTGTAATTTCTCTTTTCATTTCTAATTTTATTTATTTGAGCATTCTCTCTTTTTTTCTTAGCGAGTCTGGCTAAGGGTTTGTCAATTTTGTTTATCTTCTCAAAGAACCAGCTCTTTGTTTTATTGACCCTCCCCCCCCACCTTTTTTGTTGTTGTTGTTGTTTCAATTTCATTTATTTCTGCTCTAATTTTTATTATTTCTCTCTTTCTGCTGACTTTGGGGTTTGTTTCTTCTTCTTTTTCTAATTCTGTTAGGTGTAGTTTAAGATTGCTTATTTGAGATATTTGTTGTTTGTTAAGGGCCTGTATTGCTATGAATTTCCCTTTTAGGACTGCTTTTTGCTGCATCCCATATGAGTTGGTATGGGGTATTTTCATTTTCATTTGTCTCTAGATATTTTTTGATTTCTCCTTTAATTTCTTCAGTGATCCGTTGGTTGTTCAGAAGCATGTTGTTTAGTCTCCACATCTTTGTCACTTTCCCCACTTTTTTCTTGTAGTTGATTTTTAGTTTCATGGCATTATGGTCAGGACAGATGCTTGTTATGATTTCAGTCTTCTTAAATTTATTGAGGCTTGCCTTGTTTCCCAACATATGGTCTATCCTTGACAATATTCCATGTGCACTTGAGAAGAATGTGTATTCTGTTGTTTTTGGATGGTGTGTTCTATATATATCTATTAAGTACATCTGGTCTAGTTTTTCGTTTAAATCCACTATTTCCTTGTTGACTTTCTGTGTGGATGATCTATCCTTTGATGTAAGTGGGATGTTAAGGTCCCCTACTATTATTGTGCTTTTTTTAATATCTCCATTTAGGTTTGTTAATAGTTGCTTTATGTACTTTGGTGCTCCTGTGTTGGGTGCATATATATTTATAAGTGTTATGTCTTCTTGGTGGAGTGTCCCGTTTATCATTATATACTGCCTCTCTTTGTCTCTCATTACGTGTTTTATCTTGAAGTCTACTTTGTCTAATATAAGTATGGATACCTGCTTGCTTTTGTTTGCCATTAGCTTGGTGTATCGTCTTCCATCCCTTCATTCTAAGCCTGTGTTTGTCTTTAGAGCTGAGATGTGTTTCCTAGAGGCAGCATATTGTTGGGTCTTGTTTTCTGATCCACTCTATGTCTTTTGCTTGGAGAATTCAATCCATTTACATTTAGAGTGATTATTGATATGTGAGGGCTTAATGCTGCCATTTTATCGCTCGTTTTCCGGTTCTTCTGCATCTCGTTTGTTTCTTGTCCTGTGTATTTCGGACTACCAATTCAGGTTGGTAGTTCTCTATGATGGTTTTCTTAGTTTTCTCTTTATTTATCATTTGTGACTCTGTTCTGATTATTTGTTTAGTCCTTATATGAGGTTTGTATAAAAAATCTTATAGATGAGATAGTCCATTTTCTGATAGCCTCTTGTTTCCTTAGACTAAGCTGATTCCATCCCTGTCCTCTTCCCCTTCTCAGTTATTATTGTCACAACTTATTCCATCTTGTGTTGTGAGTTTGTGGTTAAAATGACAAGATTACATTTATTTTTGGTGTTTTCCTTCCCTTTATCTTTGATGTTATAATTAAGTGTTTGCTAACCTGTTCTGATAGAGAGCTGCAATTTTTCTGATTTTGTCTACCTATTTTTCTCCTTGTTCAAGGCTTTGCAACCTCTTTCTTTTTTCAGGTATGAGGGCCTTCTTGAGTATTTCTTGTATGAGGGGTCTTGTGATGAACTCCTTTAGCTTTTGTTTATCTGGGAAAGTTTTTATTTCTCCATCATAGCTGAAGGATATTTTTGCTGGGTAGAGTATTCTTGGCTGAAAGTTTTTGTCTTTCAGAATTTTTAATATATTATTCCACTCTTTCCTAGCCTGTCAGTTTTCTGCTGAGAAAGCCATTGAAAGCCTGTTAGGGGTTCCTTTGTAAGTTATTTTCTTCTGCCTTGCTGCCCTTAATATTTTTTGTCATTGACTTTTGCCAGCTTTACTACTGTATGCCTTGGAGAAAGTCTTTTTACATTGATATAGTTAGGAGATCTATTGGTTTCTTTCACTTGTATTTCCCGCTCCTTCCCCAGGTTTGAGAAGTTCTCCGCTATTATTTCTTTGAACCAGCTCTCTGCTCCGTTCTCCTCTTGTCCCTCTGGAATACCTATAATCCTTATGTTGCATTAATTGAGTCTGCTATTTCTCAGAGAATTTCTTCATTTCTTTTTAGTTCGCTCTCATCCTCCATCTGAGGCATTTCTATATTTTTGTCCTCCAGACTGCTGATTCTGTCCTCCATAATATCAGCTCTGTTATTCAGGGAGTCCAGATTTTTCTTTATCTCATCTATTGTGTTTTTCATCTCCAACATTTTTGATTGGTTTTTCTTTATAGTTTCAATCTCTTTTGTGAAGAAGTTCATGATTTCATTGAACTGTCTATCTGTATTTTCTTGTAACTTGTTGAGCTTTTTTATGATAGCTATTTTGAATTCTCTGTCATTTAGATTATAAATTTCTGTGCCTTCAGGGTGCATTTCTGGCTGCTTGTCATTTTCCTTCTGGTATGGAGATTTAATATATTTTTTCATTCTGTTTGATAGCATGGATTTGTGCCTCTGCATAGTGATAGTATCTAGTCACAGCTTCCACCTGCTGCCACTGGGTGAGGGTCAAGAGCTGTGTATTCTGAGCCCACCGTGATCCCTGGCCCCTAGCTGCTGCTTTTCTAAGAAATGCGCAGGCACTCTGGCTGACAGGCTGAGCTGGAGTGCCGCGCAAGCGGAGGCGTGCTTTCTTTCGCCTGCCCGATCCCAGAGCACTCTCACTTCTCCCTTGCTATCTGCTCTCCTGGGGTGCTAGCTTGATGAAAACACCCCTGCAATAGTTTAGTCACCTGTGTGTGGGCTTTCCCATGGGCTGTGAGGGAACTTGGAGAGCAACGGTGTTCCTGAACAGGGCTGCCCCTCCCCCCTCTCCTCTCAGAGCCACTCACAGTCCAGAGCCCAGGGTCCCTGCCACTGGGGAGGGAGAAGAGCTCTCTTTATCTCCTTCCACTTCCTCTGGGGGTTCCAGCACCTCCACCTTCAGACATATGGCTGTGTGGCTCTCTCAGACGTCTTTTGTGTTGTGTGAATGTCCTCTGTTGGTATATGAATGTCCTTTTTGTAATATCTTAGTGGGGAGAGGCTAAGGGGAGAGCTCACTCCACCATGATGCTGACATCACTCTCCTCCTTTTCACTTTCTTGATAGTGTCCTTTAACACAGAAGAGTTTTAAATTTTGATGAAGTTTGATTTATTTTTACTTGGATTGCTTGTGCTTTAGGTGTCATATCTAAGAAACTGTTTCATAATCCATGGTAATGCAAATTTTTACTGTTTCCTTCTAAGAGTTTTATAGTTTGAGCTCTTACATTTAGGTCAAAGACTTAATCACATTAATTTTTGTACATAGCATGAGGGTAGGGGCCTGTGGATATTCAGTTGTCCTCGCACTATTTGTTGAAAAGTTATTCTTTCCTCCATTGAATGCCCTTGGCACCTTTGTTCAGAATCACTTGACTGGGGCCAGCCCTGTGGCATAGTGGTTTAGTTGGGTATGCTTTGCTTTGGCAGCCCAGGTTCACGGGTTCGGATCCTGGGCACGGACCTACACCACTCCTCACCCATGCTGTGGTGGTGGCCCACATAGAAAATAGAGGAGGATTGGTTAGCTCAGGCCTAATCTTCCTCAAGCAAAGAAAGAGGAAGATTGGCAACAGACCTTAGGTCAGGGTGAATCTTCCTCAGCAAAAAAAAAAAAAATGACAATTAACTATAAATGTATGGATTTATTTCTGCACTCTCAAATTGATTCCATTCATGTATACGTCTGTCCTTATGCCACTACCACACTGTCTTGATTACAGTTAGTTTTCAAAATATAAGTTTTAATTAGTGTTAGTTTGAAATCAGGAAGTGTGAGTCCTCCAACTTTGTTGTTCTTTTTTGAGATTGCTTCTGCTATTCTGTATCCCTTGCAATTCCATATGGATTTTAGGATCACTGTGTCCGTTTCTGAAAAACAGGCATTTGGAATTTTGATAAGGATTACACTGAATCTGCAGATCAATTTGAGGAATTTGCCATCTTAATGTTAGTGATTCTTCTAAACCATAAACACAGGATGAATTTCTATTTATTTCAGTTTTCTTTCATTTTTTAAACAATGTTTTGTAGTTTTTGGTATACAAGTGTTATAGTTTTTTGGTTAAATATATTCGTATGTATTTTATTCTTTTTGATGCTAATGTAAGTGTATTTATAATTTCACTTTAGATTGACCATTGCTAGTGTATAGAAATACAACTGATTTTTGTATATTAATCATATATCATGCAGCTTTGCTCATCTCGTTTATTAGCTCTATATTTTTTTTTATAGATTATTTAGGATATTCTATACAACAGATCATGTCATCTGCAAATAGAGATGCCTTTTATTTCTTTTTCTGGCTTATTGCCCAGCCAGAACCTCCAGAACAATGTTGAATAGAAGTGGCAAGAATAGATGTCATTGCCTTGTTCCTGATCTTAGGAGGAAAGCATCCAGTCTTTTACTATTGAATATAATGTTATCTGTGGGTTTTTCCTAGATGACCTTTATCAGATTGAGAAAGTTCCCTTCTAGTCCTAATTTGTTGAGTATTTTTATTGTGAAAGGATGCTGGATTTTTATCAAATACTTTTTTTTGCATCTATTGAGATGATCATGTGTGTTTTTTATTAATATAATATATTATATTGATTGGTTTTTGTGCACTGAACCAACCTTGCTTTCACAGGATAAATTCTGCTTGGTCATAATGTATAATTTTTTTTATTTGTCTTTGGTTTCGGTTTGCCAGTATGTTGAGTATTTTTACATATATATTCATAAGGGATATTGGTCTGTTTTCTTTTTTTGTGATGTGTTTGTCTAGTTCTCGTGTTAGAGTAATGCTGGTCTCATAGAATGAGTTAGGAAGTGTTCCCTATTTTTTGAGAGAATTTGAGAAGGATTCATGTCAATTCTTCTTTAAGTGTTGGTATAATTCACCAGTGAAGCTCTCTGGTCCTGGGCTTTTCTTTGTTAGAAGTTTTTTGAATATTCATCCAGTCTCTTTACCTGCTATTGATGTAATCTGATTTTCCATTTCTTCATGATTCAATCTTGGTAGGTTGTGTATTTCTGGGAATTTGTCCATTTCATCTAGGTTATCTAGTTTGTTGGCATACGTAGTATCCCCTTATAATCCCTTTTCTTTCTCCAAGGTCAGTTGTAATGTCCCCCACTTCATTACTGATTTTAGTAATTTGAATCTTTTCTTTCTTTCTTTCTTTCTTAGTCAGTCTAGCTAAAGTTTTGTCGATTTTCTTTTCAAAGGACCAACTTTTGGATTGTTAATCTCTATTTTCTTATTCTTTATTCTATTTGTTTTCTCTTTAATGTTAATATTTATTATTTCTTTCTTTTGGGTTTAGTTTGCTCTTTTTCTAGTCTCTTAAGGTGGAAGCTTAGGTTATTGATTTGAGAGCTTTCTTCTTTTTTAAATGTAGGTGTTTAAATTTCCCTCTGAGTACTGCTTTCTCTGCATCCCTTAAGTTTTGATATATGTTGTGTTTCATTTTTGGTTCTCTTCATTGTATTTTCTGATTCCCTTTTGATTGGTTATTTAGGAATGTGGTGTTTAATTTCCACATATTTTTGTATTTTCCAAGTGCCCTTCTGTTATTAATTGCTAACTTTATTCCATTGTGATCAGAGAACATTGTTTATGATTTCAGTCTTTTTTAATTTACTGAGATTTGTTTTATGGTCTAACATAGAATCTTCTATCCTGGCAAATGTTACCTGTGCACTTGAGAAGAGTGTATATCCTTCTGTTGTTGGATGGAGGGTTCAATAGGTATGTTAGGTCCAGTTGGTATATAGTGTTGTTCAATTCTTTTGTTTCCTTGCTTATACAAACTCAGATTTTTAGATACACACATACAAACACATGCATGGTAGGCCTAGCCTAATCCAGTGAAGAATGGATCTGGTTGTGAAGCAAATCCTGTGCCCTAGGAGTAGAGGTTTAGAATAAGAATCCTTTATTATGTATATGGACAACCTTCACCTGACCTTGGCTTCCTCTCTAGGCCCTTCACCGGAGCTCTTTGCACCGGCTGCTTATTCATACTCGTTTCCAACCTTCTAGTAGAAGGAGATCAAGTCACGGGGCAAACCAGTTAAAACTAAGTCTCCTATGAGACATTTTCAAGGTGAAGGAGTTTCGAGAGAACACTGTGGTAGAAAAATTCGGTAGTTCAATAGGCTATATACCCCAAATAGACAACAAATGGGAAAGGCCTACCCTACCCCTGAGAGATTCCCTCCCAAAGAATGTAATGGCTTCTAGGTTGGTTCCATCAATTTGATATCATGCTAGATATCCTTCTTTAGAAGGAAAACAACTTCCCTATCCAGGCCGCTTTCAAAAGCTTAAGATTGTGGGAGTGGGGTCTCAGATAAAGTGTGCAGGTTCTAGGGGGATTTTCCACAACAGCTCTCACTTGTGTTTGAATAGCAACATTGGAGTTCTTTGCCTCACTCCTTCCCTCACCAAGAGAGACTCTAGAGGGGGCAGTGCTGGGATCCTGGACTGAAAAATATGGCAGTGCCAGCTGCCCCCTACCCACCCTATCTATCCCACCTTCTCCACTCTTTGCTGATTGATGCCTGTTCCTTGAAATTTCCTGATTGCAAAAGGATTCCCACCGTGGCTAAATTCTGTGCCTCTGGTAGTAGAGCAAGGCTGTGGATCTCTTCTTTCTCCCAAAAGTAGCCTGGCTTTCTCTGTGAGGTGGGGACCTGATAGGCCTTCAGTGGATGAGGCCACCATATGACTGATGCTCTGGCAGAAGTGGCACTTCTTGGGCTGGAGTGGCAGCTCACATTCCTTGGCATGATGGTCTAGACCTCCACAGTTTTAGCACCAGTCTCCTTTGCATCTGTGGTTCTGCATGTTCTTTTCCTTTCGCTGCCTCTCACTCCCAATACTGAATACCCCACCATGACATGGATAGATTCCAGGCCCTTGGCTGACTTCTTATTTATTTATTTTTTTTAATTTTATTTATTTATTTTTTCCCCAAAGCCCCAGTAGATAGTTGTATGTCATAGCTGCACATCCTTCTAGTTGCTGTATGTGGGACGCGGCCTCAACATGGCCGGAGAAGCGGTGCGTCGGTGAGCGCCTGGGAACGAACCCGGGCTGCCAACAGCGCAGTGCGTGCACTTAACCACTAAGCCACAGGGCCAGCCCTGGCTGACTTCTTAAAGGTGAACTCCACTGCCTCGCCCTCCTGCAGGCTCCAGAAGCCCTCCATGTGAGGTAGGCATTATCATTCTAGTGATATGCTAGGTGGGTGAGGAAACAAGATCAAAGTAAAGAAGTGGTACCTTCAATAGCACAGCTAGGAAGCAGCAAAACCATTCAATCAGGAGCCCAGGCTTCCTGATTTTAAGTCTAGTGCTCCTTCCATATAACAGAGCTATTTTTCTTTTAGTGTATTTATTTAAATACTTTATGAATCTTAATTCTCTTTGGAAAAATCTTATTTCTGATACTGTTTTTGGTTCATATAATCATTACAGTTGAATAAATTTATGAAATGTTTTTAAACATTGGCTTGATTCAGTAGGAAAAGAGAAAATCTTTTAAATATCCATATGGAAAAAAATTAACCTCAGGGCCAGCCCGGTGGTGTAGCAGTTAAGTTCGCATGCTCCGCTTCTGCAGCCCAGGGTTCGCTGGTTCGGATCCTGGGCGTGGACCCATGCACCGCTTATCAAGCCATGGCGAGGCAGCATTCCACATAGAGCTATGAAAGGTGTACAGCTAGGATACACAACTATGCAGTGGGGCTTTGGGGAGAAAAATAAATAAATAAATAAATAAATAATTAACCTCAATCCTTAACACACTTGACACACAAAAGTTAATTCAAGAAGTATTATAGGCATAAGGTAAAAGCCAAAAGCATAAAGCTTCTGAAAGGAAACATAAACTGTGTTTGAGACGTTAGAGTAGGCAAAATTTCATATGACACAAAAAATACTGCAGAAGAAAAAGTTATAAATTAGACTTCATCAAAATTAGAAATTTCTGCTCATCAAAAGCAACATTAGGAAAATGAATAGGCAGGGGCTGGCCCAGTGGCGTAGTGGTTAAGTTCACATGCTCCACTTTGGCAGCCCGCGGTTCGCAGGTTCAGATCCTAGGCATGGGATTTTTCCTCAGCAAAGAGAGGAGGATTGGCAACAGAAGTTAACTCAGGGCTAATCTTTCTCACCAAAAAAAAAAAAAAAAAAAGAAAACAAATAAGCAAGCCATGGATTGAGAAGAAAGTATTTGTCATGCATATATCTGACACAAGACTTGTATCAGGAATATATAAATAAACAATAAAAAAAAGACAATGCAATAAAAAATGTACAAAAACGTGAACACTTTAAAAAAAATATTTAAATGGATAATTAGCACGTGAAAAACTGTTCAATAGAGGCCAGCCCAGTGGCATAGTGGTTAAGTTCGCATGTTCCGCTTCATTGGCCTGGGATTCTCAGGTTCGGATCCTGGCGCAGACCTACGCACCGTTTATCAAGCCATGCTGTGGCGACATCCCATATAAAGTAGAGGAAGATGGGCATAGATGTCAGCCCAGGGCCAATCTTCCTCAGCAGAAAGAGGAGGACTGGCAACAGAGGTTAGCTCAGGCCTAATCTTCCTCACACACAAAAAAAATTGTTCAATATCATTTATCCCTGGAAATACAAATTAAAACCACAAAGCGATACCATTCCCACTCACTAGAATAGCTAAATAGCAACAACAAATCAGAATGGCTTTAAGAACAACACCACCACCATCAGAATGACTAAAACACTAAAGGTTGATGAGGATGTTGAGCAGCTGGAACTCTCATTTATTGATGGGAATTTAAAATGGTACAAACACTTTGGAGAAGTTTAGCTTTTATATATAGAAAATAAATCTATATTCCATCTTATAACCTAGCAATTCTGCTTCTAGGTTTCTCAAAGAAATAAAATCATATATCCACGCAAAGACGGGTACAAGAATGTTCTTAGCAACTTAATTCGTAAGAGCCCAAAACTGGAAATAAACCAACTGTCCTTCGGCAGGAGAGTAGAAAAACAAATTCTGGTATATTTATCCAAAGGAATACTATGCAACAGTAAAAAGGAACACACTACTACCACAAGCAGCAACAAAGATGATCTCAAAAACATGTTGAACGAAAGAAGCCAAACACAAAAGTTAGGTACTTAATTTATATAAAGTTCAAGAGTAGGCAAAATTATCTATTGTTATAGGAATTAGAAAATGGTTGCCTCTGAGCCTGGGCAGTGGGAATTGAAGGGGGTATAAGGGAGCCGTCTGGGATGACTGAAATGTTCTGTATCTTGGGTGTTGGTGGCATCAGTGTATACAATTGTCAGACCTCATCAAGCTGGACACTTAAGATCTTTGTATTTTATTGTATGTAAAATTGTACTTCAATAAACAAAAATATGTTTGAGGTGGAATTCACTTTGTATTCTGGAAAATATGAGGCTATATGAAGGAATGATGGGAAACAGCCGTGAAAATATTTCATTGAAAATTTCTTGAGGGTTACAGTGCAAGAGGGTCACAGAATAGTGATATCTTTAATATTAAAATTAATATTTTAATATCTAAAAATTATGAAACAATAATGAGCACAAATAGAAACATCAGTGTATCAACTTTTTAGCCAATGTTTTATTTTTCCTGTTAAAATTTTTTATCAAAGTAAAATTTATATATTGTGAAATTCAGAGATCTTGAGTGTGCAATTCACTGAGAGTTAACAGATGTATACCCCTGTGTATCAAACAGCCATCGAGAAAGAGAACATTTCCATCACGACAGATCTAATATTATATTCTTTCCCTGCTATCCCTGTAAGATCACTGAGATAAGGGCAAAATGCTGTGTTCTCCATAACCACCGTTAAAAATAACAACAAAACCCAGCATTGTTGGAATCCTGAATGGATGATGATTGCGGCAGCTGATAAGAAGTTAGTTGATTTCTAGGACTCTTCTAGGAACCCTAGGCCCAAATTGTGAAACGTCCCTGAGACAGCTAGGATTTAGAGTTTCCTAATGTAAATTGCATAATTAGTACTAGTAATGCATAATAATATCTTAGGTAAGCCATTCCAATAACCTCATTAAGCTTGTAAAGAATTATCTCCCTTTAGCTGCCCTAATTTTTCTTTTGTATCTGATTGTCCAAATGCTGACAGTACTTGTGTGTTAAACATTTCAGTGATAGCATAGGCTAGTAGTTCATAATAATAATAGCAGATCCTTGATATCCCATATTTCATCCTGAAAGAACCCTTAGTTAGTACTTTCTAGACTGTTTATAATAGGTAAAAATCAATAAAATACAGGCACCCTTTTGGTTGAATATGCTGTAAACAAGATGACCAAGCTACAATTTGTGAAAGATATTGAAGGAGAACATCATATTTATTTGAAAGTATGGAGAGAACAATCAGTTCTCTTTTTTTAGGCAGAAAGATCAATGCCCAAATTTTAGTTTTGCTAATGTACAAGGTTTGACCTTTTTACAAAAAGTACATAGCATTTGCACTTGATTATACATAGAATTTTGGTTTTTTTTCAGTAGTGGTGTTAAATATCTCCAAGGCATCAGTAAATTTTATAAGCAGTTGTAAATTATTATATAAGTAGTTGTGACTTAGCTGATTTCTGTTTTCTTACGTTTTGTTTGCATCCTGAATACTTTCCCTTCTCTAGCCAAATCTGTTCTTCTTGCTTGTTCTTCCTCTGTTTCTCTGAAGGCTCTGTCAGGTGGCACTCGTCATTGCTGAGTGGGAAGAGGGCCAGGCTTCTCAGGTAGTGGCTCAGTCTTCTCAACTCTTCCTGTGGTGGGAGACCAATGAGGAGGCCGAGTCCTTCAGTGCTTGGGGATGGCAGAATGGAGATTCTCAGATGGATTCTAGGATCGCTTTTAAGCATCTTCAGGGTTTAATAGTTAGAGGACCTTGGTAAAACTTTGAGGGAAAAAAACTTAGAGAAGTAAGATTATGCCTTGTGTATATCAGTAGGCAGATATATAAAAATGCATTATTTACTGAAGATTATTTAGTGGAATAGTAAGGAAAGGTAGATTTTCATTTTTCCCTCTATGTATGGTCATTGTAGACAGACATTTTTCCTTTTAACCAACACAGATGACCAAAAACAAAAGGAAGCGAAAGAGAAGCCTCAGTATTTTTAAGGTGAGGGAAAAAAATATATATATATATACATACACACACAGGCACACACGCAAAGACTTATTTTATGAAAGCTAGAAAATTGTTTTCAAGGAGAAATATATGATCTACAGTTGCAATGTTTAGATATTTGGCAATTGTAAAAAATAATTTTTTGGTGAAAATAGGAAAACAGATTGACACAAATGTACATTAGGGTAGTGACTTTCATTTCTTGTACATACATGGTGAAATAGTTCTGGGCAATAAATTCTTGGGAAAGTAGGGTAGGATTGGATACATGTCATAGTTTATGACTGAATACATATAAACAGGTGAAAACTCAAGATGGAGAGGTAATAATAACCACCTGATAAAGAGACTTAAAACCCTTTCACCCTACAAAAAGGATTGCTTTAGAGTTATAACTTGATATTATAGTTTGATTTTTAAAAAAGATATTGGTTACATTTGTGGCTACTGTGGATACATAAAGAAGAGAATGCCTTCTGTTCCCCCAATACAAAGAAGTATTTATCATTTAAAATCCTAACTGTAAAAAAAAAAATTGATGCTATAGATTCTGGAACTAATACCAAGATTATTGAAAAAGGTGACACAGCCACTATTTCTGCCACAGTGTCTTAAAAATAAATAATAGTTGACAATGGAGAATTATATAACTATTTCAAGTCAGCTACCAAGCTAACTTTAATTCTGCAATGTTGGCAACGTACCATGAGCCTTCAGACCTTTTCTTTATCCTCCAAATCCACCTGATGCTGTCTGTTTCACCTCTAGATTTCAGGTTTTCATACCTTTTGTTTTCACTTATCTAATCCTCACCCTTCCTCCTCATAAGAATGCTCTGTGAGATGACTGCACCCACTTTGATTTTCCCTCTCTTTTGAATTTCTGTAGCACACATACTACCTTTCCTGCTGTGTGTAAGGCCAGAACAGTTTGTTTTGTTTCTTTGTACACATTAGTTTGCAAATGCTGGGTGATTAGTAAGCATTATAGGAAACAAGTTTAAAGGGAATTCAGAAGAAAAATCAATGAATAGTGTGATAATGGGTGTATGGAGGAAGTGGATCATGAATGGGCACCTAAACCAAAGAGAGACTAGATCCTGGGGAAGATAAAGAGGGCGTTGCAGACTGGGATCACAGAGTGAGCCAAGGCCCAGTGTGCATAGCCTAAGTGCCTGGACTACCGGAGTCGTTTAATACTGGGTGAATGAACTGATGAGCAAATGAATATATTCTGAGGAGAGTGGCTTGGCCAAGTTTACCAAACAGTTCCTTTTAAGTCATTTATTTGTCACACATCTTTGAGTTCTAGGGTACAAAGATGAAAAAATGATATTTATTTTCAGGAACTCAGATTCTAACGGGGCAGGCAGAAATGTAAAAAATTTTTGAAATTTGCTAACTCTGGTGAGAGATCTGCACGAGGTCCACGGGAACACAGAGGAGGAGGCTGCAGACAGGATTTGTGTAAGATAGGCCAAATTCTTAAAGGCCTTAAATGCCGTACTCCATTGTTTGAATATTATGTTGACTATCGTTAAGATGACACTGCGTCAGAGCAACTTTATGAAAGTTTAGGATAGCATTGATCCTTCCTAGGATTTCCTTGTGGGTCTTACTGAGACACGCTTCTGCGAGTTCCCCTGGCCTAGCCCAGTAATTATACTTCGGGCTCTGCTGGCAGCGAAAGTTAGGATATAATTGGGCGAGTCGCCATCTCTAACTTGTTTGGAAATACCATCTCAGAAGGTAGTAACCCTTTCATGTTAAAATTTCATAAATATCAAATTGAAGTGCTCTAATTAGCGTGAGACCTGAAATATCTACATAATTTGAAAGAACAGTGTTCACTTTGAAGGTGATAATTGAGTATATTTAAAATCCTAAAAGAAAGAGCAGGGAAGAGTATTGGTTTGAATTTTGTGAGTTTTGAAAGGTATTTTCAAAGATCTGTAACTAAACATAAGTATTTTTGTCCCAAATTGATATTTATTTCCAGTCATTTGATCCTTCAGAAATCACAAGGAAGAATATTACAGCTTTTTCTCCAACAACTGGAACTTGTCAAATGAGCCCATTTGCTTCTCCCACAAGCTCTAAAGAACAAGAGCACAAAAATGGACCATCAAATGGTTAGTTGAACACTCTTTTCCACTTAGTGTAAGATTTTTCTAGTTATTGGTTAAATCAAAATTTTGATATAACAATATATGGATCTTGCTGCAGCTGATTTTTTCTCTTCTTTCTTGAAGAATTCAACATAAAAAATGCTAGAATGTGGGTATTACTTTGGACATGAATGCAGACTTTCTAGGCACTTATTTTAAAATGCTACTGTAGACTTTGTTCCCTTACTATCCCATCCATTAAACAGAAATTACGGCCTAACTGCCTTCAGCTACTATCAATTATAATGGTTACAGATACGCCCCTTAACAAGCTATCCATCATGTGCATAAATTAAAGGGCACATAATTCAGGTGCTGCTGTACTACAGCTTAAGAGTGATACCGCTAAATGTTATTTTTATCCATGTTGTCCGCTTAGTTTTATCCACAGTTCGTGTATCTTCATGTAGCTTGCTTTTATTTATTATACTTCATTCCCTCTTTTTCCTTTACTATTTTAAATGCATTTGCAAAAGGTTTGTAGAATTTTCCATTAGAGAATAATCCAATTTTAATATGAAATTCTTTGTTTTGAAATATCGTTAGTTTAATTTTAACCATGTATATTTCTTGTTCTCTGATAGTTTATTGCTAAAATATTTATTTATAAGATATAGAAATCTAGATTTCATAGGTTTAATTTTTAATATTGGACAAGGTCATGAATCAGTGACATGTCAAGTTTCTATAATATAAAATTTTAAGTAGGCTCAAATTTAATAGAATATATTTTAGATATGCTGTGATTAGCCTAATTCATATTTTATTGTTTAACATTTACTAATGTTATATGCTCAGCATATACTAGAAGCTACACAGAAACAAAGAATTCTCCTCATTTTACCTAATTTGTTGTAGTGAAACCCATGATGAGATCTTAAACTTTTGAATGGCTTTTATTTTACTTTAATCAAATGCTTTTTATCTTTTTCTTTTTCTGTGAGGAAGATCAGCCCTGAGCTAACATCCATTCCAATCCTCCTCTTTTTTGCTGAGGAAGACCAGCCCTGAGCTAACATCTATTGCCAATCCTCCTCCTTTTTTTCCCTTTTTCTCCCCAAAGCCCCAGTAGATAGTTGTATGTCGTAGTTGCACATCCTGCTAGTTGCTGTATGTGGGACGCGGCCTCAGCATGGCCGGACAAGCGGTGTGGGTGTGCACCCGGGATCCGAACCCGAGCTGCCAGTAGCAGAGCGCGCGCACTTAACCGCTAAGGCACGAGGCCAGCCCCCAAATGCTTTTTATCTTAAAGCTATTACTACTAGGTTTGCTTTTACAAAAATGTATGAAGATGTATACATTTTCTTCAAGCTCTATAGTTCTATTTTTTATATACTTGATATATCTTTTGTTTAAAATTAAAAATTAGTGCCTTTTAG
This sequence comes from Ceratotherium simum simum, assembly GCF_057802395.1. NCBI lineage: Eukaryota > Metazoa > Chordata > Mammalia > Perissodactyla > Rhinocerotidae > Ceratotherium > Ceratotherium simum. Next base: position 97,244,995 of record NC_141901.1, read on the forward strand.
ATGGCACATCTCTATACTGAAATGTGAATAGATTTTAAGTGGATACATACTCAATTTCCATATTGAAATTAAATATGGACTTAAGGGAACATTCCTTTTGCTCATAAAAAGGTTGATCACATGATCTCAGTTGACATTTAAGTGGATAATTATCACGGATTATGGTACTAAGTAAGCTCTTTTTTAAAAAGCCATATAGCAAGTGTTCCTGGGGTGCTGGTAATATTCTATTTCTTAACCTATATGGTTAAGATAGAAAAAGAACAATAGGACAAACCCAAAAAAAAAGAAGAATGGAAATTGTAAAAGATATAAATAAATATTATTAAATAGAAAACAAAGCACTAATAAAGAAAAGCAACAAAATTAAAAGCAAGTTCTTTGAAAAGACTAATCAAATGGTAGGCCTCTGGCAAGGCTGATTATTTTTTTAAGTGAGAGAAGGAACAGATGGTATGCTAAAGGGCTGTGGATTCTGTGTGGTCTTCTTCTTGCTAGATTGTGTATAACACAATTGTGTACATGACTCCCTCTAAATGCAGTTTCACAAGACACTGGTGATCAGTGTACCATCTCTGAATCTGGACTACATTCAAAATGGTGTTTGGACTTGCTGGTACAGCTCCAGGGAGCTCTTTCTCTACCTAATGAGGATAGCTTTCAACAGATCATGATGTGTAGAAGTACAATCGATGATGATGATGATAATGGCTAACACTTATGTAGTATTTTTAGGGCCAAGCTATGTTTTAAATGTTATATTAACTAAATAATATGCACAACTCTGAGGCAGTCACTCTTATTCCCATTTTACAGATGAAGATATAGAGGCACGGAATGGTTACATAACTTTCCGGGGCCCTAAAGCTAGTAAGTGGCAGAGTCAGGATGTAAACCCAGCCACTGGGCTGTGAAGACTGTGCTCTTAACCTTGATGCTATGCTTATTTATTGGTAGGTTAATCTAAAGTCAGGCTGGTATAGGCTGGTATCATGCCGCTTCTAGATACGTAACTTCACACTTGGCGCACATCTCAGGCATCATTTGGTCCCAAACCAAAAGTTAGGAGTTGAGAAAAACCTTGACCCAGGGAGGTTGAAGTGGTTTGTCTAAGGTACCACGCACTAGTTAGTAACTTTTTTCTAAAACAGTTATGCTAGATCAAGTTGGAGCCTGTAGGCTAAAGAAGCAGCAACAGAACAATAAGTTTTAAAATCTTTCACCCAAATTAGATTGTGGACCACATTAAGAAGCATTTGGAGGGGCCGGCCTGGTGGCGCAGGTGGTTAAGTGCGCATGCTCCGCTGCAGTGGCCCGGGGTTCGCCAGTTTGGATCCCAGGCGTGGACCGATGCACTGCTTGTCAGGCCATGCTGTGGCGGCGTTCCATATAAAGTGGAGGAAGATGGCCACAGATGTTAGCCCAGGGCCAGTCTTCCTCAGCAAAAAAGAAAAAGGATTGGCAGATGTTAGCACAGGGCTGATCTCCTCACCAAAAAAAAAAAAAAAAAAAAGAAACATTTGGCTCACATGTCTCAAATTGCTCGTCATATATTTTAAATGATAGTAGTTTATCAGCTCTTTTGACATACATATCATCTGTTCCTTCTACTTAAAAAAAAATCAGTCTTGCCAGTGGCCTAGTTATGATATAATATTTTTTGAGACAAGGCATAAAGTCCAAAGTAACAATGAGGGAAATTATTGTTAATCAGTTTCTGAACCAACTTAGTGAAATTATAAATACCAGAGAATAAAAAATATACTTTAAATAAGCTATTCCTTTAGTAACAGGAGCAAGTAAGAGTAATGGAATAAAAATTAGATGAAGAAAAAAGTGTAAACTAGCATTCAAAAGTCTGTTCCAGATGATATATTTCTTAATATGTTAATAAATGACATTTGAAAATTTAAAGAAATCGCCTTCATGTTATCTGTATATCCAGTTTCATCTGGAAGTATTGGCTCCTCCTACAGTATTATCTAGAGCTACACTGTCCATAGATGTCGATACTTGGCATTTGGATTGTCGCCCCTCTGAATTGAGATGTGCTGTAAGTGTGAAATACACACCAGATATCAAAGACTTAGTGTGAAAAAAAGAATATGAATTATCTCATTAATAATTTTGTATTGATTATGTGTTAAAATTATAACATTTGGAGTATATTGGGCTAAATGAAATATTAAAATTTATTTAACTTGTTTCTTTTTTAAAAAATTTTACTAGTAGATTTTATAATTTTTTTATAATTTTTATTTATTTATTTTTCCCCCCAAAGCCCCAGTAGATAGTTGTGTGTCATAGTTGCACATCCTTCTAGTTGCTGTATGTGGGATGCGGCCTCAGCATGGCCAGAGAAGCAGTGCGTCAATGCGCGCCCGGGATCCGAACCCGGGCCGCCAGCAGTGGAGCATGTGCACCTAACCGCTAAGCCACGGGGCCAGTAGTAGATTTTAAATTACATAAGTGGCTCACGTTATATTTCTATTGGAGAGTGCGAACTAGTTTTTCATTATACGCTGTATCAAACAACTTTTTAGAAAAATAATTAAGAACATTGAGTAAATAATAACCTGTGCCAGTTGTTGAACAAATGGAATTACATATAAAAATATGTAGTGTGAGGAGGGTGTTACTACTTATACTAAGCGCTAAAAAGTGATTTCTCTTGAGTATTTTTCATTAGTAGTAAAGAGTTTGGATCGTTCATTCATTGACTTGTTTATTCATTCAGTAAACATTTATCAGAGGCGAGTATATGTAAGACACTGAGAATCTTTATGCTAATGTGTCCTCAAATACTTACTATACATTGAGTATGTTTAAAGTATATGGGTGTGTAGTGCTATAAAGTAATGTATAACAAACACCTAAAATGGTCAGCTCATAAAGCAGTTGTCTCCTTGACCACTGAGTGCAAACATCATATTCTACTAGAGCTGTAAAGTCGAACTTACATTTTACCCAGCACACATTCGAGGGATTATAGTTTAGTTACATCTTTGTTTTCATCTGTGTTTCTCTCAACTTCTGAAAGCTTAAATAAGTGATGGCATTAGATAACTACATAGCATTTTAAATGGATGAGAAGTAATCATTTATTTCTTTATTGTTACCTAAAATAAAGATTTTAATGAAATATTTTAGTAGGCACTAAAGATCTTTCCAAGAATTTACTAAATCAATATGCAGTTATTTTTATTTATTTATTTATTTTTTTGTGAGGAAGATCAGCCCTGAGCTAACGTCCATGCTAATCCTCCTCTTTTTGCTGAGGAAGACCGGCTCTGAGCTAACATCTGTTGCCAATCCTCCTCCTTCCCTCCCCACCCCCGCCGCCCCCAAGCCCCAGTAGATAGTTGTATGTCATAGTTGCACATCCTTCTAGTTGCTGTATGTGGGATGCGGCCTCACCATGGCCAGAGAAGCGGTGCATTGGTGCGCACCCGGGATCCGAACCCAGGCTGCCAGTAGCGGAGCACGCGCACTTAACCGCTAAGCCACAGGGCCGGCCCTCAATATGCATTTAAAGAGTCAGGTACTTTTTGGGGCCCGCCGGGAGGCGTAGCAGTTGGGTTGGTGCACTCCACTTCAGCACCCTGGGGTTCGCGGGTTCGGATCCTGGTGTGGACATAGGCATGGCTTATCAAGACATGCTGTGGCAGGCATCCCACATATAAAGTAGAGGAAGATGGGCACTGATGTTGGCCAGGGCCAGTCTTCCTCAGCAAAAAGAGGAGGATTGGCAACAGATGTTAGCTCAGGGCTAATCTTCCTCACCAAAAAAAAAAAAAAAAAAGGAAAAAAATAAAAGTCAGGTACTTTTATCCCTAAAATCAAATTTATTTTACTGTGATGTCACTAGGAACTCACTATTTTCTAGACATTAGGATCACCAATCCCTTGTTGTTAACTTTAAGACAAAAAATAAGGGTGAAATAATGCAAACTGGAAACTTTAATATGATATTTTTGATTAAAATATTTGATGAAAATATTCTTTATCTAGTAAACTTTACTAATGTATTTTAAGCTAATTACATTGTCAAATTGAGTGGCTCTAGTTTTCTCTTTAATATACCAAGCCCCAATGGGAGTTTTATTCAGAAGATTGTTTTTTCTATATAATGTCATCATGAATAAAAAATTAGGAGAATGGGAAATAAAAAAACCAAAATAGCTATTCATAGTTATTCATAGTAGTGTTATTCATAGTAGTGGTTATTCATAGTAGTGAAACATTTTTCCCATAGCAAATTTCAGGACACTTCTTGTTGTCCTACTTCTCCTTCATTTGTCTACCCTTTTATTTTCTATTTAAAATTTGGTGATCTAAATTCTATTTAAAACTTGACAATTTTACCTTAACTTTATATTCTTTTTATTGCACACGTGTAGGAAAGAGAAAGAAATTGAATCACCTCAGTTTAACCAAAAGAAAGGAATCTACAACAAAAGACAATGATGAGTAAGTTTGTTGTTTTTGAAATAATATACACGTGTCTTGAAAGAAAAGGGTCATATTTGTTGAAGTGATAATTTACGAGAAATCATTTCTTTGCAGAATGTAATAAATAGTTTATACCTGAGTTGAAGTATTCTTTCTTAAAGAAGTAAAATACTTTATTTGTGATGTGTTGTGCAGTGTTCATATGATGGGGGTATAGAATACCTTAATTTTAATACTCATTAAGCTGGGTTTCCCCAGCCTAAGTGTAAGAGACCAGCCTAGGGTAAACGTGAGGCAAACACTCTTGCCAGATTTACATGGATGGAGAAGTAATACATTGTCTGGGCACATAATGCCTAACAAATAGCTGGTTCAAGAGCTAGGCACACAGTGAAGCCGGCAGAGTAAGGGATCTAGAGGAACCTGGAAGGCTTACATGCCAGCAACCAGCTGTTTTCATATTGGCCTGCCAGTGGTGCCCTGAAGTCATTATCTGCAGAAAGCTACTGCCTGTGTTTTCTGGAAAGAATATTTATATCTGTCCACTAATGCTGGGAAAAATTGAAGTAAGCAGAACAGGGGGTTAAATTTTCAAAGTAGTTCCTGTGTTCAACTCATTTCCTTTCAGCTGTATCTTCTGTGTGCCACAAAATATGATGGACGGGTAAAGATGAGGAAAGTGAAGTTTCTACCCATCGGAAGCTTATGTTCTTATGTTGTGAGTTTGTATACCTTCTCCAACTTAGAAACGAGTTATAGGTTATGTTTCAAAATGTTTTTTAAATCTTTTGAGTGGAACTCAGAATGCATTTTCCATGCAAATAGTGTTGTAATTTGTGGCTGTAACCCCAGGTTGGGGCCACAAGTCTATTTTTTTCATAATGTAGCTGAACTATAGTATTAGTGAGTTGCAGTCTAGATTAAAAGATATGACAAGTGAGTGCCATTTAGAGTACAGTAGGGACAAAGGGAGGAGTTTCTCAAAGAAGGCTCCTTGTTGGGCATCTCCTCCGTCTATCTGCTTTTTTTTTTTTTTTTTTTTTTTTTTTTTTTTAAAGATTTCATTTATTTATTTTTCCCCCAAAGCCCCAGTAGATAGTTGTGTGTCATAGCTGCACATCCTTCTAGTTGCTGTATGTGGGACGCGGCCTCAGCATGGCCGGAGAAGCAGCACGCCGGTGGGAGCCCGGGATCCGAACTCGGGTCGCCAGCAGTGGAGCGCGCTCACTTAACCACCAAGCCACGGGGCCGGCCCCGTCTATCTGCTTTTACCAGCTGCTTTCCCTAGCCACACTCCCCAGCTCCACATATTTTCATGTGCCCTGTCCCACAAATATTTTTGTTGTAAATTACTACTCCTTCTTACTTCCCTTAATCAAATTTCCCGTTTCCTCAGTGAAACCAATCTCAACTAGATTTTAAGAGGAAAACATTCGTTTTTTGTTCAACTTAAAATAGGCAATATATATACATAGTAAAAAACTCAAATTGTGCAAAAGGACACAGTGAAAGCAAGTGGCAAGTGACAATTTTTGAATCATAAATAATCTTATATTTGAAAGCAGATAACCTGCTAAACCAAATGAATTTCTGCTACAATTATATGAAGTATAACAAAACTTAGAGGTAAAAGCAGGCAGTGCAGGAGGAAATGTTTCTGGACAACAGCGACACCGTGGAAACAAGCAGAACTCACCTGTTGCTTTCCCCCGGAATCAGCTCCACTTGAGCTAGTCTGACTTCACAGCTTCAGCCCTTCTTTCTTCTTTGGAACCTATCAATTTGCTTACAGCTCCAGGTTTTTTAACAATAGCTGCTGTAGCAGTGAGTTTTCTAGTAGCAAGGGAGGAGCAAGAACCTTTGCTATGGCTTACTTAGGAATTTGCCTATATTTATTTAATTTCTCTCAGTATTTGTTTCTAAAGATCCCTGTTATTTATGTATATCACTCCATGACTTGATATTACAATTAGTGAATTTAAGTATAAGCCAAGATATTTTACAGTATATAAAAATTATGTGTTTCTGATTGTTTTTTCCGCTTACTATAAAACTACTCAGTCCTAGTCAATAAAGCTATTTTATTAGCTTCATTAATGTGTTCTTCATTTATTCTATTTGTTTAGATTTCTTTTATTATTTTGTGTAATCATTCTAAACCCTTGGATTTTTAAAATCTGAAATTAAACTGAACATTTCACATTTGTAAATCAATTTTAAATGATTATAACATTTTATGTTTTGTTCTGGCAATTGTATAGGTTAGGGTTCTCCAGAGAAACAGAACCAATAGCAGATATACACATAATAATATAATATTATTAATATAATATTTAATGATATATTGATGTAATAATTATTAATAGTGGATTAATAATGAGTTATATATATAATTGCATACATAGAGATAGATTTATTATGTGGAATTGGCTCATGCAGTTATAGAGGCTAAGTCCCACCATCTACCATCTGCAAGCTGGAGACCCAGGAAAGCCAGTGGTGTAATTCCAGTCTGAGTCCAAAGGCCTGACGACCGGAGAAGCCATGGTGTAAATTCCGGTCCAAAGGCAGAAGAGCAACATCCCAGCTCAAAGAGAAGGGGAACCAATCCTCCCTTTTGCCGCTTTTTGTTGTCTTCAGACCTCAACCAATTGGATGATGTCCACCCACGTTGCAAAGGGTGATCTCTTTACTGAGTCACTTATTGCTAAGATGGTTGCACAGTGGTGATTTTCTAACTCCATCGTTCCTTCTGTCAGTTGGCTTTTTTTATATTCATGAGTTCAGAGTGATAAAGTGTTTTTCCTTGCCTTCCCCCTTTCCATATTTGCACCCCTTCTGAAACAGTAGATCTTTGGCTACTAAGAGCAGTAATATATTTGCACATTTGCTTAATCCTACAACATACACAAAATAGTTTCAAAATTCGTATACTCATAGCACTGCTAAAAACAAACCTACAAAGCATTCAAGATTTGTGTGCAGTCTTTTTTGCCTTTAATTTGAAGGTATATAGTCAAATTACTATGCTCAAAACTACTTGGATTAGTTCTTCATTTGAAGTAGTTAGGTTCTCTTGCTTCTGTTGGTATTCAATTTTAAATTTTTTCTCTCATTCTTTTTGATTTAATTATATTTTTTAACTATATAAAACATTAATATGGTTCCAAAAGTCAAAACTCTACAAAAAATGTATACTCAGAGAAGTGTTACTCCCTGTAGGTAACCAAATTCATTAATTTTTGGTTTACCTTTCCTGCGTTTATTTTTATAAAATTAAGCCATTTCATTTGTTTTTTCTAATTTCTCTTCTTATACAAAGATGGCATACAAGTATACACTTTTCTTTTTTCACTTATGAATATGTCCTGAAATCACTCCCTATTAATCAACTTGGCAAGTTTTAAATGTAAAAATTCTCCCAACAGGAACATATAGTTCCATGTTCCAGGTTAAATTTTTTTTTTCCCCCAGAAAACAAGCTGTTAGTGACATGTCAATAAGGCTCATTTATAAACAAACACCTACACATTAATATTTTACGTGAACTTCCATATCCTTTATGCTTTGAAAGGAAAATATGTTATATAATTCACTGCCATTGGCTTTTCTTCTGCTTGGCAGTTTGCTGCTGTTCCTGGCACTGCTATGAAAATGCAGTAATGGTGACTGTCCTTCTGTAAGGTTTATTTTCATTTAACTTTTTATTTTCAGATAATTGTAGATTCACATGCCATTGTGAGAAATAAAACGGAGAGATCGTGTGTACCCTTTTCCTACTTTCCTGACAGGATAACATCTTGCAAAACTGTAATACAGTTCACAACCAGGAAATTGGCATGACACGATCCATGGATTTTTATTCAGATTTCCTAAGTTTTATATGTACTCATTTGTATGTGTGTATGTATGCATTTAGTTCTATGCAGTTTTATCTCATGCTTAGGTTCATGTATCCACCATCACAATCAAGATGCAGAACAGTCCCATCACCACAAGGATCCCTCCTGTTGTATAAATTTTATTTTTAGTCACTGGTTTATTCTCTTATAGGCAGAAGAGTGACTTTTTTAGATTTTTAAAATTTCTATACTAATCCAAATGAAACGTTTTTAATAGTAATGAGTTATGACAGAACTGAGTTCTCTTTTTTGTTTTTTATGTATACAGTTTAATTGTGACAAGTAACCACTGTTCAGAATTATGAGTTTTACTTTACTGTATTTTAAGTATTCAATCATGCAACAAGAATAGTGACTTATGGATCACTTTCTGCTTAAATGAGGGTCTCTAGGGATGAGTTAGTTGAAAGTGTTTATCAAAAACTTAGGATGAAGATATAGTTATGCCTATATTCTGTAGGTGAGCAAAGACTAAGAGGGAAATTAATATTTACAAGAGACTTATTTTCAACTGTTTAAAATGTTTGATGTGGAAGAATGAAAACTCTCCCTCAAAGATCAGTAACAAGGCAGGCATGCCCACTGTCACTGCTGCTATTCAATGTTTTACTGGAAATTCTAGCCAGAGCAATTAGACAAGAAAAAGAAATAAAAGGCATCCAAGTGTAAAGGAAGAAATAAAACTATCTCTATTTGCAGATGACATGATTCTATATAGAAAATCCTGAAGAGGGCTGGCCCCGTGGCTTAGCGGTTAAGTGCGCGTGCTCCGCTGCTGGCGGCCCGGGTTCGGATCCCGGGCGCACACCGACGTGCCGCTTGTCCAGCCGTGCTGAGGCCGTGTCCCACATAAAGCAACTGGAAGGATGTGCAACTATGACATACAACTGTCTACTGGGGCTTTGGAGGAGAAAAATAAATAAATAAAATTAATTAAAAAAGAAAGAAAATCCTGAAGAATGCGCAAGAAGCTACTAGAGCTAGTAAAGTCAGCAAAATTGCAGGGTACAAATCAACACACAAAAATCAGTTGTGTTTCTATATACCTGCAACGAACAATTTAAAAAGGAAATTAAGGAAGCAGTTCCATTTATAGTAGCATCTAAAAGAATAAAATACCTAGGAATAAATTTAACTAAAGAGGTAAAAGACTTGTACACTGGAAACTACAAAGCATTGCTGAGAGAAATTAAAGAAGAGCTAAATAAATAGAGAGACATCCTGTGTTTATAGACAGGAAGATTTAATTTCGTTAAGATGTCAATACCTCTACCCAAAGTGATGTACAAATTTAATGTAATGCGTATCAAAATTCCACTAGTATTTTTTGCAGAAATGGAAAAGCCTATCCTTGAATTCATATGAAACTGCATGGATGGACATTGAGGACTTTATGCTAAGTGATATAAGTCAGAGAAAGACAAATACCGTATGATATCACTTGTATGTGGAATCTAAAAAAACCAAACTTGTAAAACCAGAGAGTAAAATGGTGGTTACCAGGAGATGGGAGTTGGGTGGTATAGGACGGATGTTGTTTATGGGTACAAACTTGAAACAAGTAGTAAATAAGTCCTAGAGATCTAATGCACAGTATAGTGAATATAAACAATATTGTAACATAATCATCAAATGTGCTAAGAGACTAGAACTTAATTATTCCATCCAGTAAAAAGAAATGATAATTATGTAACATGATAGAGGTGCTAATTTTTACTACAATGGCAATCATATTACAATGTGTAAATGGATCAAATTAACATGTTGTGCACCTTAAATTTACACAATGTTATATGTCAAATATATTTGAATTAAAAAAAAAAGAAACTGCAAGCAACCCCAAATAGCCAAAACAATCTTGAAAAAGAACAAAGTTGGAGAGCTCACATTTCCTGATTTCAAAACTTACTACAAAGCTATGGTAATCAAAACACTATGGTACTAACAATAGACATATAGACCAATGGAATAGAATTGAGAGTCCAAAAATAAACCCATACATCTATGGCCAACTGATTTTTAACAAGAGTGCCAAGTCCATTTAATGAGGAAAGAATAGTCTCTTCAACAAATGGTGCTGAGACAACAGGATTTCTACATGCAAAAGAATGAAGTTGGACCTCTACCTCACACCATATACAAAAGTTATTCAGTCATAAAAAGGAACAAAGTCCTGACATGCTACAACATGATGAACCTTGAAAACACATGCTAAGTGAAATAAGCCAGATGCCAAAGGACAAATATGTACAGTTCCAGTTATATGCAATATCTAGAACAGACAGACTCAAAGAAAGTAGACTAGAGATTACCAGAGGCTGACAGTTATTGCTTGATGTTACAGAGTTTCTGTTTGTGGTAATAGAAAAGTTTTGGAAATAGATAGTGTTGATGGTTGTACAACGTGGTGAATATAATTAATACCACTAAATTGTACACTTTAAAATGGTTAAAATAGCAAATTTTATATATATTTTGCCACAATAATAAAAAATTTTTAAAGAATAAAAAAACAGCTGAAGAAAACCTTTCTGCGAAAGCCTTTGAGAAGATAATGGAATAAAGAGATCTAAACACAGGAAAAATATTTTTTGACAAGGAGTGTCAAATTTTTTTTTTGTCCAGATTTTTTTATTTAACCATCTTTCTTCAGAGAAAATGCTTTTAATTCATTTTGATGTGCTAGGAATCACGTGGAAATACATATTTCTAGGCTCCATCTAGAGATATTCTTGATTAGTAGAACTTGAATGCAACCTAGTAATTTGCATTTTTAACAGCTTCACCAAGGAATTGTGATGCCTGTGGTGAGTTACACTGTGGGAAATACTGTGTAATGGTTAGGAGCATGAGGTCAAAAACACCTGGGTTCGAGTCCTGACAGTGCCCCTTACTGCGCAACCATGAATAATTAAATAATTTTGTTGTGCTTCAGTTTCTGTATTTGTAAAGTGGACATAGTATTTACCACAGAGAGTTGTTTTAAAGATTAAATAAGATATAGTTTGTGAAAAAACAATTATAGTGCCTTGAGCTTAGAAAGAACACAAAAAAACATTAGCAATATATAATCCAGCTGTCATCATCCAAAATAATCAGTTTGGATAAAGTTAGATAGAGGTTCAGTCACCTATTTACCTTTTTCTGTATAAGAGATGGTATTGTGAGGATAAGGAAAAACCTGGGGATTGTCTCCCTGTTATGTACATGTAACTCAGGTTTCTTGAGATTTTATAAAGATAGAATCTCGCACAGATAGTGACTTTCAGATAAGTTTTTAGTAATGGAATTAATTAAGAATTCATTTGTAGTTTCTTTGTATAGTGTTAGTAGACTAATAAGGCAGAAATCTGAACAGGAGTTTAATTTCAGTATGGAGGAAATGGAGATTGGGTCAGACCATTATTTTGAGCAGTGGTTTGTGAGAGAATATTTATTAAATTGTAAAAACACAGTTAAGCAGCATCAGAGGCCCAGAAAAATCATATAGTTGTAATATTGACTATCAATACTGCTGTAAGATTTCTATAGTACCCACAGCTCAGGCCAGGAGAGAAGAAAACACATAGGCAGGAAATCTAGAATTACACATTAGAAAGACGTGTGTGGCAGAAGCTTAAGAGGCTGAAGTAATTAACTTTCTGTTTTTAAAAAAATTTTCCCTCTCTTGGGATGGCTCTGTGGCCTAGTGGTTAAGTTTGGCGTGCTCTGCTTCGGCAGCCTGGGTTCAGTTCCCAGGTGTGGACCTACACCACTCATCAGCGGCCATGCTGTGGCATGACCCACATACAGAATAGAGGAAGACTCGCACAGATATTAGCTCAGGGTGAATCTTCCTCAAGCAAAAAGAGGAAGATTGGCAACAGATGTTGGCTCAGGGTGAATCTTCCTCAGCAAAAAAAAACCTTGCCCTTGGTTTATTGAAGTATAATTGACAAAGAAATTGTATCAAGTGTATAACGTGATGATTTGATATGTGTATCCATTGTGAAATAATTACCACAACCAGGTTAATTAACACAGCCATCACCATAGTGACCTGTTTTTTGGTGGTGAGAATGCTTCAGATCTACCCTCTTAGCAAATTGCAGGTGTACAATACAGTATTGTTAACTATAAGCCACCACACTGTACGTCAGATCCCCAGGACTTATTCATCATCTGAATGAAGCTTGTTCCCTTTGACCGGCATCTCCACCACCTGACTTCCTCAGCAATGTAACTGAATTGATGAACCGTGAAGTCTATGATTGAAAGGAGGTAAAAGGAAGAGAAACCTGAAAGATGAGCATATTTCACTTGGATCTAGGGATGAATGGTCACTGGACTGGGTCTTTTTGATTCTGTTCATTGATCCATCAAATATTTATTGGGTGCCTACCGTACTACAGACACATGCTAGGTAACTCAGGTTATAACAATGAATAAGGTAGACACTGTCCTTGCCTTCATGGAACTTACAATTTGGTGAGGAAGACAAGTGTCAAACTGTTGGAAGTTACAGAAAGGAGAAATCTGGATATCTGAAGGCCATTATCATGGCTTCGAGAGGGTTCACCTCTTCTTCCGCTACATCCACAATGCCGACACAGTCAGTAGAGTAGGCACCATGGCATGTGTGCTTGGGAATCGTGAAGAAGTCACTGGGCTCCTTCCTTACCTACTCTTCTCCTTTGCCTCCCTCCTTCCACATCTAGGATGGTACAGCAGAGCTGGGTTAATGGTTGCTAATCACCTACATCAGTAATTTTTAGTTAGAACCACCAATTTAATGACAATTTCTTTTTGTTCTTTTAATTCTCCCCTCAGAATACATCTGAGGAACTTTATAGAGAAAAGAAAAATGATAAAGCTAGATTTGAAGCTAAGAATGGAAAACAATTGAAAGCAGTCAAGACAGGAAAAACCCAGAACTGGAGCAGAATGATAATTTTGAAAGTTACATTACATCTGACTTACTTGAGACTGAAGAAATTAATATGGAAGAAATTAAAAGAATAATTAATGGATACATTCCTCCCATGGATTTTATTTGGCTGAAGCATCTAATTTCTATTGTTCTTCAGAATAAGACTTTATCTTTAGGGATAATGAGAGAACTCTGAATTTCACAGTGAGACTTTTCTAAGCAAATTGGAAAATGCACCAAAAATCCTGGATTTTGGGCATGTGGCCTTCTCAAGAGAAAAGGAGCTTTTCATAGTTAACATACCATAAAGAAAAGGCAATCTGGCAAAAAATGGCAAGACTTGAACAATTTTTGGTGTGTCAGACCAACTGGATCATAGTTTCTTTTTAAAAGTATCTTAGAGGACTAACGCAGACACTTTTAAAATACTAGATGCTGAAAAAAGATGATGCTGGATTTTTATTCTACTGATGAACTAAAAGAAGGTCCATTCAAGGAGGACCAAGATTTTAGATTTCTCGAGTGATACTACAATGGTCTTTGGCCATAATACAGGATGTGATCAAATCTTGTAAGGATGCCATGAAACTGGCAGTAGTCACCAGATATCTGGATGCAGTACCCATCAACATCTGCAACAGTTCACAAGGGTCATTATAAGATGAAGGATGTGATCCAGTTTAGTCCAGCTGGAAGCAAATCTGTTTAAGAAAGGACTAGTGTTCTATAAAATATGAATGGCATCCACTGATGATACTTTCACTCCCCAACTTGAAAGAAGGAGCAACAATAACTTTGAAATTGTAACACAATGAACTTGAGAAATGTATTCTGCAGGCAGAAATAAAAGATTGTTGGTTTTCAGAAATAAGGAAGTTAATGAAGGAACACCAAGATGATATTAAAGACCATGGGACTCTAAGCAAACAATAATGCCATCTTAGGGCAGCAAGGTAGAATTTGAACCATCCATTGAAAATATAGAAAAATGCTATCAGCAATAAAAATCCAGTCTCCAACACAAGTGAGAGTAAATATGAGAATCGCCATCTTGTCCAGGATGAAGACAGTGGCAACTGCACTTCCCCCAAAAGTTGCTCAGCAAGCAGTTAATCTCCGAAGACTATGAAGGCTTCTCCACTGAGTCGGAAGATGTGGAAAAGAACACACTTCCTGAATTTCTCAAAATTTATCAGTTGGGTGACAGTTCTAAAACCATTCCATGAATTTGGTTGCCATGGAGATGGGAGAAGGAGTTGATTGCATCTAGGAAGAAGTAGAAGGAAGAGGAGGAGAGGAAAGGAAATTAAAATAAAAATGAGAAGAGTGCTGGAGTATCCACCAGTCTCCTTGGTCCTGCAGTGGAGACAAGTTTCCCTGCAAAAGCAGCTTAGGCATGTGAAGGATGTCTTGAGAACAGTTTCCCCAGATAATTAATACTCAGTCCATAGAACTCTCCAAGGTTCTCAAAATAGTTTGTTTAGCTGAGCCCCTCAGTAACTATCTTGAGAGAGAGAATTACTAACATGTCCTTTGGGGATGCTACATTGCACAGCTCCTGGGGGCACCATTCACATCTTACTCTATTTGAACAGAGCCACTTGGAGAGTCATTCAAGATGGCAACCCTGCAGAACCCAGCCCTTCCCACACAATTCCCTGAGAGTCAACAGGGAGCACCATCAGTTCCTTAAGGTATGGCAGGACAGTGAGGAGAGGCTCTACCACTCCAGTCCTCCCAGGAAACAGATGCAAGGTAAAGAGCCCCTAGGATTCCTTCTCATAGCAATGTAGCTTACTTGCCTCAGCTCTGCACCCCTGAGGCACTTAGTAGGTTTAGGTGTAATGAAGCTGGAGGTTCCCAGCCCTGGAAGGGAGTCACTTCGTCCTCTTGCTCCTTCAGGCTTTTGGAGCACAATGGGAGGTGCTGGCATCCCTTTATGACACTTTCTCTCAAACTGAGGTTCCCGTGGGAAGCAGTTGAGGCTTCAGACAGATGACTTTTAATTGTAAATACATAATAATCAAGGAAAAGTTTTTAAAATTACCTGTAATTCCACTGTCCTTACATAATTTTTAGCTTTTGCATAATGCTGTCTCTCCATTCCTTGCATGCAAACTTAGATATGTATATTTTACTTAGTTGAAGCATACTGTACATATTTATTGTGTATGAAAATTTAACATATCATATTTTTCTTATTTCTAATAGCACAGAAATGTTAATGGATGACACTGATGTGATTTTGAAAAGCATTTAAATAGGATTTCTAGTTTCTCTCATAAAATCGACATTATAGATTTGTGCTCTCTGAAACGTAGTCACTAGGCAGCCACACATGGCTAATGAGCATTGGAAATGTGACTAGTCTGAAATGAGATGTGCTATAAGTGTAAAGTACACACTGGATTTTGAAAAAAAGTGTAAAATATCTCATGAATAATTTTTATATTGATTACATGTTGAAATGATAATACTTTAGATATACTGGATTAAATAAAATATATTATTAAAAGTAAGTTCACCTGTTCCTTTTTACTTCTTTTAATGTGGCTACTAGAAAATTTTAAATTACGTATGTGACTTGCATTATATTTCTATTAGACTGCACTGGTATAGATTATCATATACAGCTATGAGACCTTAAAATTGGAAAAGAAACTAAAATTACAACAATAAGGGAATGGTTAAATCATCTTTGGTATGTTTACTAGGTACAATATTGTGCAGCCTCTAAAATTATAGACCTATAGATGATGTGGCAAAAAAATATATATGTAATATTATATTAAGGAAGGAAAGTATGATATAAAGTTATAGAAATGTAAAAAAAAAAAATTTTCCAGGATACTAACATGCTAACTAGAGATGCACACGGGAGGTAGTATTACAAGTGCAGTTTTCTTTGTTTTCAAGTTTAAAAGAGTGCCTTTGTATCTTTTTCACTGAAATATATTAAAGCCATACATATTTTTTATTTAAAAAAATCACTAGGTAACAGTGATTCATAAGCGTAGCTAAGGAGACGGTGGTGTATGGGTGTTCTCCAAGTGGTATTGTGGAGAAAGGAGCAAGCCACCTTCATCTCTCCCACTGCTCAGTGGAGATGAGGGCAAATGAAACCCCAAGACAGGATGGTGGTTACTGTATGTTGTGTTCGTAAACGAGTGAAAGAATGGAGGAGTGTTTACATCTCTACCACTTTGAAAAATTAAAGAAAAGATTAGAAAACTGAATCTAAGGTCCTTTAAAAAGAATTAAAGCTCCAAAAATGACTTGCCATGTTTAAATGCTTGATCTTACTATTATTTTTTCTTTGTTCGTAGATTCATGGTGTTGCTATCTAAAGTTGAGAAATCATCAGAAGAAATCATGGAAATAATGCAAAATTTAAGTACTATACAGGTTTGCTTTTCTTTTTGACATAATTTTTCATACTCCCACTACCTTATTTGAAAAAGGAGAATAGGAGAAAAGCTCCAGATTGAAGAATCCAATCAAGGAAAGAATTCACAGGGAATATGTTTAATTTACTTTTCATGGGAATTTCTTTTCTTATATGAACAGTAATTAACCATAATATTTTAGTAATATCTGGCTTTTTCACATTTAAAAGTAAAGTTGTAGATTATATTTAGTCTTTTCAGTTAATAAATTGTTTTTATTCGGGCATTTTAAGGCTTGCATTAGTTGACCGGCAGAAACAGTTAAATTTCCTACCGTAGAGTTTACATGTTTTAGATAAAGCAGACAGTGTACTGTATTTTCACTAGACTTGTCAATAATATTGTATTTGTAGAGAACTTACTTAACTCATTTAAGATGACTTTCTTTTAGGCATTGGAGGGCAGTAGAGAGCTTGAAAATCTCATTGGTATTTCTCGTGGATCATGTTTCTTAAGAGAAGTGCAGAAAACGAAAGAACTAAGTAAGAAAAATTTATGAGTTTTCAATGGTGTCTCTCTATTCCTTATTTGCAAACTTAGATATATATTTTAGTATGTTCAATTTGAGAGCTAAACCTATTGATTTTTCCCAAATTTAAATTTGATAGTCTTCTTCATACTGGACACATGATAGAAGTATTATTTTAAGAATAAGAAGTCACATATCTTTTACCAGGATATGTTATTTCACGGATTCTTCTTGAATGTGAAGGAAGAATGTACCTCGGAAACTATTATTAGGCTTTTTTTACATAGTATTCATTCTTTAAACAAGATATAATAAGATATTGCATTTTGTGCTTGATACCTATAAATATGTATTACTCCGAATTAGTTTTCCTCATGAAGTTATTACTTCCAAGACGATAAATTATTCATATTCCATGTTAATTCTTAACATGAGATTTTTTTTTTCTTTTAGTGACAAAAGTAACAAAACAAAAACTCTTTGAAAAGAAGAGTTCAGGACTTCCTAACAAAGGTAAAGAGTTGTGTTTTAATTTATTATATAAAGAGATCTTTTCATCTGATTTCACCATTTAAAACCAATCATCATGAGTCCTTTTTTAGTGTGTTCTTTTAAAAGACCATGAATCTTATTTGAAAAACCTTATATTGCATTTAGCAGAAGACCATGTCTGATGAGATCAACGTCCCTGATGATTGAACTTTTTAAATATCTTTTGAAATACAATTTTCAGTTTAAGATTTAAATTTTGTCTTTTTATTAAATGTCCTTTTTGAGAATACAGCCAAAAGGGGCAACAATGCATTAATATACAGTAGCTTTTAATGGTGAATTAGAAGGATACACAAAGCATAAAAAGTTACTTTGTAACCATGAACTTTCAGATCATTAATGATGTTTGATCTACTGTGAACTCTTATGCCTCTGAGCATTTCACAGAATGGGAAACTAAATTAGCAGGTTTTAAGTTTCCATAACACATGCACATCCACACCTCAGTAAGCAAAATAATCATGGACTATAAAATATTAAAACCTTTAGACCAACTTGAGAGGTCGTTTTAGTATTACTGACACAAATGCCGTTTAGCAATCTCTGCAAGTGGAGATAGGCCTTGAAATGGGTAGCCATGTTTTAGTCTACCATTTTTGAGTACCAATGACTACCATTTATTGAGGCCCAATAATTACTATGTTTCCAACACTAGGATCAGCAGATCTTTACAGCAACCCTGCAAGATAGCTATTATCATTGTCATTATAGATAAGGAACAAAGACACAAAAAATGTTAAGTAACTGCCCAGAGGCACTGCCACTTAAGTGTCAGAGCAGGGACTCCAATTAAAGACCAGTATGACCTCAAAAAGTGTGGTCTTTTCATTATTCCATGTTGCCTCTTCCTAAAACAAATGAAATCCCTGCCCAGTCATCCCAACTGTCAGATTCAAACTTGAGGCATGACTGAAACTGGTTCAGCCAATCTAGTGTGTTATAACAGGGGCTGAGTTTGCAATGAACAGTACTGGGATTCCCTGCTGGTCAGTTCCAAAGGCCAGCTGGGTCATGGCGTGGCAGCAGCTGTGGCAAGACTCCTCCAAAGCTCACACAGAAGGGAGCTGAGCAGGCTTCCTGAGCCGTTCAGTTGAGCAGCTAAATTCCATTGTGATCCCAAAAATTTAAGAACGTGAAGGTAGCTCTTCCTTAGAAAAGACTTGCAATCTCCTTTCTCCTGTGCTGTGTAACTTGATTGTAATGCTTAACTGGGTTTCAAATCTCTCTCAACTTGACAAGTTTTAGAGGCTCATAATGGGAAATTGGAATGTTTATTATTTCCCAACTAGAGGAAATCTTTCTTCTATATATTCTATGCCAATGGTGTGATTTTCTTTTTTAATCTGTAATTTCCTAGAACTAATTAGAATTCGGCTTTACTTAGTTGGCTTTTGCCAACGGTTTTGAGAAATGAGGAAGGAAAAATTGTAGAACAAATATGTGAATTGTCACTGCTAATAATTAATGGGAAAAAACTTTGCAAAAAATATTGTTTCCTTCCCTAAACTTTTATTAAGACATTAAAGTTATATTCCTTGTCTTAAAACAGTCATGTACTTTCAGTTATCCAATATCTACCAATCCTTTGTGTGTTTATGCATGATCAGCCCTAAAAATATTTTCTAGTATTTTAGGCATTAAAACTGCCCATTACCAGGTTTTCCCTAAAGACTAAGTGTGTGCTCAGGCATAGAGGAGATTGTGTCAGTAAATCATGTTTCAAAATTTCTAATAAGCATTGATTATTTGTTGTGTTTTAACTGAGTTAAGATATATAAAATATATCTATATAATATGTGCTACATAGTAACATATTGTATATATTAGAATATATAAGTCATCTTCCATTTCTGTTTCTTGGCAAGATCTACATTAGGTCTTCATATTTCCTGAGGTATTCAAATCTTCATTAGCTTTTCAAGTAATTTTTTAAAAGTAATGTTGCCTGAAAAATAGATTGAAGCTTATTTTCTTTATTATTTGAGTTTGAGCTATATATTTTTACTTAGTCCTTTTTCCTCCTCTTTTTCTGGTTCCTGGTGTGTGTACTTTTTTTGGTTAAAGATGATGCACACCAACACATGCACATATATAGCTAGATTTTTTTGCTAAGTTAATAACTTTCACCCTCTTCTATTCATATATTCATTTTAAGAGGACTTTGCTAATTTTTTTGACATCTCAAACTAATTTGCTTTATATGTTTCTTATTTTGGGATCTAGCATTTTTATAGAAATTTCAACTTTTCTTTTACTATGCTATTACCTAGAATTGTTTACATTTTAAAATGTTTTGGAACTCTTCATAATATTAGAAATTATATAGTTATAAATTCAGTAATATAAAATCAGCCCGATAGTATGCATTGGATTTGTTTTGTTAGGTAATTATGAAAATGAGAAGAAACAAATTACTTGTTTCACTGTCAAAAGAATGTCCTTCAGATTCTTTTTCCTTTCCTTCAAATTCTTATAAAATTTTCCTAAAATAGTTCAGACAGACAATACCAGGAGAATTCCAGCATTGATGCTCTCGGTGCCCCTTCCCCCTGGTCCTTTCTTCTGTTTATTTCCTCATCTCAGTGCTGGTTTGTTCAGCGTCAGCTGTAGTCTTCATTACAGGCAGATAGTGTTTTAAATAAATAGATACCTGACACACATTCTTAAGGCTTTCTATAACTTCTTCAAGGGAAATTTAAAACATACACAGTAACATGAAAAGGTACACTGAGATTTTCATAATTTTCAGAACTTGCAAATGGAATGCCTTGGTGGAGTGTATGAATAAGAGAGCATCTCCTCTGCTACATACAGATTTCTTAAACAAAGAAAAGCTTCTTTTTTCTTCAGTTACTTAGGAAGTAAGCCTAACTTCACTTTTCTTAATAATATTGGCTTTATGACTATTAGAAAAATCATGAAATGAAAGGTTCCTTTTCAGTTAGATTTGGATGTGAATTTTCATAATTATTTTTAATTTGTTATGCTGAAGATTTAAAACATATGACCATTCAATGGGTTGACACAGATGGAATGTCACATTATCATCACATGGTAAGGCATGAAATTTATTTACTTTACATAATCAACCTCTATTTAAAACAACTTGATACAAATATTCCTAAGTCAATAGATGGCATTATATAGTACTTAGTATTTTCATTTTTTCTGGAGATATTAGAAAATACCATCATTGTTTGTCTATGACTAGTACTTCGAGTAAACAAAATATTTTTGAAAAGAATGTAAGCAAATTGTAGAGCAGTTGCCAAGATATGAAATCTGGACACTTAGCTTCAGTCCAAAACATATTTTATCTGTTTTGAGAATAATTGTGTAGGTTGCAGTATGCATATTTTAAAGGAAATGCAACCATCTGAATTTCACATTGTTCAAAAAAGTTGATTGTTTCAGCTGTTTGTCATACAAAATATTTCAGAATTTCTAGCTGTGGCCTTAAAAAGAAAAGTGCAAACTAGAATGTTCCTGTTTTCTTTAGCTAACTTAACTGTGTTCTTACATTGTAAAATTCATCTTGATTATAGGATTTCAAAGTGTTCAAATTCTTGGACTGCAGGGCAAATTTTAAACTCCTTCTGTTCTAAGACTATAAAATAGTTTGATATTGCCTTTTCATTCTAACCACCCACTGAAGTATTTTTTAACTTAAAAATATGTTGTTCTTTCCCCCACTCAGTCTTGGAAAAGTATTCATCATATCAGCTAAATAATCCAAGGAGACTACTCCCCTTGTAGTTTTTTTAATTATATCTTAACATTAGACAGTATCTTTTTTCAAACAAATACTGCAGTTTTAAAAGCACTGAGGTTTGAAGTTTAGACATGATGAGTTTTAGGAGAAACAACAAAAATTTCCCCTTATGCTTTAACATTCTTGGGTCATCTGGAGATAAAAATGGAGAGATTACCTTTGGTGACACAAATATACATTAATGTACTACTGTAGTCCTCAGCTCTTTATAAGGACTCCCCTGTCATGTATGCAGTACGTGGGTCATGCCGCTCCTGTTTGTGTTAATGCTCTTGTTTTACACTGTTCATCGCTGTTTTGGGGATACATTTTGACTGCTTACTTGAGATTTGTCTGGGATTTAAGGAAACACAAACTGGTTTATTTTCAAAGCCATTTAAATAATTTCTTCCATGATTTAAATTTTTTTCTACTTTACCAGCAGTATGATGATTTGTATCTTTTAAATAATCAGTAAAAAAACCCTTTAAACCATAGATTTGAACTCGCTTAATAGCAATTATGTGTGTAAGAGGTGTAAATAACGTGGCTATCAGACATTACAAATATCCAGGTGCTCTGTGTGTGCTGATGACAACAAAATTGAAACGAGAGACTGTAATAATTCTGACTGGTTTTCTCTGCAGAAGATATTGATTATTTGTGTGTGGTGAGAGATTTGGAAAATTCAATTAAAGGAGTTGTGCAAAGGTTTCATAAATTTTCCTTCTACAGCATGTACACAGACATTGTTGCGTATTAAATCAATGCAGCACTTCACAATATATTTTCTTTGAAACATAAAAATAAATAACATTTAAACAGTTCTGCTTACTACAGAAACAAATTTTATTTTCTGTGAAGCATTTAGTCATGTGCTATCACTGACTCATACACATTTGCCAGCTGCAACAAATTTTATAGACATTTTCTCCAGAGACATATCTCACATACTATGAATTTTTAAATGAGCAAATGGTGAAGAAGGGATGTCAGCAATATAAAAATTGATCAGTTGAAAGATAAAAGCATAAGTAAAGAGATTTGTATGGTAGTCTTAATAGGTTTTATTAAATAAAAATACTATAAAAAGACAGTAATGAAGAGACTGAAGACTAACTCTTCTTGAGGTGGAGAAAAATTATTCTGGCGCATTTAGTAGAAATTGGTTTTATGTCACCTGACAGGTGAACATTTTTTTTTCCATTTTAACTCTTAGAAAAGCCCCTCAAAAAAAAGAGTTAGATAAATTCTCTAAGTGGTTTACATATTTTAAACACACATATATAATAATAAAGCAGATGTTTATGGTTATGTAGCTAATTACCTAGTTAAAAGCAGGACTTGTATAATAGGTAACTGTTAGGTGGTCTTTCCACCAGCTCAGCCCTCAGATAGGAGGAAAGAGGCATTTGACTTCACACCGCTCACACCACGGGCTTCAGTCCTCTCGAGTCCCTCTCTGCTGCCTCTCTCCCTGGACTGCTTTCCTCCTTCTCTGTCTACGGGAGAAGGAGGCTCATTCTCTAAGGTCAGCCGCGGGTGTACGTCCTGTGGACCTCTCCCCAGCTCGCCTAGGTAGAGCCGCATTGCTCCTCCGCCACTTGTCTGGTGTTTATACATGGAGCATGTAGTGGTCGTGTCGTGTATCGTGATTGTCTGGTTACAGGGCTCCTCCTGGGCCAACAAACAAGCAGTCCCCTCCCCACCCTGCAGCCCAGAGCCTCGTGTAGAGCCCGGAGAGAAGGTCCACAGTGCATGTCACGAGTGAATAAAAACAAATGGCCACTCGAAGGATTTTTTAAAGGAATTATCTAAATATTTTCAAATACTTATGAATTGCTATCTCCTTACATGCCTCGTTCATTTAATCTTTCTTTGAGTGCCTACTGTGGGCCAGGCACTATTCTAGCCTTGGGGAAACCCTATAAACCAGACTGACATAGCCCACCCTCAGGATTATAGAATCCGGCACAGAAGACAAGTAATTATAATAAAGCATAAGCATGCATTATAATAATAAATTTCTTGGCAGTTTTCGTCCTAAATTTTTTAAATGTACATTCTGAAACAGAATCAGGCAAATCGGTAGGATGTTGAAACGAGAATTTATGGCCCCAAAGCTGCTATTTATAATATAAAATAAAACTTTATGTTTAGGTTCTTTATTTTAATTCATTCTGATTCAGCATTTATTCTGCATCATGTACTGTGACAACTTACTTTAAACTGTTTTCTGAAAAAAAATCTTTTTTCTTTCATATAGAATTATGTCATCTCGACAGCTATGAATTCCTTAAAGCAATTTTAAACTCAGGTACTGTTTCACCTTTCTAATTAAGTTTAGCCTTGTTAAATTTCAGTTTTTTCAGATGGAAAAACTTTATTTACATTATCAAATTTGGTACTGTCTGTCTATAAAGAAACTAGGGATGTGAGCTTTGGAGCTTTAGTTGAAATTATCTTTAATCTATTCTTATAAACAATAGGAGGGCAGTCTGACAAGATCTATGAGTTAACGGCTGATTGAGAAGAACACTGTTGAGCTGACCAGGCTAGCTTTCAAAGTCAGCGAGGGCATGTTTTTAAGTGGGTATAAAGAGGGTCCTTAATTGAGCTCCTTTAGTATAAATAGCTGACTAGATACTGACAGCT
Source organism: Ceratotherium simum simum (assembly GCF_057802395.1). NCBI lineage: Eukaryota > Metazoa > Chordata > Mammalia > Perissodactyla > Rhinocerotidae > Ceratotherium > Ceratotherium simum. The sequence continues at coordinate 97,269,131 of NC_141901.1, forward strand.
GGGTTATAGTTTCTATAGGGCACACCTGACTGAACAAGATATAACAAGTCTATGAATTTGGAAATGTGCTGAATTAAGTAAATAATTACATATTAATTGGTCATCCCTTCAAAACTTCCTGTGGATTTAGCAATACAAGTAAAAATGGTATCTTTATAAATAGCTTATTATAACATATTAGCTAGAAGCCTATGAGTCATGATGTGATATTAGTGCTTAGTGTACCTGTAACTGAAGGTTCACATTAAGAACTAGCATTATCCCAGACTTAGTGGCATCAATATTAAGATTCTTAGAAGCTGACCAGATATTGCTTGCTGTCTCTTAGAAAAAAGTTAATGCAAAATGAAAGAATTCTATTCTATCTTGAAAATACGTTTCTTTGGAAATGGTGTCTCAAATGATTATTAGCTTCCTAACAAAATAGCTGTTCTTTAAATATTTGCAAAGCATCTTATATAGAAAATTGTGTCACTTTCATTCATTAAAATGTTGATTCTGTTGTACACAACAAATATAGCTGATAATAATAGCTCATGTTTATTGAGCATCTTCAGTGTCCCAGGCACTGTGATGAGCACTTTATACATACCCCATTATGTGAAGTAGACACAGTTATTATCTTTATTTTATAGGTAAGGAAACTGAGGCACAAAGAGGTTAAGTGCCTGTCCCAGAATCACCTAAGAGACAGAACCAGGATACTAACCTGAGTGGTCTGGTGCCTGGCTCTGTGCTCCTGCCTGCTACACAGTAGTAATGAGTGAACATCAGGCTTCACTACTGGTCAGAGGTGTTCGATCCTACTTAGTAAGGAGATGATATATGTATACACATACACACATATGATTCATTAGAGGTTTGTACATTTTATACGTTTTATCAAGTTTCTGAGCCATGGAAATCCAACAGAGAAGTGTGAGATGGTGATTATAACTATGTATTCACGGTTACACGTCTGACAGATGAACACACATTTAGTGTATGACAGTCTCGTCAGTGAACTTTTGGGGAACTTAGAGAACTGAGAATAGCTTTGTGTTCAAGGATTCCGGTAAAGAGCGTCACGTGTTAGTGGTGTTCTTCCGAGTCTTTAATTTGAATAGTGCTTTCAAAAAACTTGGAAGAATTCAAGTTGACCTACTAGTCAGCTTCCCTTTTAGTGGGAAGCAACAGAGAGAAATCACAGTGAAATGAACTTGACTTCACCTCTGAGGCCTTTGCCTGGTTCTTTGACTGTGTCATCTTCTCACGTTGGCACTTTCTTCATGGTCTCCTCCATTCCCTTGACTTTTGTTCTCACCTTAGTGCAAGTTTCCACATCTATTTGTGACCCTCCTCCTGAGCTATAAACCCACGATTTCAGCTGCCAAACATTGTCCCCCACGTATGCTGATTTCATCATTTCCCCCCAAAATTGTTCTTTATTTGACCTTTCTAGGGATTACATTCATCCAGAGATAAGGCTCAAAACTTCAAAATCTGTCTTTTTGCCCCCACATCCAAACTGCCACCAGGTCATATCACTTTCAAAAATGTTCATTTCCCTTTCCATTCCCTGCACTAGTTATGCCTTCACTGCCTCCCATCCGATAGTCATCATCCCCATTGTGACCATCCGATAGTCATCATCCCCATTGTGACCTGCCTCTCTGCCCCTTGTCCCTTCCCTGCAGTGTGTCCTGTACTGGACAGATTATGCTTTAGAAGGGGTCACTCCACCATGTTCTGAACACACCTTGCCTTCCAGTCTGTCCTGTGCCTCCGTCACTCCAGATCACTTGCCATTCTGCAGACACGTTCCTCAGTGCCTTTCTCATTTCCTTTCCTTTGTTCTTGTCTCCTCGGCTTGGCATACCTTTTCCCCTATCATCGTCCAAAGGGGAAGAGAAGGGGAGAGAAAAAACATGATTTTGGCTAATGTTTGCAGGAGATACTTTGTCTAGAAACAATGTGGGTAAATCACTTGGTTAACAAAAGTATGAGGGTTAGTATAAACAAAGCACTGTGCATGATGCCAACCTTTTGAAACCTGGTAATCAAGCTAAGGACACAAGATTTCTATTATATACGTGAAACAATAATAATACAAGACAAGCTATGACAATGGTACAAGTGCAGACCCTTCTTACTTCCAGGATTCTCCTCAATAGCAAGTATAAAAGTGGATTATGAGTCCAATGAGGATCAAAGGATCAACTGGATTAGTGGAGGAATTGGTAACCTCCAACATGGCAGGCCCTCTGGTAGCAGCTGGGGGTAACTAATGTGGATTGTGCCTAAGGCGGAAGTGGAACCTGCTCTCTCCCACTGTGAATCTAAATCTTGAATCCCGTGTGCTCTCCTGAACCTGAGGAGAAAGGTGGACCTTTGAAATAGACACCACGTCCATGTGCCTCTACAGCGGTAAAGACCACAGACCTGCCTATGGGCTTGGTTGCAGATGAGGGAGCTAGAATGGGCTGGTCTCCTTACAACATGAAATCAGGAAGCACAAAGGCCCATTGGACTTGCGAGTAGACTGTGACGGGGAAACTAAATAGTGGGGAAAGGTGCTGTAAAAGAATAGGGACAGGTAATACTACCAGTAGAACGTGGACTGGTGTTCTGGACTTTGTCACTCTTCCATGGGGTACAGAGAGCGAAAGAGGTGACAGCAGTTCCTTCCTCTTCAGACCAGGAGTACAAAGATTCCTCTCTACTGAGTGAAGAATGGGCAGTAGTGTAGGAACACTCAGCAGACATCCATCACCTCAGGATGGAGTGATCAGGTCATTATTTAAGGGTTCATGACCTTAAAATCAGTTCAGGTTTTTCCACCCTATGGGATCTCTGACAGGGCCTCCAGACCCTACCAATGGAAACTTAGTACTTTACTAGGAAGCAGGAATTTGAAAAATGGTCGTTATTTATTTATTTATTCATTTTGCTGAGGAAGATCAGCCCTGGGCTAACATCTGCCAATCCCCCTCTTTTTTTGCTGAGGAACACTGGCCCTGGGCTAACATCTGTGCCCATCTTTCTCCACTTTATATGGGATGCCGCCACAGCACGGCTTGCCAAGCAGTGCGCCGGTGCACGCCCAGGATCCGAACCAGCGAACCCCGGGCCGCCGCAGCGGAGCAGGTGCACTTAACCGCTTGCGCCACCGGGCCGGCCCCTGAAAAATGGTAATTTTGATGGGCTGTGTAAACATACGCGGCAGAGAGAACAACATGAACAAAAAAGGCAGGGAAGCAGAATGATGGAAGGGTGGGTTCCAGCCACATGGTCGACAGTCTGATCACCAGGCTCGACAGTTCTGATCACCAGGCTAATCAGTTCTGACTTTATTCATTAGGCAGAAGGGCACCAGCGAAGATGATTAGGGAAGTAACAATCCAAAATATGTTTTATAAGGAATATAATTGCTGTATAAAGGATGAATCCTGTCAAAATACTGCTCATGAACTGCATCGCTGTGTCTCAATTGCTTTTCATTTGTGTTCTGAGACATTCATCTCCAGAACCAGTGTGGCAGTGTAGATAGCAGACCTGCTGCACTCCCTGCTCTGGTGCTGTGATGTACATCATGTTGATGAAAGCATTTTTTTTTTTTGCTGGATCCTGAATTTCACCTCAGAATCTTTCTCAACACAGTTCTCCCAGCAGCCATGATCAATTGATGCAACTTCCTTTCAGGGCCTGGCATCGTAACAGGGAATGGGATTTGGATTCGATGTCTAGCACCAGCGCTACTATTGCTTAGCTGAGTAGACTTAAATGAGGCACTTGGTTCTCCTAAACCTTCATTATAAGATGGGACTGACAGTATTTACTGTGTGAGATTGTACAAAATAATTAGCTTAATTAGTACCTCCCCCATAGTAACTGTTTAATAAATGGTAGTCTTCCTTTCCTTTATGGTATTTTCATTAGTTCTGATAACTGTGTGTCAGTAACCTGTAAGGATATTAAGTGAACACTAGAGTGCTTAAAATCTTCTCTAGGAATTCAGACCAGACTCAAATGAAAGCTGGCAAAAGTTGGTTGTCAAGTTGGCAACCTATCTTCTAGGACAAGAATATAACAGACTGTCGTGAATAGGGAAATATAGGGGCCCACCATGCATTACTTCTTCATAGCTGCCGATGTAAGCAAGGAAGGGGTGTTTCAGAAGTGGAGTCCACGTGCCCTGTGGGAGTATGTGCCATCAGTTGCCAGTGGCTGCTTTCTTCAAAGGCGTCCTCTCACACAAGGGTCCTAAGGCCAAATATACAAGAACTTCTACCACCACTAGGAGTCCCCCGAGGGACATACTGCGAGTAGGAATGTCAGTAAATAGTGTCTCTTTTTTTGGGGGGCAGCTGTTGGAGGAAACACCTGCTGAAAGGCCCTTAAGGCTTACAGACAGAAGGCACGTAGATTTGGTGTTTTCAGAGGGTCGTGTTGGAGTTCTAGAACTCCCTCAGAAGTATCTCAAGATCTATCTTCACATAAAGAAGCGTGCTATGTCAGAGGAGTCATACTGACAATTATTTGTGAAGGTGAATCTTGTGTAGAAGCCTGAAATAAGAGATTACCAGTATCTAAACTAGGTACCAAATTACATGGTAAATGGATGTTTAAATCATTTCTTAAGTCATGTATGAGATGCATGCTCATTTGGAAACTAATTCTTGATGATTTAATAATCTTTTTTATCCTACAGGCATTTAGAAGAACTGCACCCACTAGGAACAACTTCTGCATCTGCCTGATCATATTTAAAGGAACAGAAGAAATATTTGTAATTAATCTGCCCAGTAAATACCAGATCATAGCACTAGGCAGGTGCGTGTCTAGATAAAATTTCTTGCAGCTAATTTAAACTTTCTACACACACCAGTGGATAATCTCAATGTAAATAATACATTTCTTCTTGACCCTTTAATGTAAGCCAACATGTAGAAGAGGCTCTTGACTTATATTCCATATCATGCACACCTCTGTATACTTGCAGCATTCGTGGACAGACTTAATAAAACGTGATGAAAATGGCACCTTTGGTAGAGCTATCTATTTTAAAACTCAGATTAAATCTAATGGTGAGTGGAATTAGGTACCAGTTTTCCCATTTAAAGCCCCAGATGCATATTTAGATTCTTTTTAAAATTTAAAAAAATTTATCTAGAAGTTTATTGTGTAGCCACTATCTCAGGGATGAGGTTTCTTATACGCTAGTTATTCCTATGCTAAAAAAAATATTTTCGGGGCCGGTCCCCTGGCTTAGCAGTTAAGTGCACGCGCTCCGCTGCTGGCAGCCCGGGTTCGGATCCCGGGCGTGCACCGACGCACTGCTTCTCCGGCCATGCTGAGGCCGCGTCCCACATACAGCAACTAGAAGGATGTGCAGCTATGACATACAACTATCTACTGGGGCTTTGGGGGAAAAAAAATAAATAATTTAAAAAATATATATATTTTCAAAGTTTTAAAATTTTCACATCTCCTTTTATACAATATTGGAATGCATTTTTCATAAAGAGATTTAAATATGAAGGTTTTAAACTGAACTACACAGACTACTGAATTCAAAGAAAAGACCTTTCTTATGGGGCAGTATGTGCTCCCCTCCAGATTATTTTGAAGCATTAATTTAAATTTCTATTTTTCCATGGTGGTGGTGTGTATCATCATCTGTTTGTGCTGTCAGAAAATAAAGGGGAGAGGGAATCACAGAATGTGTTATAACTTGATAACACGGTTTTTTAAAACTTCTATACTTTGACCATTTATACAGGAAAAAAATGCTACTTCCTCAGTACTTGCCCACTCGACAAAATTTATATGTTACCATGTCATTTAATTCACTGTATCATGAAAATAAAAATACTGTATGAAAATCTGAAACAAAATTTAACAAATTAAGGTTGAAAATAACTAATTTTCCATTTAGAGAAATTTCAGATTCACTTCTTAAAATGCATTATTTTTAAAAAACTATTAATTTAAATGAGATAGCTACTAAACAGTAAACCCAATTAACTATTAAACCTAATTGCCTTCACTAATGATTTTATTGGTACTATTTAAATAAGATTTTTAAGATAATCTGCTAAATATTAAGAATACTTTGTGATACAGTTCTTATAATAGGACATTACCTAAAATATACCAAAAAGGATAATTCCTTTGTGTTCTAGCATTGAAAACTAACTATATATGTGTTTAGTGCTATTAAATCAGTTACCGTACGTTTGACCTCTTGATATTCTAAGCTTTTGCGTTTCAGAACAGCTGGGTCTGCTAAGAATCATTTCCCAGTTCTCTTCATTGTAGATCAGATGACTCTCGCTTTATCACCCTTGGAGGCCACATGAAGGACAAAGCAAAAAGATCCACACACAAAACTAATGTTTATATGGGGGGGAGGGCACAGCAGAAGGCGGGGGATACACTTGGCCCTGATCTTCCGGTGAACATAACAGAAGAGAGACCAATTGAGACTTGAAACCACTGTGTTACTCCAGCTATCATTTAGTTAATGTCCGATCATCTCTTCCTCTTGAACAGAGAGGCCCCTTTGGCTGCCATGACTTTTGTAAATGTTTCACTCACTTAGCTGTGGTTTATCATTTGGACAGAATGCTACATCGGGGATTTTTCTCCCCTCTCTAAGGCCTGAAGGGAAAATGACTTCTGTATGCCTCATATTTGATACATGAACATACACCCTATTCTCTTCAGTTTAAGAAGCAAACCTAAGTTTATTGACAACAGAGAAAACTGCATTTCTCAGAAACGGCCTTCCCTCTAAAATGAACTTGAAAATAACTCAGAAGTGTCCATTTTTTGACAGATAAACTTGTGAAGAAAGTGAGAAATCTTTAATATTTTTGCATAACCTAAAGATCATCATATTAAAACATTCCTATAATCCTGAGTATAGCTGAGAAAAGTGCTTTGGAATTGCATATTTCTTTGATCTTAATTCATCACTGAACATTTTTGGTATTTTGGAACCTAATCCCTCCAAGTTCAAAGTGGACTCTTAAACTGGTTTCTAATAGATACAAGAGACACTTGACTTATAATTGCTACAAGTCTCCCTGAAAGCTGCAGTGTAGCTCCATATGGTGAGAAAGCCACCTGGAAAATGTGTTCTTATTCACAGACTAGACCTTGAATATGAGTGCATTCTATTTCACTGTTTATACAATACTTTTATTTTCAAATAACATTTCTCTATTCCAATTATTTAGAAGTTAGTTAAATCATCGAGTTAAATCAACATCCTGTGTTAAACGCAAGTATGCTATTACAAAAAATAAAAAAATAAGACCACACCAGCCAGCCAAGATGCTGACATTTGGGCACAGCGATTACAGATGGTCGCCCTGGACAGCGATGTTCCTGCTGATTCGGCAGCGACTCAAGGCTGCGTTTCTGTGCTGACCTGCCCTTCGAGTCTTTATGCACATTTGCTTTGAGAAAGAAATACTTCTTCATTTTTTGCTTTGTCTAAACCCACTTCCTTTATCAGACTTAGAAACACATACCTTCTTGCTTCAGCCTGCGGCTGTCCATGTCTAGAACCAAATTTTCTTGATGCGTGTATATGTGTTTGGCTTGCATTGTTTTAAAATATACCATTAGTTAATATGCGTTAGTTACTATGTGTTAGTGGCTGTCTTATGAAAGAAATATATTCATTAAAAAAATAGGTTTATGGGAAAATGATTGGTTTTATTTTTATTACAGAGACTAAAGAAACTACATGTAACATGGATATAATACATTATTTTTTACCCACTGAACACTATAGTAAAGATGGGATTGTGCGAATATAGAGAGATACAGTATCAATAGGGCCAAGTTAGCCTGGAGCATGATATGAATTAATGTGTATGGCAGTGGTAACCTTGAACCGTGTCATAACAAAAAAGAACAGAAGGATAAAATCCTGTATAAGGCCACTTAACTTAAACAGGATGACCCTGGAAGTTTAGAACTAATGATCATGAATAATTAAAAAGACTTAACTCAAAGTACTTTGACCTAAATTCAGGGAAATTCATTGTTTAATTGCATTCAAGTAAATCAGCATTCTTGGAAATAACACGATTTAATCTGCCTTGTTAAAAATTCAAATTTTCACATGTAATAAGGCATGTTCAAACTTCAAGTAGTTTAAATTGCCTTCTCATAGGAATTAAAAAGATGATCACAAATTTAATCCCTGAGATATAATATCTAAAGAATGAAATACACATTACTTGCATTCTAAAATGTAAGGAAAATCAAATTTGAATACCAAAATTAGTGATTTCCTTTAAAAATAATGGGCTAAATTCTCCCATTAAGCTTACTGTATTTGCAGATTTTTTTCAAGACAACAAATTATAGAGTACAGTTCCTGAGTAAACACTGGATTAAGGATATTTTTCTCTTGTTTTCCCACTTGAATAACTGAATATTAATAAAGCTACAATGTCTTGACCACTCAAGAGTTAGAAATGAAAGCCTCCATGGGCTTTGGTCCTGTACACATTTATTTTGCATAGACAACAGTGACTTGTCACCATCTCTTCATGTAAGTCCATGATTCTCAAAATGATGATTTCATTTACACATAGCAAAAGATCACAAAACCTTTTAGCGCTGTTAACATTTTTCACATCTGGGAATAGAGCTAGTTGATTTTCTTCTGATTTCTTCCATTTTTGGAATCCCACATGATTATAATGTTAAAGTACACCAAAAAGAACAGGAAGTTCAAGCAGGACACAGAACAAACCAATACAGTAAATAAGTCCGGTAATTTCTGAGGAGGATCCAGTGTGACAGTCATCAGTGTCAGAAGGACCATAGTGATTACTGAGATAAGAAACTATAACGAGAAAAAAAAAGTATTAATGAATAGTATAAAAGATAAAGCTTAAATGTACTGGTAACATTGTTTTACAGCTGTAAATGAGCAGAACTGAAGGTGAGGGTTCGGGGTTCAGTCTCTTCTGGTGGATCTCACCCTAAGCTGCATGTTAGAATCATCTGGGGGCTTTTAAAAAATCTCAATGCCCAGGCCACACCCCAGATCAAGTAAATCCATTTCTGGGGTAGCCCTCAGTATTTTTTAAAGCTCTCCGAAGCCCAAGAGCCCCTGTCTTATACTTCATACACTCAGGCACTGAAGGAAGGCATGTGAAGCAGATCACACTGCTAGTCAGGGTTAAAGTCACAGCATGCTCCAGGGCCCTGAGTCCCTAGAGGATATAACATTCTAAGCTAATCTAAGAGCCCATCTATGAAAAAGTTTTCCATGGCAAATGGAAAATTACATTTCATATTCACTGAACACTTTCAGTGAGCTAACCCTGCAGTAAAGCATGGTGGGGCATATAGGAGAAATGCAGTCCTCTGGCCTCAAAGAGTTTTCAATTTAATTAGGGAAATGCATGAGCTAGTTAAATAAAGTCACAAGGTCACATTTTATTAAATGCCAAAATGAGTAGTAACAATAATGATCTCATTTACTGTCATTGTGTAGCAGTCGGTGTTCTTCGGGACCAGTGTACTGCACAACAGAACTCTCTGCAGTGATGGAAACGTCCTCTATCTGTGTAGTCCAGAGGAGGAGCTGCCAACCACATGTGGCTATTGAGCATCTGAAATCCTGCTGCAACTGAGGAGCTGAATTTTTAATTTTATTTAATTTTACTACGTTTAAATGTCCACTTGTGTCTAGTGGCTACTGTATTGGACAGTTTAGCTCTAGACTGAGATCCTTTAAGACAAGGACCAGCCAGATCTTACTCATTTTATCCCAAGCTTGGTACAGAAGTACACAGAAGCTGCTTAAGTGAATGTAGAAAGCAAACAGAACAGTAGTTGCTGACTTTCCTGAAGGAGGGGGACATCCCTGGAACCCTAGAAGATGCTTTCACAGCTCTATTATGACAGGAACTGGTAAGACCTGAATAGAGAGTAATACAGTGAGCATTCCAGATGGAAGAGGGGGAAGGATGGGAGCCAGAAAGGCTTCCAAATAGGTAAAAACAGGCTGCAAGTGTCCTCCAAAGGGAAAATCCCTGAGTCAAACTTAGTGGGAGTGAAAATTTCTGAAGTGAAATCAAATTAAAAGTTTCAAACTTAAGAAATATGGTTGAAATATCATGATGTTCTGATCTTGAATCGGTGTTGAGACATGCTAAAATTCCTCCCAAAACAAACTCTAGCTATTACCCCATTTGTCTGCTGTTTACAGGCAAGTTTCCCAGAAGAGTTGCCTATAACTTGTTGCGTCCAGCTCTCCTCCCATTCATTCGTGAACCCACACTAGGTAGGCTTTCACCCCAGTCACTCCAATGAAACTGCCCTGCTCAGAGATCCATAATGACCTACCTGTGCTAAATCCAATGGCCAATTCTTATTGCCTTATTTGATCTCTCAGCAGCATCTGAAATAGCACATCACTCCCATCACCTTGAAACACTTCCTTCACTTGGCTTCCATGACACCATACTCTCCTGGTTTCCTCTGACCTCACTGGTTAATCCTTGTTCTCTGCCTCTATGCACTGTAGTATCCCAGGGCTCAGTACTTAGTCTTCCTAATCTATACTTTCCCCTTTGGTGAACTCATCCCGTGACATGACTTTAATTACTATCTATCTATATGCCGAAGACTCAAATTACCAGCCCCAGCCTGGACCTCTCCCCTAAAGTCAAACTCATATATCCAAGTGCTCCTTAATATCTCTACTTGGATATCTAATAAGCATCTAAAATCTAAACAAACATATGAGCTACCCTCAGTAAGATTAAGAGGTGACTTCTCATCAGAAAACATGGAGGCACCAAGGCAGTGGGATGGATGACATGCAAATTGCTGAAAGAAAAAGACAATAATTCTATTTCTAGCAAAAATACCCTTCAAAATTGAAGAAATTAACGTAAAGTCAATACATTTGAAAATACTGAAATAATACAAAGTATGTCCAAACACATTGGAATTAAGTTAGAAAACAAAAACAGGAAGAAATCTGGGAAATCCCCAAATTTTTGGAAACTGAACAACAAATTGCTTTTTTTTTTTTTTTTTCTGAACAACAAATTTCTAAACAATTCATGAACCAAAGAAGAAATCACAATGGAAAGGGACTATATGTTTAACTAAATAAAAAAACATATGTATGTCAAAATTTATGGAATGGAATGCTGCTTAAACAGGGCACGGGGGAATTTGTAGGTTTGAATGCCTATATAAAAATGGAAAAAAGGATTGCTGGGAAGATGGCAGCATAGGAGAACTCTGAACTCACCTCCTCCCACAGACACAACAAATTTACAACTACTCTTGGAAAAATTACCCGAGAGAGAACCAGAAACTGGATAAAGAGAACCCCCACAATAAAAGACAGTGCTGACTGAGGTAGAAGAGGCAGAAATTCCTTTCTAGAGAGAAAAAAGCCACATTCAAGCCTCAACGCTTCACAGCTGGGAGCAATCCTAAGGTACGAAGCCTTCCCTGGAGGAGTGGGGGATCTGAGCGGGAGAGCTATGCCACAATAAGCAGCTTCTGAACTCAGCACAACTGAGATGGGTGTCATAATATCCGGCTTTGCTGGCTATTAACAACAACGGAGAATACCCCCAGAAAAGCCACTGAACGTAAGGGAAAGAAAAAGCCTGCTCTTAAAGGGCGCATGCACAATTCCAGCCTTTTCAGAAAGCAACCTAAAATCACCAGAAAGAAAGGTGCACAGTCCTTTGGTGAAAAGATACTCACTTGATAGGCTCTGGGTGCATCTCAGTGAGAGGTGAGACCTCCCCAGGCTGAGAGCACCTCCCCAGTGACTGAGACATTGGCAGCAGCCATTATTGTGACCCAGTACAGGCATGCTGACACAGACGCTGGCAGACGCCATTGGAGTTCTTCCCCTGGGCTGTTAGCACAGGGGTCTCCCCGACCCACTAGAGCACCGATTTAATCCAGCTCAGCCAGGGCAGGCAGCCTGCCCTAGGGACTGGCCCCAGTCAACAGCAAGCCCTTGGGCAACTTGTGGGCCTGCATAGGCAGGGTGTGTGGGACCTCTGCAGCGGGGCGAGTGGGTCCACTTCAGTGGGTCGGGGCATATGCAGGGGCAGGACTGTGTTAAAGGGGTGTGAGGGCTTGTGGGCAGTGGGGCTTGTCAGCTGCAGCAGACTTGTGCTTCACAAAGAGCCACATAAGGGATCAGCTCCACCTTCCAATACCTGAAACAACTGTGTGCTACCACGCCTGGGGCCGGCCCCACCCAGCTGCACTACTGAGACCTGACAACAGCCTTGCAGGCCAGAGGCCCACAGCAATTGTGAGCCCCTGAGCCTAGCAACCAGCCATGCTGGGCGCCTACTCAACAGAAAAACTGCAGCAGGAATGTGCTATTAGACCTTGCAGCCAATTGTGCTGGGGCTCCCCATGCTCGATAAAGTGACTGAAGGGTCCACAGCAGCCACACGCAGCTGAGCATTACAACCAGCCAGCCAGGGGCACAGCTTAGCTTCCCTGGGCACCTGCAGCAAGAGCAACCCTCCCACAACAGGACACACATAGCCCACACAAGGAACACTCCTGGAACACTTAGAACTGGTGACAAGAGGGAAACCACTGCTGGGCCTCATGAGGCATCTCTTACATAATGCCACCTCTCCAAGAACAGGAGACGTAGCTGACCTGCCTAATACATGATATAAGCACAGAGAAAGAGACAAAATGAGGAGAGGAGGAACATATTCCAAGTAAGGGAACAGGACAAATCCTCAGAAAAGAGCTAAATGAAACAGAGATAAGCAATCTACCTGATAAAGAGTACAAACTAATAGTCATAAGGATGCTCACTGATCTTGGCAGAATGGATGAACTCAGTGAGAACTTCAACAAAGAACTGGAAAATATAAAAAAGAATGAATCAGAAATGAAGAATACAGTAACGGAAATGAAAAATTCACTAGAGGGACTCAATGGTAGGGTAGATGATACAGAAAAATGGATCAGTGAGCTGGACAAAAGACTAGAGGAAATCAGCCAAGCTGAACAGATGAAAGAAAAAAGAACGAGGCGGGGCTGGCCCGGTGGCGCAAGCAGTTAAGTGCGCGCGCTACACTGTGGTGGCCCGGGGTTCGTCGGTTCGGATCCCTGGCCCGCACCGACGCACCACTTGTCAAGCCATGCTGTGGCAGCATCCCATATAAAGCAGAGGAAGATGGGCATGAATGTTAGCCCAGGGCCAGTCTTCCTCAGCAAAAAAAAGAGGAGGATAGGCAGATGTTAGCTCAGGGCTGGTCTTCCTCATGAAAAAAAAAAAAAATAATGAGGACAATCTAAGGGACCTCTGGAACAAGAGCAAGTGCACTAATATCCATGTTATAGGTGTCCCAGAAGGAGAAGAGAGAGACAAAGGAGCAGAGAATCTATTTGAAGAAATAATAGCTGAAAACTTTCCTAACCTAAGGAAGGAAACAGACATCCAGGTACAGGAAGCACAGAGAGCACCAAACCAGATAAACTCAAAGATGCCCACACCAAGACACATCATAATTAAAATGTCAAGAATTAAAGATAAAGAGAGAATCCTAAAAGCTGCAAGAGAAAGGCAACAAGTTACATATAAAGGAAACCCCATAAGGCTATTAGCTGACTTCTCAGCAGAAACCTTACACGCTAGAAGGGAGTGGCACGATATATTTAAAGTGCTGAAAGGAAAAAACCTACAGCCAAGAATACTCTACCTAGCAAGGTTATCATTCAGAATGGAAGGAGAGAGAAACAGTTTTCCAGACAAGCAAAAACTAAAGGAGTTTATCACCAAGAAACCAGCCTTACGAGAAATGCTAAAGGGACTTATTTAAGTAGAAAGGAAAAGACAACAAATAGGAGTAAGACAATTATCAAAAACAAACAAAAAAACAATAAAATTACTGGTAAAGGCAAATATACAATAAAGGTGGCAGATCAACCACCTATGAAGCTAATATGAAGGTCAAAAGACAAAAGTACTAAAATTATCTATTTCCATGATAAGAGGGTAATGGATAAACATGCACAAAAAAGAGGTTAAATATGATATCAAAAACATAAAATGTGGAGGAGGGGAGTAAAAGAGTAGAGCTTTTAGCAAGAGATCAAACTAAAGAGACCATCAACTTAATATAGATTGCTGTATATGTAGATTATTATATATGAACCTCATGGTAATCACAAATCAGAAACCTATAATAAATACATAAAAAATTAAGAGACAGTAACCCAAACATACTACTAAAGAAAGCCATCAAACCACAAGGAAAGAGAGCAAGAAAAGAAGAAAGGAACAGAGAAGAACTACTAAGATACCCAGAAAAAAAGTAACAAAGTGGCAGTAAGTACATTCTTATCAATAGCTACTTTAAATGTCAAAGGACTAAATACTCCAATCAAAAGGCATAGGGTGGCCGACTGGATAAAAAAACAAGACCCATATATATGCTGCATACAAGAGACACACTTCAGACCTAAAGACACTCACAAACTGAAAGTAAAGGGATGGAAAAAGATACCCCACACAAATGGCAATGAAAAGAAAGCTGGGGTAGCAGTACTTATATCTGACAAAATAGACTTTAAAACAAAAGCTGTAAAAAGAGACAAAGAAGGGCACTACATAATGATAAAGGGAACAATCCAACAAGAGGATATAACTCATAAATATCTATGCAGTCAACGTAAGAGCACCTAAATATATAAAGCAATTATTAACAGACATAAAAGGACAAATAGACAGTAACACAATAATAGGAGGGGGCTTTAACACTCCACTTACACCAATGGATAGATCATCCAAAGAGAAGATCAGTAAGGACCCATTGGCCTTAAATGACTCATTAGACCAGATGGACTTAGTAGATATACACAGAACATTCCATCCAAAAACCGCGGAATACACATTCTTTTAGAATGCACATGGAACATTCTCCAGGATACATATTAAGTCACAAAACAAGTCTCAATAAATTTAAAAAGACTGAAATAATACCAAGCATCTTTTCTGACTACAACGGTATGAAACTAGAAATCAACTACAGGAAGAAAACTGGAAAAGCCAGAAATATGTGGAGATTAAACAAAATGCTACTGAACAACAATTGAGTCAACTAAGAAATCAAAGGAGAAATCAAAAAATACCTGGAGACAAATGAAAATGAAAATACAACATGCCAAAATTTATGGGATACAGCAAAAGCAGTTCTAAGAGGGAAGTTTATAGCAATACAGGCTTAGCTACAAGAAAAATCTCAAACAATCTAAGAGTGCACCTAAAGGAACTGGAAAAAGAAGAACAAACAAAGCCCAAAATCAGTAGAAGGAAGGAAATAATAAAAATCAGGGCAGATATAAATGAAATGGAGATTAAAAAAACAATAGAAAAAATCAGTGAAACTAATTGCTGGTTCTTTGAAAAGATAAACAAAATTGACAAACCCTTAGCTAGATTCAGCAAGAAAAAAAGAGAGAAGGCTCAAATAAATAAAGTCAGAAATGAAAGAGGAGAAATTACGATGGACACCTCAGAAATACAAAAGATTATAAGAGAATAGTACAAAAAGCTATAGACAACAAATTCTTAGAATCATATATCCTTCCAAAACTGAATCAAGAAAAAAAAGAATTTGAATAGGCAATCACCAGTAAGGAGATCAAAACAGTAATCAAAAACCTCCCTAAAAATAAAAGTCCAGGACCAGACGACTTCCCTGGTGAATTCTACCAAACATTCAAAGAAGACGTAATACCTATCCTTCTCAAACTATTCCAAAAAATTGAAGAGGAGGGGAAGCTTCCTACCTATCCTACCCTGATACCAAAACCAGAAATGGACAACACAAAAAAAGAAAATTACAGGCCAATATCACTGATGAACATTGATGCAAAAATCCTCAACAAAATACTAGCAAATCAAATACAACAATACATTAAAATGATCAAACACCATGATCAAGTGGGATTTATTCCAGGGATGCAGGGATGGTTCAACTTCCGCAAATCAGTCAATGTGATACACCACATTAACAAACTGAAGAATAAAAATCACATGATCATCTCAGTAGATACAGAGAGAAAGCATTCAACAAGATATATCATACATTTATGATAAAAACTCTGAATAAAATGGGTATAGAAGGAAAGTACCTCAACATAATAAAGGCCATATATGACAAATGCACAGGTAATATCATACTCAATAGAGAAAAACTGAAAGCTATCCCTCTAAGAACAGGAACCAGACAAGGATGCCTACTTTCACCACTCTTATTTAACATAGTATTGGAAGTCCTAGCCAGAGCAATCAGGCAAGAAAAAGAAATAAAAGGGATCCAAATTGGAAAAGAACAAGTGAAACTGTCACTATTTGCAGATGACATGATTTTATATATAGAAAACCCTAAAGAATCCACCAAAAAACTTTTAGAAATAATAAATGAATACGGTAAAGTTGCAGGATACAAAATCAACATACAAAAATCAGTTTCATTTCCATACACTAACAATGAAGTAGCAGAAAGAAATTAAGAATACAATCCCATTGGGCCGGCCCCATGGCTTAGCGGTTAAGTGCTCACAGTCCGCTGCTGGCGGCCCGGGTTCGGATCCCAGGCGCACACCGACGCACCACTTCTCCGGCCATGCTGAGGCCGCGTCCCACATACAGCAGCTAGAAGGATGTGCAGCTATGACATACAACTACCTACTTGGGCTTTGGGGGAATAATAAATAAAATAAAATAAAATTATAAAAAAAGAAAAAGAAAAGTTAAGAATACAATCCCATTTACAACTGCAACAAAAAGAATAAAATACCTAGGAATAAACTTAGCCAAAGAGGTGAAAGATCTGTACACTGAAAACTATAAAACATTATTGAAAGAAATTGAAGAAGACACAAAGAAATGGAAAGATATTCCATGCTCTTGGATTGGAAGAATTCACATAGTTAAAATGTCCATATTTCCTAAAGCAATCTATAGATTCAATGCAATCCCTATCAAAGTCCATCCCAACAACACTTTTCACAGAAATGGAACAAAGAAGACTAAAATTTATATGGAACAACAAAAGACCCTGAATAGCCAAAGGAATCCTAAGAAAAAAGAATGAAGCTGGAGGTATCACACTCCCTGATTTCAAAATATACTACAAAGCTATAGTAACCAAAACAGCAGTACTGGCACAAAAACAGACACACAGATCAATGGAACAGAATCGAGAGCCCAGAAAGAAACCTATACATCTATGGACAGCTAATTTTCAACAAGGGAGCCAAGAACATACAATGGAGAAAGGAAAGTCTCTTCAATAAATGGTGTTGGGAAAACTGGACAGCCACATGCAAAAGAGTGAAAGTAGACCATTACCTTACACCATACACAAAAATTAACTGAAAATAGATTAAAGGCTTGAATGTAAGACCTGAAACCATGAAACTTCTAGAAGAAAACACAGTATACTCTTCGACATCGGTCTTAGCAACACATTTTCAAGCACCATCTCTGACTGGGCAAGGGAAACAAAAGAAAAAATAAACAAGTGGGACTATATCAAACTAAAAAGCTTCTGCACAGCAAAGGTAACCATCAACAAAACAAAAAGACAGCCTAACAATTGGGAGAAGATATTTTCAAACCAATTATCTGATAAGGGATTAATATCCAAAATATATAAAGAACTCATACATCTCAACAACAAGAAAACTAACAACCCAATTAACAATGGGCAAAAGATCTGAACAGACATTTCTCCAAAGAAGATGTACAGATGGCCAACAGACACACGAAAAGATGTTCAACACCATTAATTATCAGGGAAATACAAATCAAAACTACAATGAGATATCACCTTACACCTGTCAGAATGGCTACAACTAACAAGACAAGAAATAACAAGTGTTGGAGAGGATGTGGAGGAAACTCTCATACACTGCTGGTGGGAGTGCAAACTGGTGCAGCCACTATGGAAAACAGCATGGAGATTCCTCAAAAAATTAAGAATAGAGGTACAATATGATCCAGCTATTCCACTGCTGGGTATTTATCCAAAGAACTTGAAAAACACCAATGCGTAAAGATACATGCACCCCTGTGTTCATTGCAGCGTTATTCACAACAGCCAAGACTTGGAAGCAACCTAAGTGCCCATCAAGGGACGAATGGATAAAGAAGATGTGGTATATGTACACAATGGAATACTACTCAGCCATAAAAAAAGATGAAATCTTGCCATTTGTGACAAATTGGATGGACCTTGAGGGTATTATGCTAAGCCATATAAGTCAGAGGGAGAAAGTCAAGTACTGTATGATCTCACTTATAAATAGAAGATAAAAGCAACAGCAAGCAAGCACATAGAGACAGAGATTGGATTGGTGGTTACCAGAGGGGAGGGGGGAGGGCGAAAGGGGTGATTAGACACATGAGTATGGTGATGGACTGTAATTAGTCTTTGGGTGGTAAACATGGTGTAATCTACACAGAAATCCAAATATTATGATGTACACCTGAAATTTATGTGATGTTATAAACCAATGTTACCTCAATAAAAAAATGGAAAAAAGTTTTCAAATCAATCACCTGACTTTGAACTTTAAGAAATTAGATAAATAAGAGTAAACCAAACCCAAAGCAAGCATGAGAAAGGGTATAATAAAATTAGAACCAAAATCAATGAAATAGAAAACAGAAGAACAATAGAGAAAAATTAATGATCAAAAGTTGGTTCTGTAAAAATATCAGTGAAACCAACAAACTTTACCTAGACTGACCAAGGAAAAGAGAAGGTACAAATTCCCCAAATCGGGAATGAAAAAAGGACATCATTCCTTACCATACATAAAAATAAAGGATGATAAGGGAATACAATGAACAACTGTATGCCAACAAATTATATAATACAGATGAAATAGACAAATTCTTAGAACACCACACTACTGAAACTGTCTCAAGCAATACAGAAAGTCTGAATAGAAAGACCTATAACAAGTAAAGAGATGGAATTAATCATTCTTAAAGTCCCACAAAGAAAGGACCAGGCCCAGACAGCTGCACTAGTGAATCATATCAAATGTTTATAGAAGAATTAACAACAATCATAAACTCTTCCAAAAAGTAGAAAGACAGTATCTTCTCAACTCATTCCATGAGGTAAGTATTAACCCTGCTACCAGAACCAGACAAAGATATCATAAGAAAAGAAAACTACAGACCCATATCCCTTATGAATATGGATGCAAAAGGCATCTACAAAATACTGGCAAACCCAAACCAGTGGCATATAAAAAGGATTATACATCATGATCAAGTGGAACTCATCCCAAGAATGCAAGATTAGTTCAACACACAAAAAGCAATCAATGTAATATACCATCTTAATAGAATAAAGGGAAAAAACACATGACCATATCATTAGACACTGGAAAAGCGTTTGACAAAATCCAACACCTTTTCATGATAAAAACGTTCACTAAACTAGGAATAAAAGAGATCTTCCTAACCAAATAAAGGCCATCTCAAAAAAACCCCACAGCTATCATCATGGTTAATGATGGAAGACTGGATGCTTTCCCCCTAAAATCAGGAAGAAGAGAAGATATCCAGTCTTGCCACTTGTATTCAACATTGTACTGGAGGTTCTAGCCAGGGTAATTGGGCAAGGAAAAGAAATAAAAGGCACCCAGATTGGAAAGGAAGAAGTACAACTATCATGACTTGTGGATGACTCATCTTATATACAGAAAATCATACGGAATCCACTAACAACTTATAGCACAGAATACAAGTTCAATATTAAAAAATCAATTGTATTTGTATACAGTAGCATTGAACATTATGAAAATGAAATTAAGAAAACAATTCCAGGGGCCAGCCCAGTGGCATAGTGGTTAAGTTCACACGCTCTGCGCTTCAGCAGCCCGGGTTTCGCAGCACTGCTCATCAAGCCATGCTGTGGCAGTGTCCCACATACAGAATAGAGGAAGATGGGCATGGATGTTAGCTCAGGGCCAATCTCCTCACCAAAACAAAAATGAAATAAAGAAAGAAAACAATTCCATTTACAAAAGCATCATAAAGAATAAAATACCTAGAAATAAATTTAACAAAAGAAGTACAAGACTTGTATGTACACTGAAAACTACAGAACATTGTTGAAGGAAATTAAATACCTAAGTAAAGGGAAATGCATCCTATGTTCATGGGTTTGGAAGACTAAATCTTGTTAAGATGGCAATACTCCACAAATTGATACACAGATTCAAAGCAATCCCTATCAAAATCTCAGGTGGGTTTTTGGAGAAATTGACAAGCTGATCCTAAAAATAATATGGAAATGCAAGGGGCATAGAATAGCTAAAACAATCTTGAAAAAGAAGAACAAAGTTGGAAGACTCACATTTTCAATTTCAAAACTAACTACAAAGCTATAGTAATCAAGACAGTGTAGGGGCCAGCCCCGTGGCTTAGTGGTTAAGTGCGCGTGCTCTGCTGCTGGCAGCCTGGGTTCGGAACCCCGGGCGCACAGCGGGCGCACACTGACACACCGCTTCTCCGGCCATGCTGAGGCCGCGTCCCACATACAGCAACTAGAAGGATGTGCAGCTATGACATACAACTACCTACTGGGGCTTTGGGGAGAAAAAAAAAAGAAAAAGACAGTGTGGTACTGGCATAAGGAGAGACATTATAGATGAGTGGAACAGAACTGAGAGTCCAGAAACAAACCCTTACATTTAGGATAAACTGATTTTCAACAAGGATGCCAACATAATTCACTGGTGCTGGAACAGCTGCATAAAGTTGGGCTGCTACCTCACACCATACACAAAAATTAACTCACAATGAATCAGTGACCTAAAGATAAGAACTAAAACTATAAAACTTAATTCTTCATGACCTTTGTTACACATGGTTTCTTAGATATGACACTAAAAGCACAAGCAACAAAAGAAAAAATAGATATATTAGACTTCATAAAAATCAAAACTCTTGTGCTGCAAATCAAGAAAGTGAAAGATCAACCTACAGAATGGGAGAAAACATTGGCAAATCCTCTGTCTAGTAAGGGATCTGTATCAAGAATGTATAAAGAACTCTTACAACTCAAAAATAAGAAGACAACCCAATGCAAAATGGGGAAAGTATCTGAATAGATATTTCTCCAAAGATCTACAAATGGCCCATAAGCACATAAAAAGATGCTCAACATCAGCAGTAACTAGGGAAATGCAAATCAAAACCACAGACAGATACCATTTCACATCCCCTGCGATGGCTGGAATAAAAAAATAACAAGTGCTGTCAAGGATGTGGAGACACTGTGACCCTCATATATGTCTGATAGGAATGTAGAATCATGTAGCACTTTGGAAAACAGTTTGGCAGTTTCTTAAAATGTTAAACAGAATTACCACTCATAGGAATATACTCAAGGGAAATGAAAACATATGTGCACTGATAAACTTGTAACAAATCTTCACAGCAGCATTATTCAGAACAGCCAAAAAGTGGAAGCAACCTAATGTCCATCTACTGATGAACAGATAAACAAAATGTCATATATCCATATAATGGAATATAATTTGGCAATAAAAAAGGAATGAAGTATTGATACATGCTACAACATGGATGAACCTCAAAAACGTGCTCCAAGAAGCCAGTCACAAAACACCACATTTTGTATAATTCCATGTAATGGACTGAACTGTGTCCCCACAAAATTCATAGGTTGAAGCCCTACCCACAGTGTGACTACATTTGGAGACAGAAATTTTAGGGAGGTTAATGAGGTCATAAGGGTGGGGCCCTACCCTGATAGGACTGGTGTCCTTTTTTTTTTTCTCATAATTTTATTTATTTATTTTTCCCCCAAAAGCCCCAGTATAGTTGTATGTCATAGCTGCACATCCTTCTAGTTGCTGTATGTGGGACTTGGCCTCAGCATGGCCGGACAAGCGGTGCGTCGGTGCGCTCCCGGATCCGAACCCGGGCCGCCAGTAGTGGAGCGCGTGCACTTAACCGCTAAGCCACGGGGCTGGCCCAGGACTGGTGTCCTTCTAAGCAGAGGAAGAGACACCAAAGAACTCTCTCTACACACACACATACACAGCGAAGAGGCCTATGAGGACACAGCAAGATCACCTACAAGCCAGGAAGAGAGGCCTCACGAGAAACCACTGCTGATGGCACCTTGATCGTGGACTTCTAGCCTCCAGAACTGAGAGAAAATAAATTTCTGTTGCTTAAAGCTACCCAGTCTGTGGTATTTTGCTATGACAGCCCCAGAAGACTAATACATTCTATTTATATGAAATGCCCAGATAGGCAAATCTATAGAGACAGAAAGTAGATTAGTGGCCGTCCAAGGCTGGGGGTTAGGGGTGAGGGTGCAATGGGGAATGACTGCTAATGAGTATAGGGTTTCTTTTTGGGGTGATGGAAATAACCTAAAATTAGACTATGGCAATGGTTATACAACTTTGTGCACATAGTTAAAACCACTGAATTGCACACTTTAAATGAGTGAATTTCCATGAATTATATCTTAAAAAAGCAATATAAGAAAAAAGATATTACAATAATTTTTTAAAAAACAGTGCCATGCTAAGTACCATTCCTTTAAAACTGAACAACTTACCAAATGTTGTATAATTCTGGGAAGAAATGTAAAACGTGGGAGATATCTCCTAACAGAAATGGAAAAGGACTTCAAGTGCAGTTCTTCTTCAGAAGTCTTTTCAAATATTGAAAAGGAAGTTGCACAAGCTATAAAAAATGCCATTGTTGTCACAACTGAGGGCATTAGAAGCTCATCCTTCAATAGAAGAGGCACCATACTGTACGGGAAAATAGAAAAACCATCATCAGAGAATTGTCAATTCAAACCATAGTCACTCTGTAAAAAAGTTTTAATGGGTTTATAAAAACTATACTGAAAATATTATATGGAAGTTGATGTGACTCACCTAAATGTTGACACAAGTAAAAACCAAGTAGACATAAAAGGAATTTCACTTAAAACTAGGCAGACTGGTCTAAAACGACAAGAGAAAAAATATTTTAATCTTACAGAATATAATTTCAACTCTTGTAAATAATATAAACACATTCTATCTGTCTGATTTTTGGGGTAGCTAAAAAAACAGAAAAACAGCCAGCAAGATCTCATATGGACTACTGACTCGTTTTTTTATAGCTATCAGTCCAAACAGAGAGGGTGTCACCGCCTCCTAATTACTGGAACACTCCTGCCTCCAGCAGTCCATCACTGGACATTTTTCCCCATCATACAAACGGTAGGTTACAGAAGGATCAGATAAACAGACGTGAACAGTCAGAGAAGAGCTTTTCCACGTATTTCACCCCACTTGGTAGATAGGAAATGAGCTCCCAGTACCGTGGTTTTCAAACTTCTCTTTTAAGATCCTCCATGTGACATATTACTCAGCTGAGTTACAAACTCAAGTTATGAGACAGGATCGTCATCTGCCCCTGAAGAGAGGAGAATAGAGGCACAGAAGAACCATAAAGGGAAACAGGTGGATGATGATGATGACAGAGCAGGGGATGAGCAGGAAGAGGCTACATGAAAAGAGCAACGAGGACTTTCCATTTCATGGCTTGATGCTTTTTATATCAGGATGTATTTGTGTTGATGACAAGCACACAGCAGGTGCCCAGTGGACATTCTTTTCTCTTTCTGGGTCTTAATTCTTTCCCATTTATTCATTTACTGAACACAAGCATTTGTGGAAAACATATTATGTATAAGCATGGCTCTGAAAGGAAGACACAGATGACTATAACTCAGCCCTTAACCTCAAGGTACTTAGTATTTATAATCAAGCAGCAACCTCCCACATCCTGGACCTCTCCTCACCCTTTTCCCTCATCACCTGGTTCACAACAATCCCTGGCTCCAGCCGCACCGCACCCCCTAGGACTTCAAATACCTGGCCCAGAGGAGGGAGCGGACTCCTGCCCTTTCTCACCTCTCCCACACCAGTTCTCCCTCTCTCTGCCCAACAATGTCCAGCTTTGAATCTCATGTCCTCAGGCTCTATCCCGTTGTTCCTCATCTTTGTTATCAACCACCAGCCACAAGGCTCACTTCCCTCTTTACTCAGTGAGTTCAGCTCCTTACTCACTGTCACTCTCTCAACCCTACTCATCTTAATTCTTGGCAATTTTAACATATACATTTCAAATATAACATATTTTAGCATATAACATACACATGATCTTCCAACACACTGACTTCTTGTTTGCTGGGACTCCTCTCTTCCAGTGATCTCGTCTTCAGTCCCATACCTGGGGGTCACACTCCAGACTGCAGCCCCCCATAATCACAGCTCGTCACCTGCATTCTCACCTCTCCTCGACCTTTTCAGTACTCCAGCTCCAGCAATCTTCTGACCCCACCAAGACCTTCAATCCATCGTTCCTCCCACCTCTGCACTTTGCTCTCTCCGCCAATGTCCTCTTCTCTTCTTAACGAGCATAAATTCTAAGGTCAGTCATTTTATACTCACTCCCAAGCCCTGAGCAAGTGATTTATCCTCACAGGCAAAACCGTAAACGTGGAAACACCCAGCTCTCCACCTGCACTTACTCCAACCGTACTGAGCAACTGCTCTGAAGGAAAACATTTACCCACTAACTGTTCCCACTTTAAATCCATGATCGTGATATTCAAGTGCCAGCAATTACCATAAATTTCCCTAGTCTGTTCACACTCTGTGTCTCCTTAGAAAAATGATTCACATTTTCTCTCTCCTCATACTCCCAACAGCTCCAACCCACTCTTGCCTAATAACCTTGCTTCCACTTCAGTAAGAAAACTGAAGCAATTAAAAGAACGTTCACAGATGCCACCATCACATCTACTCTCTTCCAGCATCTGTACCAATATCGCCTGCTCCCCCTTTTCATTAAGATGAACTGTTCAGGCATCTGCTCAAAGCCAGTTCTTCCATTTGTGCTCCAGATCCTGGCCCCTCCCTTTCTGAAGGACACTGCGCCAGCAACTCTCACCTCTCTCCCATGCCATCAATCTTCCCTCCCTCTACGGACCATTCCCAATGCTGTAATTTCTCCTATCTTCAAACAACCAACACATCTCTCTTGACCCACTTTCTCTACCAGTTATTGCTCTATTTCTCTGCTCTCCTTTTCAGTAAACTCATCTAAAGAACTGTCTATCTATCTCATATCACATACAAAACTTAACTCAAAATAGATCAAAGACCTAAATCCATAAGAAGGAAGAGCTAAATCCATAAAATTCTTAGAAGAAACATGAGGGTAAATCTTTATTACTCTGGATTTGGCAATGGTTTGTTAGATATGACACCAAAAGCACAAGTGACAAAAGAAAGAATAGATAAATTGGACTTCATCAAAATTAAGAACTTTTGTGCATCAAAGAACACCATCAAGAAGGTTAAAATCCGAAGAATAAGAGAAAATATTTGCAAATCATGTATCTGACAAAGGTTTAATATCCAGAATATAAAGAACTCCTAAAACTCAACAACAAAAAGACAACCACTTAAAAATTGGGCAAAGGACTTAAATAGACATTTTTCCAAAGAAGATATACATACTGCCAACAAGGACATAAAAAGATGCTCAACATCATTAGTCATGAGGGAAATGCAAATCAGAACCACAATGAGATACCACTTCATACCCACTAGGATGGCAAAAAAACAGAAAATAACAAGTGCTGGCAAGGATACGGAGAAACTGGAATCTTCATACATTACTGGTGGGAGTGTAATGGTATAGCCGCCGTGGAAAACAGTTCCTCAGTAAGTTAAATATAGAATTAATATATGATCCAGAAATTCCACTCCTGGGTATAGATCCAAGAGAACTGAAAACAAGTGTTCAAACAAAAATTTACACACAAATGTTCATAGTAGCACTATTCACAATAGCCAAAAGGTGGAAACAACCCAAATGTCCATCAGTTGATGCCTGGATAAACAAAAGTAGTATATCCATACAATGCAGTATTACTCAGGCATAAAAATGAAGTACTGATACATGCTACAACATAGATGAACTTTGAAAATATTATGCTAAGCGAAAGTGGTCAGACACAAAAGGCCACATAGTGCATGATACCATTCATATGAAATACCCAAATAGGCAAATCCACAGAGACAGAAAGTAGATTAGTGGTTATAAGGATTAGAGGGAGGGGAGAATGGGGAGTGACTGCTTAATGGGTATGGGGTTTCCTTTTGGGGTGATGAAAATGTTCTGGAAGTAGATAGTGGTGATGGTTGCACAACATTGTGAATGTACTAATGGTATATTCTACTACAACTAAAAATATATATATATAATTTCTTTTTTAAAAAAGAATTATCTATACTTCTCTTTATTTCTTCTCCTTTCATTATTTCTTAAGCCCACCCTAATCAGGCTTTTCCCTGCATCACTCCACTAACACTAGCCTTGTCAAAGTCACCAGTGACTTCCATCTTGCAAACAGTCTATTCTCAGCCTGCAGCTTATCTGACCTATTAGCAGCATCTGATACAACTGGTCAGCTCATGTCCTCTACTGAGATATAACTGCCATATAACACTGTGTAAGTTTAAGGTGTACAATGTGAGGATTTGATATAGGTATATACTGCAAAATGATTACCACAGTAAGGTTAGTTAACACAGCTGTCAACTCAGTTACCTGTGCGTGTGTGTGTGTGCGGTGAAAACTTTTAAGATCTACTCTTCTTACAACTTTCAACTATACAATACCTGTTAAATATGGTAACTATAGCCACCAGGCTGTACATTAGATCTCAGAACTTACTCATCTTATAACTGGAAGTTTGTATCCCTTGACCACCTTCACTCACTTCCCCGCCCCCCCACCCCTGGCAACCACCAATCTGTTCTCTGTATATATGAGTCAGTTTCTATGTCTTAGATTCCACAAAGAAGTGAGATCATACAGTATTTGTCCTTCTGTCTCACTTATTTCACCTAGCATAATGCCCTCAAGGTTCATCCATGTTGTTGCAAATGGCAGGATTTCCTTCTTTTTTATGGCTGAATATAATTCCATTGTATGTGTGTGTATATATATATGTATATATATATTGTATATATGTAGGTGTATATATATGTATATGTATATATATATACACACACACTTTCTTTATTCATTCATCTGTTGATAGACACTTAGGCTGTTTCCATGTCTTGGCTGTTGTGAATAATACTGCAATGACCATGGGGGTGCAATACCTCTTCAAGATAGTGATTTCATTAAATCACTATCTTCAGTGATATATACCCAGATATATACCCAGATATATACTTCAGATATATACCCAGAAGTGAGATTGCTGGATCATATGGTAGTTCTATTTTTAATTTTTGAGGAACCTCCATGCTGTTTTCCATAGTGGCTGCACCAATTTACATTCCTACCAACAGTGTGCAAGGGTTCCCTATTCTCCACATCCTCACCAACTCATTATCTCTTGTCTTTTTGATAAGAGCCATTCTAAGAGGTGATAGCTCGTTGTGGTTTTGATTTGCAGTTCCCTGATGATTAGTGATGTTGAGCATCTTTTCACATACCTGTTGTATGTCTTCTTTTGAAAAATATCTATTCAGGCCCTTTGCCCATTTTTAATCAGATTGTTTTTTTACTATTAAGTTGCATGAGTTCCTTAAATATTTGGGATATTAATGCCTTATCAGATACTGTATCGTGTGCAAATATTGTCTTCCATTCCTTAGGTTGCCATTTCCTTTTGGTAATCATTTCCTCTGCCGTGTGCAGAAGCTTTTTAATTTGATGGAATCCCACTCGTTTTTTTTGCTTTTGTTCCTTGTGCTTTTGGTGTCATATCCAAAAAAATCATCGCGAAGACCAATGTCAAGGAGCTTTTTCCCTATGTTTTCTTATAGGAGTCTTATGGTTTCAGGTCTTACATTTAAGTCTTTAATCCATTTCAAGTTAATTTCTGTGAGTGGTGTAAGATACAGGACTTCATGTCCTTAAAATACCTTCTTCACTCAGCTTCCAGGACCAACTCATGGGGTTTGCATCCTACCTTGTGATCATTCCTACTTGCCTCTTCTCCCAGACCTCTTAACATTGTGTGGCCCAGGACTCAGTCCCCAGGACTCTTCTGTCTATACTCACTTCCTTAGTGATCTGATCCAGTCTCATGACTTTAAACGTCGTCTCTACTGACAAACTGCTCAATTTATATCTCCAGCTCAGCCTCTCTCTGGAACTCCACGCATACATCCAACCCAGACTCTATCTAAATGCTGACTCAGCATCTCCGCTTGGATGTCCCAAGTCCAGCGCTGAGCTTGGGAACCTCCCACCCTGTCCACATCGAGCCTAATCCTGCTCCACTTGCAATTTCCCCTTTTCAGTCAATGGCTATTCCATCCTTCCAGTTCCAGGCCAAAAACCATGGACACACCTTAGACTTTTCTCTTTCTCTCACATGCTACATCCAAGTCATCAGGAAACCTTCTGGTTCCACATACATACCCATACTGACCTCTCTCACCTCTTCCACTGTGACTCTCTTGTTCCCAGTCACCACCCTCTCTCACCTAGATTTTGGCAACAGCTTTCTAAATGGTCTCCATGTCTTCTACACTTGCTCTGTGTAGGCTCTTCTCAACCTGCAGCCAGAACGATCCTTTTATTTTTTAACAGCGTTATTGAAGTATAAGTGATATACAAAGAACTGCATGTATTTAATGTGTATAATTTGATAAGCAGAGTGATCCTTTTAAAACATCAAGTCAGATCATGCTTCTTCCTCAAAACCCTACCATGGCTCCCCATTTCCTTCAGAATAAAGGCCTAAGTTCCTAAGATGGCCTATAAGGTCCTCTATAATTTGCGCTCGTTACCTCTCTCCCTACTCTGGCCACAGGGCCATTCTGTTGTTCCCCAAACGTACTAGGCAACTCCCATCTTAGGGCCCTGGCACTGGCTGTTGCGTCTGTCTAGAATGTTACTCTCCCAGATGCCCACACAGCCAACTTCCTCCCTCCTCCTGCCACTCGAGTCTCTCCGCAGAGGCCTGCCTTGACAGCTGTCTCTGAAATTGCAGCCTGCACTTGCTCTTGTGCCCCCACCTCTAGTACTCCCAACTTCCTAACCCTGTTTTAGTTCTCCCTGTGGCCTTTATGACCTTCTAACTCACTATTTAATTTCCTATTTTTGTTTAATTATTAGTACCTGTCCTTGAGAATGAAAGCTAAGAAAGTAGGGATTTTTGTCTGTTTTGTTCACGGATATATCTCACGTACACAGAACAGTGCCTGGCTGTTCTGTGTTTATTGAATGAAATAAGTGTTTATTGAATGAAATATCTGTTTAATGACAGGCTCGCTGGGACTAGGTGAAGGAGAACTTTTTCCCCCCAAAGCCCCAGTAGACAGTTGTATGTCATAGGTTCACATCCTTCTAGTTGCTGTACGTGGGACTCGGCCTCGCGTTGGACGGAGAAGTGGTGCCTTGGGGCGTGCCCGGGATCCGAACCCGGGCCGCCAGCATCAGAGCGCGTGCACTTAACCGCTAAGCCACGGAGCCGGCCCTGAAGGAGAACTTTTAATGCTAACTCTAAAATATTTGATCAAAATTATATTAAAGCCATGCAGTGTTATAAATAATCTAGGTACAGTTGTTGAGTATGAACCCCTAGAAATTCAGGGCCTGAGAGTGCATCTGAATGTTCAGATTACAGGTCACTGAAGGAGCTGCCTTTCTATGGGGCAGAAGTTCTGGGGAAGATACACATTTGAAAGCAACACGTCTCCATGGTTCCATCCCCTGGCACTAGGAACTTGTGTAGGGTCAGCCTCACCTCACATAATTGTGGTCAGACCTAACTCAGGTCTAGACTTCGGGGGATGAGTGTAGCTGTCGTCCAAGTCTGCAGTGGTATTCTGTTCCGAGCAAAGAAGCCTTCCACACAGGCCAATGCAGCTTACTATACGGCTCTGCGCCGAGGTTCCAGTCCAAAGCTCCACCTAATACAAAGCGATACTCCTTCCATCTGTCACTGGTCATTCTGCACGTCTCCCCACAGGAGCCTGACTAACACAGGGTGAGGGTGCAGTAGTCGCGGGCTGGGACTAACCGAGGGCAGGATTCAAGTGTTCCAATGGGTTCTGGGCAAATACTGTTTTAACACTGGGATAATGTACCCCTAACTATGACCCAATTTCTACAAAGACCAGGAAAAAATTTTAATGATCCTCAAACAGAGTAGTCTGGTTAGGGATTGCAACAGCGTCTACACAAAGGTTCTGACTAAAGATACGGTAAGGACAAACACATGAAAGCCCTGCAGAGGAGACTGGAGAGAGCAAGGCTGCTGAGCGGACGGGGCACATGATGAAAGGCAGAGAGGACAGACAGGCCCCAGTCTGAGGAGGGCCTCTTCGGAAGACATATTTTTTATTAGCATATGGAAAATTACATGAAGAAACAGCAAGAAATGAGAAGTATATCAGTAATAATTCTATGAAATTTTTTCAGTTTAAAACACTATACTTTATAAAGAAGTAAAACTGCAAGAGATCATTCTAGAAAAAATATGATTTTATGAAGTAATTTTATGCAACTGTATAATATTTGTATAGTTTTGTTTTGCACTTATGTGATTATATGTAATAAATTTATATATTATAAAACATAAATAAATAAAACATATACTTGAAACATTTTTACTCACAATGATACCAAGAGAATGGACTTTTCATGTACTTGGAAAGAAAATAAAAAGAATGACAGTGCACAGCTAACCTTCAAGGAAAAAGGGGAGAAAATGAAATATTACAACTTGTAAAATATAATACAATTTAATTACGAATCTAAATAAAAATCATTTCAAGTAAAATTTTAAAGCTTAATGTAGCTCTATCTATAAGGAAAGTATATTCACAACACTAATATGCACAATATTTTATTCAAATTTAATAAGCAAAATATTTTTTGAAAAAACAATGATTATAAAGCTATACTTAACCATCTACAACAAGTTCAGTGAGACTCAGTTATTGACAAACAAAACTACTAAGTACTTCAGACACAACAAGCGTGCCTTCAGCCTCCCTCGGAATCTCTGACAATTTAAACTAAAAAGCATGAAGGACAAGGTCAAAATCTAAAACTGGCAAAACAAATCTATTTTAGTGTTTTTAAAATGTGCACTTCAATAAAATATATTAAATGTGTTACAAAGTAATCATTTGCTATCTGGGGTTTTAAATAAAATTACTTAGATCTATTTTCAGAAGTTTATATTCTGCATATTGGACATGTATCTATATACATCCAGTCCAGCTGCTCAAGCAAAACACCTAGATCACTACCTTGTACATCTACACATCCAATCCATCAGCAAATCCGATCTACACCACCTCCTAAATACAGCATCCACCCACTTCTCTCCATTCCCCTCTGCCGATGGTGGCAGAGGAGTGCTCTAGGCTGCGCCATCCTTCTCCTGGACTGCTGCAGTAACCTCCTGATTGGTAACACTCTTGCCTCCCTACAGTCCACTCTCCCCTCAGCAACCATGCCAGATCTCGTAAATTTCCCTCCAATAGCTTCCCGCTACACTTGGAATAAAATCCAAACTCCTACATGATCTGGGTCCTGCCTTCCTCTTCCAGGCTGTTTCTTACTGTCTCCCTCCCTCACTGCACACCAGCCACTTCATACTTGTCCTTTTATGCCTCAAACCGTCAAACGTGTCTCTGCCTTAAGGAAAAACTTGCCCATTCTGGTCAGTCATTCAATTCTAGGCTCAAATGCCCCAGTATGGCCTTCCCTTACTCAACCTAAAGTAGTAACCAACCGCCCCCCCCAGCACTCTTTTCACATACACTATTTCCTTCATGGCCCTCATTACTCCCAGGTCTTTTCTTGGTAACTGATTTATCTTGTTTATGGTCCTTCTCCTGCCACTAGCATGAAAGGCCCCAATTAAGAGGGCAGAGATGTTAGCTGTCATTCACTTACATGCCAGATCCTAGAAAAGGCCCTAGCATACCGGAGACCACTTAATAAATACTACTTGAATAAATTAAATGCAAATCATCTTGCTGCTATAGATGTATTAGTATTCATACTATGAATTACCTCAATTATAAACTTATATTGAGAAATAATTCAATCTTGATCGAAAGGAAAACACTAAAATAATTACAATGGGAACTCTTTTTAAAGCTCTCAGAAGTATTTAGTAAGAATTCAAAATATTACCAACAAAAATAAAACAATAAAAGTCATTACTAGAAGTCGTTTTTATTTTTTAAACACAGTGGCTTATATTAAAACATAGAAAATAGAATAAAATTATGAAATTAAGAGAAAGAAAATGTTTTTTCTAGCTTATAATCCTAAAAGTAATCCTCTCTAACACTGCTGCAGTTACTCAAACTCTGAAATTCCGTTCCATTATCTTTGAAATATACCTTTCTTTAGCATGCTATTTCCTAGAAAAATAATATAATCTTACATAAGCTTGCAAATATTTCAAGTTAGGCCTATTAAAGACATCAGAGTATTACTAACCACATCCCTTCTGTTCTAACCATCCTATAGAATATTAACTGCAGATGACTTAATATGCTCCGAGTTCATTCACAGAATGAAACAACAGAAATCGTCAATAAAAAGGTAATAAAAAAGAAAAGAGGACCATGAAACTATCCTTTTTGCATGTGGTACTGATACGTGCTTTTGAAATATTTCACCTTGACACCGTGTTCTGGCTTGTTTTCAGAACGCAATGTAAATAAGTGGCAGCCCCAGAATTGAAACGCTGATTTCTGAAATGCTGTCACCTTATAAGTCCACTGAGACTTACTATTTTCATTAACTAAATTTTCTTGATATTTTAAAAAGATATTTTTAAAACGTCATTTTATAGACCAAGGTACACAGGAACAAAATGTTAAATACCACAGAAATACACCAGGAGGAATTTGTAAACCCACTCAGAGAAACCCTAAACTGTGGGAAATGTACTCAATCCATGTTCAAACTGACCAAGTCATCTTCCTATAACAGAGATTGGTCCCCGCCCCTTCTCAAAAGTCTTTTTTGGGTCCTCTTGCACACAAATCAACCTCCAACTTTTTCAACCCAACACTCAAAAGTCTTCTTATACAATCTGATCCTTTTTGACTTATCTCTCACTAAATCCTCTCCTAACCTCAACACACACACACACACGTCACAAAAATTGCATTGTTTAGCAGCTGTTCCCAGAGTGTTCCCTGTCCTCTCCTTCCTCTGTACCTTCAGGCTCCTCCTCCTGTTTTGAATTCTCTCTGTGATATAACCTCCTATTCCAAATCTTGCCCAGCTTTCAAAATCTGCCTTTAATCCCAACTGTCTAAGAATCTAAAACCTGCCCCCAAAGTAATATCTCCTTTTCCCACATGATCATAGCACTTAACTATACTGAGAGAACTTAATACCGTCTGCTTTACAGCATAATTATGTAAGCATATGTCTATCACCACTGTTTTCTTCTTTGTATTCCCTCATTGACTAACACACAGAAGAAATTAAATAGTTGTTGAATTAAACTGAAAGACCCTGATTGCTCAGGCTAGTGCCCAACACAGCACTTAAGTATGTCAAACACTCAATAAATGTTCACCAAATAAATGAATGTTCTATTTCCCAATACAGTAAATCCTGTTCAGAGCAAGAGAATAATTATCTGTATTTTGAAAAGATCAGTTTCACCAAGAATTAAGTATCTAAAGTTATGAGAAACTTACCAGAGTAAATCTGAATACTCTGGGAGAGGGCTGAAGTGTCAATTTTATACATGCAGAAAGCAGGCTCAAAAACGTAAAACAGCAGCTAAAAAATGAATAAAAATAAAACATTTGGTTTCTTTGTAGAGGTATATAGCTAAAAACAAAAAATATCTTTTTAATATAAGGATCACATTACTTATCAACTTAAGTAGATTTCAAATTAAAGTTTATTTTTATTTTTTAAAGAGCAAATAACATTTAAATAAAATCCATATGTTGAAATATGTACACATTTTAATATATATGATTACATAATACAGAGCAAAACATAGTACTAAATGTGGCTTATGTTATTTTAGTATTTAGCATCATTTATAGAAAAGATACAAAGATAGCTAAAAGTCAATTATCAAACACTCAAAATAAGAAAACATAACCAGGTATAAAGAGAGAATGCTGTATTTGTAACACTAACATTCATGAAATTTACTCACGAGAGAATCTCTCTGGCCCTCATTTCATAAAAGCTGATTATCTGATTTTCAAGCCCATGGTAAATCAGAACGAGCAAGCAGAAAGGGAGCAGGAAGCTGCTAGGGCTTCTCCTGGAGATGGCTGATGGGCAAGGAGGAGGGAGAATGCAGCACGGAGAGCAGTCGGAAGCCGTGTGGCACCAGGGCAAACAGCCTTTGAAAGCCCCGAGTACAGTGCTGTGGCGATAGGATAGCTGGTCCTCCCACTTGTGGTGGCTGTGGTGTCAGCTTGGCTAGGCTGAACTCCAGCTGCCTGAACTCCCTGTACTGTGCCTCCCGTTACCGTGGGCTGCAAGGGGTGTTCTCGGAAGAACTGGAGGACAGAGGGGGCAGCACCCATTTTGTGGTGCGCGCGCACACACACACACACTTCTCCCAGTTACTCTACACTCATCTTGTTGCTGCTGTGAAAAGATGTTGCAGATGTAATAAAAGTCCCTCATCAGTTGATTTTAAGTTAATCAAAAGGGAGACTGTCTTGGGCAGGCCTGACCCAATCAGCTGGAAGCCCTTTAAAGAGGGCTTGGGTGGAGGCTGGCCCTGTGGCT
This sequence comes from Ceratotherium simum simum, assembly GCF_057802395.1. NCBI lineage: Eukaryota > Metazoa > Chordata > Mammalia > Perissodactyla > Rhinocerotidae > Ceratotherium > Ceratotherium simum. Next base: position 97,304,022 of record NC_141901.1, read on the forward strand.
TAGCGGTTGGGTGCGCGTGCTCCGCTGCTGGCGGCCCGGGTTCAGATCCCAGGCACGCCGGTGCACCACTTCTCCGGCCATGCTGGGGCCGCGTCCCACATGCAGTGGCTGGGGGGATGTGCAGCTGTGACATGCAGCTATCTGCTGGGGCTTTGGGGGGGGGGGAACAAATAAATAAAATCTTTAAAAAAAAAGAAAAAAAGAAGGCCTAGGGGGCTGGCCCCATGGCATAGTGGTTAAGTGCGTGCACTCCTCTGCTGGCGGCCTGGGTTCGGATCCCCGGCGCGCACCGAAGCACCACTTGTCAGGCCATGCTGTGGTGGCGTCCCATATAAAGTGGAGGAAGATTGGCACGGATGTTAGCTCAGGGCCAGTCTTCCTCAGCAAAAAGAGGAGGATCAGCATGGATGTTAGCTGAGGGCTGATCTTCCTCACAAAAAAAAAAGGGGGGGGGCAGCCTGGTGGCGCAAGCGGTTAAGTGTAAGCGCTCCGCTGCAGTGGCCTGGGGTTGGCTGGTTCGGATCCTGAGCGCGCACCGACGCACTGCGTGGCAAGCCATGCTATGGCGGCGTCCCATATAAAGTGGAGGAAGATGGGCATGGATGTTAGCCCAGGGCCAGTCTTCCTCAGAAGAAAGAGGAGGAGTGGCAGATGTTAGCTCAGGGCCGATCTTCCTCACACACACACAAATAAATAAATAAATAAAGAGGGCCTAGGCCTTCCCTGAGCTCAGAGACTCCAAACCACAGCTGGGTCTGAATCGCTCTCCCCTCCCTGTGATCTTCCTTCCGAACGCCTGCCTTGTGGGTGTCCAGTCTGCTTAGCCAGCCCCACTCTATAAACCAACTCCTTGTAATAAATTCACACACGCTCACCTCCTCATTCCACTCCTCTGGTTGAACCCCGACAGACACCCCCGAGAATCATGACTATTCCAGGTAACATGAAGTCATTCTAGTGTACCCGCTGTTGAAGGAGGAGGGAGTAGGCAGCAATAACGTTCACGTAAGAGAGTCTCGTTGTATAGAGAGGTTTATGTAATGTGGAAAATTCACTAACGTAGAAGACCTCATTCCCTAACAATGCCAGATACATGAGACATTACCACAATACTTACAGAGCAGCTTATAAACACTACATACCAACTCTGTGTCTCTTACCTGATTAGTATCTGGATGTGATGTGGCAAAATATCCTTGATCTTCAGAAAGACACTGAAGCTGCACCAAATATTGGCGACTTTATCCTGAAAAGAGATTTGTTAGTTTTACATTCTGGTATAATTGAAAGAAAAATTAAACTCCATGAAGTACAGTCCATAATCTCTAAATAAATAAACTCTGAGACATGTGAAGCTTTTGTTCACAATTTTATAACTAAGTTGATTAAACTCTCCAAGGAATGAACACTCACACACACACACACTCACACTCACTCACAAGCTCAAGCATTTTTCATTTTTAGCAATGGGAGTTGAGTTAAATCACTAGTCAATCATAATCTAGACATTCCCAAGAATTCCCAAGAAATACTTAATATTTTTTCAAAGAGCAGCACATGATCCCTAAGTACAGAAGTTACTCATCTTCGGAAATTCTTCTAAGAAATCTTTGTAATTTGACCCATTTTATCACACACTTAAAATTATTTAGAGTAATCTACTAGCTACTAGCAATGACAGGAGTTAATTGCCAATAAATCAAGAAGTTTAAAGACACCAGCAGTTGTGCTGGGATTGCTTTCAAAATTCAATTTGTAACCACAGCTCTCTGCCGTGAACCCCCGTCTACACAGCTGCTCCACGCACAGCCGTGCAGGCACAACATCAAGAAGCGGTATGGCTGATGACTGCACCATCCGACTGCCCTCTGTGGGACCAGTGAACATGCTCTTCAGGTCCTGAGGACAACAAGCCAAGGGAGGTGACCAGCAGCACGATCAAACGTGCGTGATACTCATCTTTGTAATTATCCCGGTAAGTACCACTTCTGAAATGGAAGGCAAGGCAAAGAATCAGGCAGCTTGCACGGAGAACTTAACCTGTTCTTTATACAGGTGTCAAGGTTAGAGACCATATAAGGTGAGGAGCACAATTTTCAGAGTTCAAATCACAGTTCTGCCACACCCCAGCTGTATGAATCTCTGACCTCAGTTTTCTGGTCTGTGAAGTGGGTGTAACAGCTGCCTGAGCACTAAAAGGATCAAATAAGATAACACGTGAAGAGTGTGGCACCTGGTAAGCAAGTGGCCGTGATAATATAGTGATTATTTATGATTATCAGTATCATCACCATCATCATCCCCATCAACACACAAGTCACACATTTCTGTTCCTTCACAACACCAAACTCTTAGTCTCTTTCAAAATGCTGGTTCCATCTTCCTACTGATCCCCTGAGAGATATTCCATAGCAATTTATATGTTGAAAAATTAGAAAGATATATATGATTTTCTAATTCTTTTTAAAAGAAATGTTTATTCAAAAGCAAATTATCTATAAATATGTTGTCTCTAACTTTATTAAAAGGCCTTTTTTGTTTCAGGAAAATGGTTTGTTTAATTTAATTACTAAATCTAAATCAAATTATCCATGTAATAAAAGTTTAACAAGAGTGATTAACCTAGCATTAAATGAAATGAAATGAATGATCCTCATTAAAAATTACTATGGATAAAGGTTATATATCTCATAAGGAATTATGAGATCTTTCTGAAGAAAACATGATTATTAGTTTAATAAATAATTTCCTAAGACTAAAAAGAGACTATAAATCAAAAAATTACAGAGTTGTTAACTTTGTGAGCAACTTCTCATGCTGTCTTTCATTATGGACCCTATTTCATTAGAAACATGTAGAAGTGAATTACAGATCTCATGATGGCATAAATACTACCTACTCATGCAGTGACTAGAAAACGCCAGCTGAGCCAGAGCTTACGCACTGCATGAAATAACCGGCACGAGTGACTGGAAGAGGAGAGCGCTCAAGTTACTATTCCTGTGTGTCTTCTGCGTGAAACCCCGAAGGTCACGGGAAGGTGCTGTCACAGAAAGGAGTGAGAGGGAAGTTTCTCAACATGCCTCAAACAATCCACGATCAACGGGAAAGAGTCTTCTTAGGACCTGCAGGGTCTGTTCCCTTTCTGTGAAGAACGGCAGCCAGCAGAGGACGAAGGACGCCAGCACAGTGCAAGCCAGCTTAATGAACAGTACAAACCTGGAAGAGGAACAGAGGCGGCCAGTGAGACTGGGAGGGTCTCGCTCAGCGTAAGGAACGCCAATGCGGGCTGATGATCCACCCGTGCCACCAGCACAGGTCTAAGATGGGAGTCCGCTCAAGTCAGAGAAGGACATGCACACCTGTTCAGGTGTGCACTGCTCCAACAAAAAGACAACCCCACTCTCGTCAACATGTACCTTAGATGCCAGTCCTCGGCAGCCATGGAGAAAAACGTCAAATTGGGATGTATTTCTAATAAGGATATAATGTAGGAAGCTCTAAAGAGATGAAATCCTACAGCAACGCTCTAACATGCCAATCCACATTACGTCCAGTAAAGGGACATGGATCGAATCACTTCTCTAGGCAGAAGGATTTAAAATAAATGATAGAGAACAGAACAGTCTCTCTTCGCACTCACCCCGCAGCTGACGCCTTAATAAGAAATCACCAAAAGGCAAAGTGGACGGCCCGCATCCTCCAGGTCAGTCTGCCCAATAAATTCTCTCAAGCAATGTTTCGAATTCTGGTGTTTAAAAGCCACTCACCCCTTTCCTTTGAGGCCCTTTTTAAAACACTTGCCAAGTAAAAAGCAAAAAAATGGCAAGGAGTGGTACAGTTCCATCTGTTTATAATTTACAGCCAGACAAAAGGCCAGTGAGCCCAGCAGGTCCCAGTTGCAGGACACGCCGAGGACACCCCACAGGGCAAAGCCGAGGCTCACGGAGTTATACCTGTTCCTGCGTCAAGGAAGTTCTCAGTCATCAAAGGAGATGGATCTTCATTTTACAGAGTGCACTTCTTATGTGGTTTTAAAATAATATATGTAATGAGAGCTGTTTCTACACAGAAATTGAAAGTACTGAAGTGATTAACAGATTTGAAATTATAAATAATGGCCTCAAAAATATTAAATCTCCTAACAGAGAAACTGATTTGTTTAGGTTTGAAAGAACTCTAAATAGTTAACACGTAGCTTTGTTTCTGCTAGACTATTTTACAATATTGCTAAAACAACATACCAAAATCTAGAGAATTAAACAATGCTCCAAAAGTAAAAAAAAAAAAAACAAAAACACAAAAAACCCACGAAACTTACTGATATCACTATACTTCCTCTATAATATGCATCAATAATATAAATTAATATAGGTGCTTGATTAGAAACTAATAAAATTGTTATATTAAAACAACATCACAGGGCTGGCCACGTGGCTTAGCGGTTAAGTGCACGCGCTCCGCTGCTGGCGGCCCGGGTTCGGATCCTGGGCGCGCACCGACGCACCGCTTCTTCGGCCATGCTGAGGCCGCATCCCACATACAGCAACTAGAAGGATGTGCAGCTATGACACACAACTATCTACTGGGGCTTTGGGGGGAAAAATAAATAAATAAAATTAAAAAACAACATCACAATTAGATTTTCAGTTCAAAATGGTGAGCTGAGCACTGTTTACCTCCTTGTCCTTCCTAAGAACCCCTTAGAATGATAGGGAATTTTTAAAAGTATAAATTCACAGCCATAAAGAGAACAGGAAGATGGGCTACAACAGATAAAGATTTCAACACATTTCTAGAAGACAGAAAGAAGACAGAAAAGTGGTAACAAATAAAACAGGATGGAAGAAGCACAGCTTAGAGAATGCACAGAGGAAGCTCAGGCAAGCAAGGAGCCAACCCCCCTGTGAGCCCCTAGAAAACCCTGGAAACGCTAAGTAGGGTGGAGTGCTCAACTAATACGGTGAAAAGAAAACAAGAAGACTGACTGAAAATCCCTAGACAGAGAAATCCAATCCCACCTCACTCCTGTGCGAAGATTATCTGGCAGCCAAAACATTTACCCCCAGGCAACAAAAGGACTATTTCTCCAAAGAAACGGAATAAACTATTGGGCAGCTAGTATATAAGTTAATGCTACAGTGCCAAGCCCTCCGCATTCTGACATTCAAGGATCCCAAAGTGTACCAGCCAGCTCCCTGCCCACATACCCTCCAGTGGACCAAATATACAGAGAGCTCACATACAGCTTTTTCTTCTGCCTTATTCTTAGAAAGATACACTAAGACCAAACAGACGTCGAAGGAAAACCTATGACAGAAAAAGAAACAAAATGAAAAGAGGAAAAAACTAACCCTAGAAGAATGGAAATAATTCAGGGAACAGTAGGGAAAAAAAAGAGTAAAATGAACTTTAAGATATGCTTAACAAAACAAAGGAAATTTAATACAAGTGTTAGAGATGAAGTCAAGATCATCTTCCAAACCATAAAACAAAAAGACAAAGAGATGCTCAAGACGGAGATGAAAGATCTAACATCTGACTAATAAGCTCAAGAAAGAATGAAGTGAGAAAACTATCAAAGAAATAATGTAAGAGAATTTCACAGAACTGAAGAACTTGAGTTTTCAAAATGAATGACCCATAGAGTGTCCAAAACAGCTGTCAAAATACCTACCTACGTCTCAACAAATCACTGTAAACTTTCAGAGCCCAGAAAGTGAAAAACAGTAACAGCAGCAGCAGCAGCAGAAACAACAGATAATAACAGCAATAAACACTTAGTGCCTAGTATCTCCCGGTACTATTTTAAATGCTTTACAAAGATTAATTCATTTAATTCTCAAAAAGCTTACAAAGTAAGGGTTACTATTATCTCCATTTTACAAATGAGGAAAGTAAAGTACATAGTGGTTAAAAAATGTGTCCCCACAAAATGACATAATCCCAAAAGCTTCAAGAGTTTGATTCAAATCACAGAGGAGACACCACTACAAATTGACCAGAATGGTTACAGAGAAAATGACTGACAACTGGTTAAGACGAGCACCCAGACCTCTTATACCATTGCTGATGCGAGTGTTAACTGGTACACCACACTCAAAACCATCTGGGGAGATCTACAATTGAACATGGCCACATCCTATAACTCAGCAATTCCACTCATAAGAAGTACACTTATAGGGGTACAAAGCGATATTTACAAGAATGTTCACAGCAGCATACTCATCAGAGCCAAAACCTGGGAACAACCCAAATGCCGGTCAGTAACAGAATTGTGTGTATCCGTGCCACAGAATATGGTAAAGCTGAACGAGCACAGCCACACACAACTACATGAAAACCTCTCACAAACAGGATGTTGAAAAGACATTACTGGAAGATAACATTGTACAAGCTGGGCCTCGATTTCACAATACACATCTGATTTCATTTCTAAATTAGTAAAGGATACTGAAAATGTCCATAGTCGATAAGAATAAGGCCTGGATACAGCAATATGCATAACACATTAGCAATCTGTAAAGAAAAATATTGTGAAATAAGAAAGTAATCTGTTACTTGAATCAGACAGAGGCAACGTGCAGTTTCATTTACCACAGTAGCAAATGTTCCCCTCTTACCTTCTGTTTATCAAAAGATTCCATTTTTATAAAACAACTCTTTAAACACTAAAGTTTTGATGGACGTGACATCAGATACTTCAGTAAAAAGGAAAAAAAAAACACTAAAAGGTATTTGTCAGAGAAAATACTTTTAGATATACAAATCAGAGAAGTTAATCTAATGATTAACTCATATAAAATGACCAAAAAGAATATCTAACTGTGAACATAAGAATATATATCAACTTTTCAAAATGCCTTTCAGTTTAGTCATTCTCACAAGCCAACTCAAAATTGAGATTTACCAGTTAAGCAATAAATTCAGCATGCTGTGTAATTCAGCAGCACATAACTTGTAAAATTCAGTGCATCTTATTAGTATAGTTGGACATTTAAACAATTACTCTAAGTTGATGTTTTCTAAATGAAAATATATCGACAAAAGATATACTGTTCCCTCTTATCTAGTCCCCAAAAGCACGGCTTCCTTAAGCTCTAAAACTTAATAGTTAAGCTAATAAAACATTTCAGAGATGAAATATCAGATTGCTTTAAAACTCACCTTTTTCTTAGTTGAGATTTCTTTTAAACAACAACAGTACAAAACCACTGCAGGTATGTAAATCAGCAAATCAGCAATTAACACTGAAAAACAAGCAAATGAGTTTTAGCGTGAGTCCATCATGATCTACAATAACCTATTAACTGCCTCCCTCCCTCCAACCCTGAGTGGGAATTCTAGTAACACGGGCTCCCACCCACTCTGGACAAGCCCTTCTCATTCCCTTCACCTGTGCCTAATTTGAACTGATGTGGTACTACAGAGCCTCTTTTAATTTTCTCTAACAAATTCACACATTAGATCAATTACCTGTATCCAAAATTAATTCTCTCTTTGCTCTGACATGGACTTGAAAATTAAGAATACTCAAAGCAACAAAAACAACACTTTTTTCCCCTCAATATCTCCAAATTGTCTGCTGTGAAGAATACCTCAAATGTGGTGATGCTTAGGAGAATCTTTTTAAAATGTTAATATTTATACAAAATACATAAAATTTTGCTAATTAATGCATAGAAAGAGCTTGAGAGACCCAGGTGAGGAGGAAACTGAAACAAGTTAAAAAAAAAAAAAGCAATTCATAATTCTGAATGTTCAGTCCTTTTAGAACAAAGGAAAACAAATACGTTACGTACTTCAACAGTACAACACAGCTATCCAAAAAGCCTGTTGTTCTGGTACTAAACACAGTGTCCAGAATGAGGTAAGTGACAGTACACTGTCAGTGTGAGATGCAGGCCACCTATTCTCAGCTCCAGATGCCACAGTTAGGATGACACTGACAACCTGGAACATGTTCAAAGAAGCATAACCAGAGGCCTCAAAACCAGAATCCCATTCAACAAACGGGTCTTCTAAGGAACAGCTAAAGCATCTAAGAACATTTACTCTGGAGAAGAGGTGACTTCAGATGTCTGCGGGCTGTTAGGTATAAAAGGGTCAGACTTGTTTTATGTAGCCCAAGGAAACAGGACCTAAGATGATGAGTGGAGGTTCAACAGAAGAAGGAAATTTTTAATGACTGGGGCTCTCGGAACACAGAATCGACTGTCTGTAAAGGTTGTGAGCTCCCTGCGGATACAGCTATGGGCTCAGAAGTGAGATGACCGTGTGGTGAGTGCGCAGCTCAGAGGATGAAAGTGTTGGGGGAGAGGGGAGCGGAGCGGGAGAGGGAAAGACAGGAAGACAGATGATGTCCGGGGCCTGAGACTGTAGGACCGAATGAATAGTAAAGAGAACACACGCTGACTAAATCCAGACTGATTAAGGAAAAGGTCCAGGCTACCATTAAAGGCTAGGTCATGTAAAGCTTTAATGAAATCTAAGCTTATGACTTTCAACTCTCAGAACAGCACACAATCAATGCTCAGTCAACGCTGGCTGAACGGATTAGTCATATGCCACATAATGACGTTTTGGTCAAAGAGGGACTGCACGGACGACGGTGGTCCCACAGATTAGTACATACAGCCTAGGTGTGTAGGAAGCTGTAGCGTCTGGGTGTGTGTGAGTTCACGCTGTGATGTTCACACGACGATGAAATCACCTAAAGAAACTTTTCTCAGAACACGTCCCCATCATTAAGCAAGGCGTGACTGTATTTAATTTAGCAACGAAGTATGAGATACAACTGTAAGGTTTACTTTAAGAAAAGGATTTGGAATTCGGACATTAAAGCAACAGCCTGAACAACTAAAAGTTCAATTTATAGCTATCTGACCTCAGGAGGGCTATTAACCTCACTTAACTGCGCCTCAGTTTCCTCAGCTTAAGATAAGGGTAATAATAGTCTTTATCTCATTTGGCTGTTCAAATTATTAAGTGGGATAATAATAAACATAAAGCACCCAGAACATTCCTCTCTGCTCTTGTTTTTAGCTTCCATATCCATTTGGTCATGTATTGTACAGATATATGCATATGTATAGTTACACAATTTTAAAAGTCAGTAAGAACAATAATAGAAACTATTTATCAGTATGTCCAAAATATTCTTTTTGTTTTAAATGAGTCAGTTTATTCAAGTAGTTTTATATATAGCATTTTATTTTATTTTATTTTATTTTTTCCCCCCAAAGCCCCAGTAGACAGTTGCATGTCATAGCTGCACATCCTTCTAGTTGCTGTATGTGGGACCCGGCCTCAGCATGGCCAGAGAAGCGGTGCGTCGGTGCGCGCCCGGGATCTGAACCTGGGCCGCCAGCAGCAAAGTGCGCGCACTTAACCGCCAAGCCACGGGGCCGGCCCCAAAATATTCTTGAAAACCAAATTTCACACCCGATACCTACTGCTCTTTTACCTGTGGCACGCATGAAGAGCTTATGTGCCTGACTCTCGTATCCACGCGATGTATGGAGAGCAATCCAGTCTGGATTTATAAGCTGGGCCCTGCAAACCAAAGCATATGTACATGCACTTTATTCCTCATCCCTTTTAACAGCCAGGACATCTGAGGACATATGAAGCTATTTTGAGAAGTGGCCACTGCTCTCATAAAGCGAGAGTCAAGGCTTAAGTCTTACTCTTTTAATTTAATTGTGTGACACCGTCTTAAGCTATAAAACAGTCTGCCTGGCTCATCTTCCAACAAAACCACGGAACGTGTTACTAAAAGCCCCACCTTCACAACTCTTCCCTAAGTAAAAACAATCTGATGTGTCACATTTCATTTATTAAACACACACTTTGTAAAGAACAATATGCTAGCATTGACCAGAGGATGATGTTTTATAGTTTATAATCTTTTCAGTTATCATAACAATTGGCTACAATAAATAGCTATTAATCATATATCATTGCATAAAACTAAACATAATTGGTAAAGATAAATTAAGTTTTCAATCATATTACATTACCCTGAACACTGCAAAGGATAACTGATTATCATGAAGTTTAGGGACTTATTTTTAATCCAGGAAGCTAATTTTTACAAAATATGAAATAGTAAAACGAATGAGATGAGTTCAGAAGATACTGTGAAGAAGCATCTGTTGACACACGTCAAGTCACTACAGAGCAGAACTGGGTCTCCACAAAAGAGAAGCTCATAATCTTCTATAAACCATCCCATTCCTGTAAAAGGAGAAGGAATCCTAATCCTGATCTTAAATCATAAGTGAAACACTAGAGTGATTCTAGTTTCTAACTTGACAGGTTAGTCAGAATACCACTTGGACCTATATTTTTCATTTACTTTGGGCCATTCCAGAAAGAAGCTTTCCTATGCACAACTAACCATACTGGATACATTTCTCAGTAGTCTATGCATAGTTGGTAACAGCTCTGCTTCAAAACAAAGCTAGATTTTTGCATTTCTTTCTAGCCTGTCCTCCAAAGAAATTACGGAAATGTTCAGACTCTTGACAGATAACTTTCCTACAACCCAATTGTAAAGGTATAGTGTTTTACAAACCATAATACAATAGTAGCTACAAATGTTCTCTCCTCTACTCAACAAAGCCAGACCACACTGTTTCTTACTACATCTGCTAAGGACATAAGTATTTAGAGTTACATTAAGGGAGAAAAACTTACACATATGCACATAAAAGACTATGATAAGCTGTAAGAGGTGGATAATCCAATCCCCAATACTGTAAATTGTTATCACTGCTGTTAAAATACCTGAAAAAAAAGGGAAAAAAAAAGCACCATTCCATTAACCAATATTCAAGAAATAGACTTATATTTAACAGCTCACGTTATTTAATTTAATTAAAATGAAAAAATATGTTATACAAGGTAAAAAAAAAAATTCAGCTGAACTTTTTTGTCTTTTTCCCTTCTCCTAAGAATTTTTGTGAACTCACAATTAAAAGTTGTTATTGAGTAGAATGACTAAAATCATTTATTGTCTAAACCAAGTACTCTTGAGAGTGAAAAAGGAAGCTGTTAATAATTAAGCCATAACAATAGATGCAAACCAAGACTGTCCCAGGCGAACTGGAACTAACCGTCACTCTATTAGTGGACTTAATCAACGACTAACACTTATACAAAAGAAAATATGCAACAAAGAAGACAATTTGCTTCTGATAGTCTAACAAATTAGAGAAACAGTATGAAATCACAATTTAAAAAAGTAAAAACTGGGGCCGGCCCCATGGCGTAGCAGTTAACTTCACACGCTCCACTGCTGGCGGCCCGGGTTCGGATCCCAGGCATGCACTGACTCACCGCTTGTCAGGCCATGCTGTGGCGGCATCCCACATAAAGTGGAGGAAGATGGGCACGGATGTTATCTCAGGGCCAGTCTTCCTCAGCAAAAAAAAAACACCACAAAACAAAAAACAAAAAAAACAACAAAAAAGGAGGATTGGCATGGATGTTAGCTCAGGGCTGATCTTCCTCACAAAAAAATAAAAAATAAAAAAATAAAAAAGTAAAAACTGAGTATCAAAGAACACACAAAGATTTGGTTTATAGAAAGAGAATACTTCATGAAACAGGTAGACTTTGAGTAAGACTTGGTTTGAAAACAGTTGAACCAGCAGGTAATATGAGAGCCTATTATATGTAAGATTCTTTGAATTAAAGAAGAAAACTAGATCTAATGTTCATAAATTAACAGGTTCCTCCAGTTGGCCAGAATGGGAAAGAACTATATATAATTATTATGACTGAAGAAAGAAAAATTAAAGTTACATAAACAGATTTCCTAATTATATCCTTTATAACTAGGCAGCTTCTGTCCAACTCATTTTCTCAGTCATAAGAAGAACTTATATCATAATAGAGACCAAACTCACAAATAACCATTGTTCAGAATGGGTCTAGAATGGGTCACAATTTTTCAGCATCACAATCTCTCACTTGGGGATTAAAAAATATTTTTTAAGTTAGCATTCATCCTGATCCCATTAAATAACCTATTATTCATCTTCTGAAGGCCTACTTAATGTCAGTCACATGACATATAGGTTGGTATGGGGATTAATAAGATGACCAAGCCAGGCTGGACAGTCAAGAGATCTGGGTATAGGGTACTACAGTAGGGTACCACCTGGTGGCAGCTGCCCACTCCCACAGCAACATCCGTGTGGGCATCCAGGATCCTATATCCGGCTGGGGCTTGAAGCCAAGGAGCAGCGAATCCAAGAATCTCCAAGTTAGCGGGAGCTCCTTTTGACAGCTTGCCTCTGGGAAAACGGACCAGGACAACAGTGGAGACCAGAGGACCTGTTTCTCTAGACAGGGTTGCCTGAAGACAGGCACCAATTGTGTTATTTCCAAATTCACGTCATGACAGAGTGCACTAGCATCGAGTTTTACTGTATCTGTCTCACAGAGTTGTTGAAGGATTGAGTGAAACATGTGAAGCTGATAAGTCACTACCCAACACAAAGTATGTGCCCAACAGTAGTTCTAACTGGTTATTAGCCACGAAACTATTGGGATGCATACAGCAATGGAAAACTATCAAATAAGTCAAGAATCACATTTTGACCAAAACAATTTGGTTTTCAGCTTCTTCTAAGGCAAAAGCTATTTTTCATTTACTTTAACCTTGAGACCCACTGGAGATAAGTAAAAGAGGTGCTGACAGTAAGCTGTAAGCTTGCAAAGATATATACTAACAGTAAAGTCACTGGTTAGATTGGGAAGAAAGAATGATAGGGCTAACATCTGTGTCCCTATTCTTATGGAAATGCATAAACAAGAAGAGAGAAATTCATGGAAGAAGATAGTTTAAAAGTGTTTCAAGTAGGGGGCCGGCCCCACGGTGAAGTGGTTAAGTTCGCGTGCTCCGCTTCGGCGGCCTGGGGTTCACAGGTTCGGATCCCAAGTGCGGACCTATACACTGCTCGTCAAGCCATGCTGTGGCAGTGTCCCATGTACAATAGAGGAGGATTGGCACAGATGTTAGCTCAGGGCCAATCTTCCTCAAGAAAAAAGAGGATGATTGGCAACAGATGTTCGCTCAGGGCCAATCTTCCTCACCAAAAAAAAAAAAAAAAAAGGTGTTTCAAGTAAACCTTTAAAATCTACCAGTAGAAACAAAGCAACTAGTTAATGCTCCTGCTTTATGTATTTTAGATCTACCTGAAAAGTTGTATAAATAGCACTGAAATGTATTTTCCCACTGAACTCCCATGTAATCTCAGCAGATATTTTGTCAGAAAAAAAATTTGGCTGCCACACAAATTATGAAATTACATTCAAGAGTGTGATCATTAACTTTAAAATGTAATTTTTTTTAACATACAACCTAGAGTCGTGGGCATTTTTGCTTTTTAAAAAATATATTTTTTAATTTGAAATAGTTCCAAATTTACAGAAAACTTTCAAGAATAGATCAAAGAACTTCTATACATCAAAATGTAAAAGTTTTATATGACAAAAGACACCATAAGAAAAATTCAAAGACAAGATATTTCTTTGGAAAAATATCTTCAAAGGAAGAAGATATTTATTTTATACATATACACAAGATAAATGATTAAAATGTAGAATATGGTTGTAGCAGACTTCAAGGTCATCCCCACGAACCCATCTCCTGGTGTTTGTGCCCGAGTGTGTACAGTCCCCTCCCTGTGAGTGTGGGCAAGACCTGTGACCTGCTTGTAACCAACAGAACATGACAAAGGTGACAGGATGTCACTCTGGTGCTTATGTTTCATGTATACGTAAGATTCCACCTTGCTAGCAAGTATGCTAGACAGTCTCCCTGTCACTGACTCTGAAAGAGAAGCTGTCATGTGTTAGTAAGTGGCCATATCAGAGAAGCCACATATGGCAAGAAACTGCAAGTGGACGCTAGGAGCTGAGAGTAGCTTCCAACAAGAAACTGACGCCCTTAGTCTTGCAGATCCAAGAAAATTAATTCCTCCAATAACATGAGGGAACATGGAAATGGATCCTTCCTCAGTCAAGCATCTGATAAGACTGCAGCCCCAGCTGACAACTGAACCGCAGTTTCTAAGACCCTGAGCATAATATCAAGCTAAGCCATGCCCAGACTTCTGACCTAAAGAAACTGTGCAATAAAAAATGTGTTTAAGTAATTACCATTTGTAGTCATTTGTTACACAGCATAAAAAATTAACATAACTTCATTTAAAAACCATACAAATCATTACAAAAAAAGATCAGCAATCCATTAGAAACATAGGGAAAAGATACAAATACACAATTTTGAGAAGAAATATGATGATCAGTAAACATATTATAAAAGATGCTCAACGTTACAAGTACTCAGGGAAATGGAAATTTTAAAAGTGTGGTGTTATTAAATGATGGTAGGGGTATGTGGAAAGAGATATTCTGGTGGTGTTATCCATTAAAACTGGCTACTTTAGAGATTCCACTTCTAGGAATCTACCTAGAAAAACACGTACACATGTGCACAGGGGACATATACTTTATCTAATCATTCTCTTAACCTACTAAGAGACATTTAGAGTATTTCAGGTTTCTCATTATTATAAACAGCCATCCCCACAATTCCTGTTGACCTTATAAAACTATGATTTTGTTTTGAAAGCAACATGCTCAGGGTAGGTGGACTTTTCCCCAGCCCCAGACAGAAACCACGCCTGCACAGAGCCAGGAGTTTCTTTTTACGAATGACTGCTTTAAGGGTGGGAAAGATTCTGCTCCTCGACAAAAAGAGAGGTAAAAAGAAGGCCTTGAATATGGCTGTGTAAAGTTACAATGCTTGTAGCCCTCGCCATCATCTCCTGACAGTGGGGTGAAACGCCTCAGGGTGGAAAGCCAACATGCCGGGAAGAAAGAAGGAAAGAGAAGAAAGATGGAAAACGCCTGGGTCCTTGGCTGCTATCACTGAGCCACTTCACCAGCCCGCACAGACCTACTTCTGGAGAGAATTAAATTATTTTATTGCTTAAGTTACTATTACTCAGGTTTTCTATTATTTGATGCCAAAAGTGCTCCTGATTTCACAAGTAAGGAATTTTCATTATAAAATTAAAGAAAAAAGTTCTATTTTCCTCTATTACTTACAACTATCCATACTGAAATGGAATAAATGTTTTCTTCTAATTTAGAATTATAAAACTGACATTTTCAAAGTTAACCTGTCTGATCCTGATTTCATATTTTAGACAACTATGTCACCTGAACGAGTTCTGACTAATTACATGATAGCTAACTTTCTAGATGAAGACAGAAAGACCTTACCCTTGGAAAACTGAAGTTAAAAAATAAATCATTCCTTAGCCACATTACCAGATAACAATAATGGCGAACTAATCAGATTTGATAAAATTAGCCAAACAAATTCAAAATATTAGAAATGTTATTTCCAATATAGATTTATATCCACTGTTGACAATGGTGAATCTGTCCCAAGTATACATTTTCTATTTTATTTTATAAATTGTGCCATTGTGATATACCATTTTCAATGATGGCCATTATGAATCATAAATCAAATAAACTGAACTTCAAACCAGGAAAAAAAAAGAAATCACACAATTTAGACATGAATCTGAAACAGACTGGTTTCTCTTATAATCGCCACATATACATTTTTGGTTTTTCTAATCTATCCACTCATAAAGAGAAATTTTCTGACCTTTACTATATCATATTTCTTAAGTTTCTTATGAAGTTCCTGGAGTAGTGCATGATGGACTGATGATAAATCCTATTTCTTTATGCTGTACGCCTCTGTTTCTGAGCCTGCCACTCAGGATTCTGAGGCTACACAACCCTTGATCAAGATTTCAACACTACGAAATTTACCACCAAGATTACCTCAGGCATCTCATAATTTTTAAAGACTCACAGGCCGTAGTCAAAACCTAATCTTACAATTATTCTCTGAGTTATACAGTTCTGGTTTTTAATAAAGAAAAAAAGATTGAAAATGAATACACAGTCACCTCTTAATCATCTGGGCCAAAGTGGGAGACCACTGGCCCAGAACTGAGAGCCGAGGTAGACCAGTGTTGGAATGACCCATCCCCTACCGGATTAAGACTCTATCCCCCTCCCGGAATCCGTGCTTTCCCCTCCTAGCATTAAGCCAAGTTATCAATTTTCTCTAATCTTTCAAGACTAAATACTACATTTAATCTTGTATTAAAATCTTTGTTGAGAACTACTTACCAAAGAACAGCCAAGAATACAATTATCTTATCCGTGTAATATTTACAAAAGAATAGAAAAGAATTACAAAGCTCCAAAGCAGTGGTCTGGTTTGCCTCAGCAAATATGACCTTATTCTACCCATCAAGCACGAGAAAAACATGAAGAATATGCTAATAATCTGAACAGTGATACTCGCTGGTTAAACCAATGTCTGAGGATCTGAAAGATGCTCAAGATAGAACAATAAAGAATAGTGTTGGCCGGCCCTGTGGCTTGGTGGTTAAGTGCGCGCGCTGCGATGCTGGCGGCCTGGGTTCGGATCCCGGGTGTGCATCAAGGCACCACTTCTCTGTCCAGCCTGAGGCCGAGTCCCACATACAGCAACTAGAAGGATGTGCAGCTGTGACAGACAACTATGTACTGGGGCTTTGGGGGCAAAAAATAAATAAATAAAAATCTTAAAAAAAAAAAAAAAAAAGAATAGTGCCAAAAATTTAGCTGACCTCTATTTTAAATACTCCAAACTCTGACTAGGGTACGGCCAACCTATTAATGGAGGGTTCAATAGGAAATCCTTGCATGAAACTCTCTCATAAAGGAGTTACATAAACGCAACTAACAGACAATGTAAACAGTCTGTATAGCCAGTCTCTAATAAAATAATCTGCCAGGCATCCAATAAGTCAATAAATGATATCACCAACTGTTATCAGAGTGTTTACAACAATGCCACAGCACGAATGTCTGTGCAGATGTGACACAGCCAACACGACTGGGAGCTCACGACACCACAAGCCCTGGTCTAAGGGCTCCATGCACATCGTTTTATTCAGTCCTCACAACTACCCAGTGAAAGACGTCTTCTGTGACTCCCACTTCACAAGTGACCAAACCATGGCAGGGAAAGTTAAACCACGTGCCAAAGGCCCCAGTGCCAGTACACAGCGAGAGCAGGACCTGTGCTCGAGCGGTCTGACCCCACCACTCACCACCACTAGGCTACTGCTTTTCTACAGCTCATTCATTCCTATCAGAGAAACTCTGCGAAACCTCCAGAAGAAATATTTTTAGCCCATGAACTTCCACGGTTTATGTCCAGAGGAGCTTCTATGGCATACAGTGTTCTGTCCTCAGAGTTCTAGCTCAGTGCTATGTTCTAGCTGTAACTGAGTATGTGGGTAACTTTCAGGAGGATGAAATGGCCTACAATGTGCAGGGTAATGTATGTGACATCAGTATGCAGGAAGATGAGGATGCTGAAGATGAAGAAAACAGCATATTTTCCTTTTAAATATCTTCAAATAATCTATATTAACTATGATAAACAATGAAATCAAATTAAAATTATCCATACCATTGTTTGATGGGTAAATTAAAAGTAATTTCTTGCCAGTGTCTCTGAGCTTCATAATCACCAAACATAGGGGGTTTGCCAGCACCTAAGATGAAAGGTAAAAAGAGCAAAACAATCAAGAGACTTCAGCATATTTTTATTATACATTATATCTTATTTCCTCATGAAAATTTTCTGAATTACAGAGGTAGTGTGGGTAAAGGAAAAGAACACAGAAGTCACCAAAAAGTCCACGAGATGAGGTCTCGAGCACTGAATGTGCGGGACCTGGAGCCACAGCACATTAAAAACAGGATCGATGCCACCCACCTAGAGGTCTAATGGAAGAAGATAAAGGATATGAAATACCCGCCTAGTGCCTGGCCCACAGCAAACACTAAATAAATATCGTTAACGTTAATTAGCTATTAACGTTAATTAGCTATTAATTCATTGATAATACTAATTATAAGATATCCAAGTTTACTTTTACTTCATGAGAAAGACTGTCAACTATACTGTCCAGTACGTTTCATAAAACAATAATAATAACAAACATCAGTATTTCACAAATGGCTTTTACAAACTAAATATAAATAACTTAAGGTGAAGTATAGAACCAAAACCAGACTATATGTTACAGAGACATTAGTTAGGTCAGGCTTTGAGGTCAAATGTTATATAAAAACTGTCCATTTATAGCTTTTTTTTAATTTTAAAGTTGCAAATAAGGGATAAAGAATCATTAATAACTAACAATTGATAGTGCCTACTAGGTGCCAAATACAACAATGAAGTAGGTATTATTATCACCCCCACTTGACAGCTGGAAAAACGGAAGCAACGGTCACCCAGGTAATAAGTAGCAGAGTCTGGATGTGAACCCAGGCAGACTGGCTCCATAATCCATGCTCTTAGCTCCTCCTCTGCATGGCCTCACAACTTGGTTAAGTAGGTTATTAACCTTAAATCATTTAAAATGGCATAAAGGTAATTCCATTTAGCAAACACCCACTATTTAACTAGCAATTGACTACAAAATTGTGAGAAGACCCAGAGATACAGTACAGTCACAAGTTTTTTAGTCAGCAAATGAAAATCAGATATAGTCAGATAAACTCATTAATCCATTGGGAAGGTGGGCCACATTGGAGAATGACATACTATCACTCACTGAAATCCAACCCAGATTTTCTCCAGCTTTGGAAGACTACATTAAGTAGATTTTTTTTGCATTTAATGGCTATATTATACTAATATTCTTTAAATGCTAGCACCTCCACCCAAGGAGATACTCCTACTACAGGATAATCATGGGAAAGGCAGATCAACATCTCCAAAGCATATACACCCTGAGTGACTGTCACAAAGAATTACCCACAGTACACAGACACACGTACACACACACACCTCTGTCTCTCTCTCAGAAAGTACCGTATCTCGTTCATTTTGGTACTCTCAGGATGTAACGGCACCTAGTAGATTCTCAGTGTAATCAGTGTGATATAGCAAGGATTTTAAGTTCAAAAGATTTGAATTTCTGACTCCCTGCTTTTCCACTTACTGGCTGTGCAACACTAAGCGATTTGTGATGGCAGACCAATTAATTATGCCAAGGCTACTTTAACACGATGCCCATGTATTGGTTCTTGCCCAAAACCATCTTTAAGTTACTGTCAGACACTCTGAAATTCCAAGCCTCTGTTCGTGCTGCTTCCTCCCTATTTATACACCTCTTCAGTCAACTCATATCCAACCTGTAGAAATCATCTCAAATTCCAAACTCTCCATGAAATTGACTCCATTAATTGACTTCTTGTAATACTTATATTTTCAATATCATATACTTTGTCACATGACTATACTATTTCCTAACTGCTACCCAAATAAGAATTTTCGTTTCTATGACAGAGAATGTGATTTTCCAGAGTTCAAAGGAAGCATATTGCTAGGCATACAGTACATACTTTCATTAAAAACTTGCTTAATTAACTGAACAGGAGGAGGAGGATAACCTACAATTTAAAAAAAGGAAAATAATTCCTTGATGAATTAATTGCATTTTTGCATGTGTATTTTATAGATGTGTATGTGTGTTTCCGTTTTTAGGAATACAACTATTGTCTATAGGGGGAAAGGAGTTGATTTTTATTTTTGTCTTGTTTTTATTTGTTTGTTTTTGGTCCACTGGGATAATAAAAGTCAGAGAGGATCTTAAGTAATTTCCTATACCTGAAAACATCCAACTATCTAGATTTTCTGAAATTGCTCTAGACTTGGGATCAACATGGAAGAATTTATTACCATTCTCTAACAAACAGAAGAATAGATAATGACTCTCTTCAGAGTTGAGAAACAAGTTTTTATCCAGAGTCTGACCTACTTCAATAAATTCAGCTGACACTGGCTATGAAATTAGTACTTAAGTTTTTAAAACTGCTAAAGTGTCCTTACAACCACCCAAAAGGACAACCCAACTGCACCTGTGGGAGCTTCTCCTGGGAAAGGCAAAAGGATTCCTTCCACTGTGATTAATCCACAAATTCAATTACATGAGGTTCAGAATTACATAAGGAAAACACACTAATGTGTATTTACAAAGCTTCAATTTTGTCTCATTCTCAGGAAAATGGGCTTAAGCACCCCTTAAAAGTTCATTTTATTAATTGCTGAACTATTCAGAATTATGTTAGAACTTAAAAAACAAGTAGTTTGATAACAATACATACTAATTGCCTTTACATTCAAATTTTAAACTTTTTTTTTTTTTGTGAGGAAGATCAGCCCTGAGCTAACATCCATGCTAATCCTCCTCTTTTTGCTGAGAAAGACCAGCTCTGAGCTAACATCTATTGCCAATCCTCCTCCTTTTTTTCCCCCAAAGCCCCAGTAGATAGTTGTATGTCATAGCTGCACATCCTTCTAGTTGCTGTATGTGGGACACCGCCTCAGCATGGCCAGAGAAGTGGTGCGTCAGTGCATGCCCGGGATCTGAACCCGGGCCGCCAGTAGCGGAGCGCACACACTTAACCACTAAGCCATGGGGCCGGCCCAAGTTTTAAACATTCTAAGAGAAGAGAATTTGGCTAAAATTTTCCAGAATAAAATCCCCCTTTTTATATGTTCCTGGTGAGTAAGAAGAAACAATACAAATAGCAATGGGTAAGCTGAGAGACACTAACCAATGAAATAGAACACAATCATATTTTAACAATGATTGATACATTGCAAAAAATGATTGTCTACGACTTTCTCCTCCTAAACAGCCAATACAGCTTTGAAAAAATAGATTAAAATTGGGTCAAGTGTTGCTATTTGCTCTAAAAACCTTGGTAACACTTTGAATCAAGTATATCCAAGGAGGAATATAGGAATGAGGAATTGTGAATCTCTGCAAGTTATGACAAACAATCAGTACTAAAATCAGAATTTGTCTCCTCCCCATGGCTTGTTTAAAAGCAACAAGCCATATTTATTCAATATTTTTAGGTCTGTAAAAACTATATAAGCAGTACTTATGTAAGGGGTATATGTAAATATGTAAGGGGTATACATTTTACCAAAATTTAAATTAAAATATACATAAGTGGTTTGCCTACACAATATATGCATTTCCAAAGAAGAAACAGTGAATTAATACTAAGCAAGCTCACCTAAGCCTCCTTACGCAAGTGCTTCCTAATTACAATCTTAAAACAAGATTGAAAAAAAAGAAAACTAGGGGCCAGCCCCATGGCGTAGTGGTTAAGTGCACACGCTCCACTGCTGGCGGCCCGGGTTCAGATACTGGGCACGCACCGAGGCACCGCTTGTCAGGCCATGCTGTGGTGGCGTCCCATATAAAGTGGAGGAAGATCGGCACAGATGTTAGCTCAGGGCCAGTCTTCCTCAGCAAAAAGAGGAGGACTGGCATGGATGTTAGCTCAAGGCTGATCTTCCTCACAAAAAAAAAAAAAGAAAGAAAGAAAACTAAAATAAGCATGTTAAAAACAAATTATAACCAAAAAAAAAAGTATTTTAATTAATAGAGGGAAAAATTCTCAGTGGAATCACAGATGTTATACTTATTCATTAATTTTCCCAGCCTCCCATGATACAGAAGTTCTTCACATGTGAAAGCTAAATGTTATATCCTTTATCATGGAGCTGAGAACTCTGACAGAATCACCATTTTCCTTATTGTTTAGCATTTTCATTTTTCTCATCTGAAAAAATACATAACCACCACAAAAGATACCTACAAATATTCTACTAATGCGCAATAACAATACTGCTCTTATACATACAGTAATCCAAAGGTAATATTATCTGTTGACTCTCTTATGGGACAATTTAGAGCAAGGTTTAAAATAAGCAGCAGGAGTCCTGTCTTCCAGATGAGGAAGAAACTGAGCAAACGCGACCTCAGGGAAGAAATGCTAGAATAAGTAATAGATGTAAGCCTAAATATTTAAAAATTTTAAAATATACTTCCAAATAACTCATGAGTCAAAGCATAATCACAATAGAAAGTACAAAATATTACTTGTAGGGTGGTACTTGAAAGGAAACATACAGCTTGAATGATTGTATTAGAAAAGAAGAGAAACCGAAAATACATGAGCTAAACCATCAACTGAGCAGCTAACAAAAGAACAAACCCAAACATTCTATTGAGAGGATGAGCAAAGCTCAAATTAGTTCTTTGAAAATAATGACAATTAATAAACTTCTAATAGGACTCATTTTTTTTAAATGGAACAACATAAACTATGTAAGAAATGAAAAAGGAACCATTACCAGTAATACAGTAGAGACACAAAAGGTAAGAAAACATGAATAACTTTATGCCAATACATTTTAAAACTCAGGTGAAATGGGCAAATTCTTAGAAAAATATAAATTATAAAATAATTCAAGAAGAAATAGAAACCCCAAATGGTCCTATAACCATTAAAGAAATTAAATCACTAATTAAATATTTTCCCACAAAGAAAATTCCAGGCCCAAATAGTTTTACTAGCAAGTTCCACCAAGCATTTAAAGAACAAACAATTCCAATCTTACATACTATTCCAAATTTTAGGAGAAGAGCTTATACTCCCTAATTCATTTTACACAGCTAGCATAACCTTGATAACAAATCTGAAAAAGGCATTTTAAGAAAGTAAAATTGAGAGCCAATCTCATTTGTGAGCATAGATGCTAAAATTGTAAATAAAACATTAGCCAAATCTAGCAATATACTTTAAAAAAAAAGATAACATATCACAAACGAATAGGGTTATTCAGGAATATTCCAGGAATGCAAGGTTAGTTCAATACTAGAAAGAACAAAAATATACTCAATGGTGAAGTAAAAGCACCCACTAAAATTAGGAACAAGATAAAGATGCCTGAATCACTACTTATATTTAACACTGTAATAAGGTCCCAGCAAGAAAAAGACAAGAAAAAGAACTAAAAAGTGTAAGTAGTAAAAAGGAAGAAATAAAACTGTCGTTATTCACAGATCGTCTTTTTTACACCAAAAATCCAAAAGATCCTTCAGATAAATTATTAGAATTATAAGGGTTTAGAAAGGTTGCCAAATATAAATAGTCAACCACATTTTTATACCCCAGCAATAAGTATTTAGAAATTTTTTAAAAGATACCATCTACAATAGTGAGAAAAATATATATATGATACCTAGGATACATCTAAGAAAGGATGTGTAAGACTTTTATGTAATAAATTATAAAATTTTGTTGAAAGACATTAAAGAAGACAAATAAATGGAGAAACATACCATCTTAATGAATGAGAAGCCCTGCTATGGTAATGACTGACAATTGCCCCCAAATTAAGCAATAGTGTAGAATGTAATTCCAATCCAAATCCCAACAGGGTTTTTCAAAGGACTTCGACAATCTGATTTTTGAAAAAGACATATATGTTCGTATTACCTTTCTATTGCTGCATAACAATTATTACAAACTTAGCAGCTTAAAACAGTATTCTTTTATAACCCCCAGTTCTGTAGGTCAGAAGTCTGAGTGCACTTAATTCGGTTCTCTGCTCAGGGTCTCACAAGGCCAAAAGAGGTGTCAGCCAGTCTGCACTCTTATCTGGAGGCGCCGGGAAAGAATCCACTTCCAAGCTCATTCAGGCGATTGGCACGATTCGATTCCTTTCTGCTGCAAGTCTGAGTTCCCCTCTGTGGTTCCCCGTTCCCTCGCTGACTGTCAGCTGGGGGCTACTCTGCAACGAGAGGCCATTCGTATTCCTTCTCACATGGCCCCTCCACCCTCAGTCCAGCAACAGTGTGAGTCCTCAGGCTTTGCATCTCTCTGGAGTCCCCTTCTGCTGCCAGCTGGAGGGAGTTCTCTGCTTTTAAGGGTTCATGTGATTACACCGCACATACCCAGGTAATCCAATGCAATCTCCCTATTTTAAAGTCAACCAGTCAACCATGCCACAGAACACAACATAATCACCCCCAAGTGAGAGCTCATCGTTTCCACAGGTTCTGAGGATTAGGGCAGAACATCTTTGGGGGGCTAATCCAGAAGTTCTGCCTACTACAATATGAGAGAGCAAAGCCCAGAATAGCCAAGACACTCCTGAAGCGGAACTATCAGGTGGGAGAACTAGCCTCACAACACATCAAGACTTAATGTAACAAGACACGGCAGTATTAAATCAATGGGTCAGAATGGAGAAAACAGAGCTGTGCATATATGAAAACCTATACAGACAGAGCTGGTCTCGCAGATTAGTGGGAAAGGACGGACTATTCAGTAAATGAGCTGAAGCAACTGCTTATCCATGTGAAAAAAATTTCTAAATGGATTCTTATCTCAAATATTATACACAAAATTCAATTCTAAGGAGCTAACGACTTAAATAGGAAAGACAAATCTTAAAACTTCTAGAAGAAAATTTTAGGAAAATGTCTTTGTGACCTAGGAGTAGGAAAGGATTTCTTAAAGATATAAAAAGCACAAATCATAAAGGAAAAAGATTGATAAATTTCATTATGTTAAAATCAAAAACTCCTGTTCATCAAAAGACACCTTAAAGTGTGAAATTTCAAGCCATAAAATGGGAGATATTTGCAACTTGTACAAAGGTTAGTTTCCAGAATATAGAACACATAGAAAAAAACCCCAAAATATGGAATACATTAGAAAAAAAATCTAATAGAAATGTACAAATGACATAAGCAAATATCACAGAAAAGGCAATACAAATGGCCAATAAACATGAAAATATGCTCAATCTTTTAGAAATGAAGGAATTCAAATTAAATATACACCCATCTACCCTAGCCCCTAGACTGTGAACCTCTCTATGGCAGTAAAAGGGTGATTCTGGGACCCAACTACAATGTGTGAGGAGGAGGTTCCCCCACATATCCAACAAGCAATTCTCCAACACCAGCTCGTTGTCCTACATTTCAACTCAATTCTCACACTACCTGGAGATGTCACAGTCCACAGGTTATGGCTTCGGTCCTAGAAGACTGCCCCCCACCTTCAGATGCCAGTCACATGCCCAGGTTGTCACCCATGCTTCTAACCAACTGGCTATAGATCGTAGGTTCCAATGACCCCCTCCAACTCAGGATGCCAATCCCTAGTCCGGGTTGTTACCTGTACTTCTGACTGACAGGCTATAGATCCGAGCTTCCCACAACCTCCTCCTCAGGTTTGATTAATTTGCTAAAGCAGCTCACAGAACTCAGACAAACATTTTAATTACTACATTACCGTTTTATTATAAAAGAATATAACTCAGGAGCAGCCAGATGGAAGAGATGCATATGGCAAGGTATGGGGAAAGGGCACGGAGCTTCCATGCCCGCTCCACGTGCACCACTCTCCCAGCATCTCCATGAGGTCACCAACCCAGAAGCTCTCTGACGAACCCTGTCCATTTGGGTTTCGATGGAGGATTCATTACATAGGCATGATTGATTACATCACTGGCCACTGGCAATGATTCAACCTCCAGCCTCTCTCCCCTCCCTGGCGGTCAGGGGATGGGATTGAAAGTTCCAACCCTCTATTCACATGATTAGTTCTCCTGGCAACCAGCCCCCATCCTCAGGTGGGGCCCAAAAGCTGCCTCATTAACATAACAAAAGATAACTTTATCATTCTCTGTTAGAGAATTCGAATGGTTTTAGGAGCCTTGTGCCACAACTAGAGATGAAGACCAAAGTTATAGCTCTTATTATAAATCACATTATCACAGGAGGATATCATTTATTATTCTTGGTCACCCTAAATACCAGACCCAAAGACTGGATCACCACAAGACCTAATTTTGCTGCACAGCAGACACTCAAAAAATATTTTGGGGTTAAATAATCTGATGTGAGGATCAAATGAGATAATAGTTATGAACTATTAATGTGCTGATTATATTCCTACACTATTAAAAAAGAAAACACAATTCATACATGTTATCTCAATTAACCCTCACAACAACCATGTTAAAGTATATATTAACATTCCCACTTTGTAGAAGACGTACATGAGAGGTGCTAAGTAAATAAATACTCACAGGGTTAAATTTAATCCCAAACCCAGCCTCCAGGTCCACACTCCATCAATTCTCCCTCGCTTTTTCTCACATCCTTCCCAATCTTATTCTCCACTGGTCTCTTCCTTTTAATCTAGTAATATGCCTTCTCCACCCTAAATAAAGAAAAGCCTTCTTTGATTTGGTCCCCTTTGAAGTACCAGCTCACTTCTCTCTTCAATTTGTCATCTTCCGGGTTGGAGTACATTTTTGTTTTCACACATCACAAAGCCCATGCTTCTATTTAGTTCTTATACAAGTTCTTTTCATTAGAATTAGATGTTTAAATGTATTTTCTTGACCACACCAGTAAAGCCTGAAATTCTTCTCTGTCCTAGTCAGAAAACTGTAAACTATTACCAGAAAAAAAGAAAACTATTTAAGGAAATATTTGCCTATCTTTTAAAAACCAGTGAAAATGTGTTACCTGAATAAGAATTAAGGGAAACTGTCCACCGTACTGTCAGTCCTATTAAGACCACAGCTGTCATCAAGTACCATTTCTCCATGCTTCTTCAAATTTAGGGAGGGAGAAAACCAGGATCAACGCCAGAATACTTTTAACACGTAGTCAGTCACTTCTTTTCTTGATCAGGAAAATGTTATCAATTCTTTGGAATTAGGAGTTTGAGAGGATTTTAAGTGATGCTTTGTTTCCAAACAGTTAAATATTGATGTTTTGTTTTTTTTTGTCTATGAAGAAATAGCCTGGAGGGGAACAAAAAAAAGATACTAAGATTTAGCTGAGCATAGTACCTATAACAACAAACCCATTAAACCAGGTAGACAGATGGAGAATTTGGGTGGGGGGGTGGGGGATGAACGGGACACACAAGGACGAACACGGAGGAAAGGGGGTAGTTTTAAGTTCCTTATTCCCTAGTCCTCTAATTGGGAAATATTCCTCAAAAGGTAGCTCTCCCTGTAAAATGGGCCTCCATGGATCTAAAGATAAGTAAGGATCTGCTCTTACAAGAGAGTATTTCTGAGTGAAGAAAAACAACAGATAGGCAGACAGTAGAACAGTCAATTCTATCTAGAGATGTTCATCTACAGGCAGAAATGAGACCACAAAGGTAAACAAAGTGGGCATTTATCTTTGGTACAGAGAGAAAGAGGAATTTTATCTATTTAGTTTGAGAAAGTCTTCCACTGAAGTAATTTATGTAGTTTGATTTTTCCTTCTTTTCTTCCAAAATATACTTGCACTAACCACACCAACTTTCCATCTTACAAACCTTTACAAGAATCAATAATAGCCCCAACTCTTAGGAGAAAATACAAAAGCAGTAAAATGCAATTAACTACTTACATTTTTTTAAGTTTTTTCCTTGGGTTGGGGGGTTTAAAAGTAAAAAGCTTTGAAAAATGGTGGGCCATCTTAACCACAGGATATACTTTAACTTAAATATATTCAGAAAAATACAATTAACAAATCAACTGAAAGATTTAGGGAAAAACTGGCACATTCTACCTATTGGGCAAAATATTTTCTTGCTTAATAGCAAAGGACAACTCCAGCACTAATGAAGTCTAGCATCTCAACCAGGCAGAGTGACTCAAAGCATTGAATAAGGCCCTGTAACCATATTATTCACATTTGGATCATGTAAATTCCCCTTCTCTTTCCTCCCTCCTATTGCATCCACCTTTGATCATTTTACTGTTCACTAGAAGTTCTATCACAGAGGCAAGGTAAGAGGAAAAATTAAAATTAAATCCCTTTCCAATGTTGATTCTGCGTTTGACACAGGTTACAGGTCATTATAAACTATTCAAATTCTGTTTTAGTCTAACTTGAAAAGCCCCTTTTATCAACATTCTGCACTATTTATTCCAGAACTGTATACAACACTCTATTTTCTGCTGAGATATCATGTTTAAAACTGAATTTATAAATGCTAATTCCTGGATTTTAAAATATAGCTTAACTCAGGGCCGGCCCCGTGGCCCAGTGGGTTGAGTTTGGTGTGCTCTGTTTCCGTGGCCTGGGTTCGGTTCCCGGACATGGACCTACACCACTTGTCAGCGGCCATCCTGTGGTGGTGACCCACATACAAAGTAGAGGAAGATCGGCACAGATGTTAGCTCAGGGCGAATCTTCCTCAGAAAAAAAATATATATATATAGCTTAACTAATATTCTATCTTGAAAACTTAAATCACCAATATGAGCAAGTTAAATCCATTCTCCACAGTTCTAGATAACGATATTTAAGTAGTTCCCCAGGAACCTTAAGTAACAAAAATAAGACTACCAGTAACACTTCATAATCCTGACTAACTTAAAAAGAACATCATGCTTAACTAATACCACGCTGGTCAAGTCCACTCAGAGCACAACAATGGAAGGGCCAGCTAACTGACAGATGAAAGAATCACATCCAAAAAGGTCTGGACAACATCCACGATGGACTAAATCTAACTCCAGAAACCATGACAGATAAATTCAAATAAATTCAAAGTTCTGCACTTAAATGTGAAAAAACAAACCAACGAAAGTCAACTGCGTGAGTACTGAAAAGGAGGCAACAGGTAACAGATGACAACTGTGAGTTCTGTATGGACATGGAACTGATGACCAATGTTACGGTGTTTTGATTAAATATTAGAAAAGCTTTTCTAACAATGAGAGCTGCCCAAAAATGAAACGAGCTTCCTCTTGAGAACAGGTTCAAACAGAAACCGAGCAACCACTGGACAAGAATATTTCTAGAGTGTAGGACAGATGACTAATTTCTGAAGTGTCTTCTCATTCTGATTTTGGAAGCATATTATGTGTCTGCATTAATACAAATCCTGACAATACAAAGAAGACTCAGTCTCCCAGCATGTTAACCTTTCCTGATTCCCAACAGTTGCCCAGTATTGCCACTTTTGTAGATTTCTTTGTTGTGTAAAACAGACACGCCTTCCCATCCTCAAGTGGCTCACGCTAAAAACTGAAAGGCATCAAAAGCCTCTCTTCCTGACACCTAATACACTTAGAACACAATCCACATCCCCCAGCCATCAGGCCCTCTGTGAGCTGACCCCTGCCCCCTCTCCAGCTTCATATCCTCTCACCTTCCCACAAGAGCTTCCTTCTCCTCCGGGCACCTGCCAGGTTCACTCACACCTAAGCTCCTTTCCACTTCTCCTTCCCCTGCTTGGAATGCTCTTAAGCCAGCTCACTGGCAGATCTCCTCTCGTTCATGTTACATCTCAAGTCGTCCCCCGAAGATCATCACGGACCACTCTTGTGAAGTTTCCACCTCTTACTGTTTGCACAATTACCTTCTCTAATTTTATTCCTAATTCTTTTCACTATCAGAAATTATATTTTCACACAACCTGGAACAACTTCACAAATATAATTTCGAGTAAAAAAAGCTAGACACAAAAGAATATATATCGCATGGTTCCATTTATGAAAGTCTCATAAACAGGCAAAACTAATCTATGGTGTTAGAAATCAGGAAACAGGTTATCTTGGGGGTGGGGGAGGGAGCGGTGTTGGGAGCGCTCTCCAGGGAGACCTTCTAAGATGCTGTGAGTGTTCCGTTTCTTGATTTGAGTGGTGGTTAAAAGATTTGTTTATGATAAATCGACAAGTTACAACTTACGATTTGTATATTTTCTTGTACATGTTATATTCCAATAAAAAGCATAAAAGGAAATTACATGTACTGGTCAACCAGAACACAAGCTCCATGCAAGCAGGGACCCTGTCTTAGTCTCGCCCTGTTCCCCGCACCTGGAACGACGCTGGCAGGGAGCAGGTGCTCACACAGCATCTGCTGAGTGGTCTCGTGTGAACAGGAGGTCCCTAATGTCACTGAGTCCTCTGCGGTTAACGACATATGTGAGATGCTTAACCGAGCCCTCCTCCTGGAACCGTATTAAAGGGATCTTCACTCCCGTTTCCAGCGGTGAAGCGCAGCGCGGTGATTTCTAACCCATCCCAGGCCACGAGGCTGCCCGGGGGCGGCAGAGGGTCCTGCCGTGCGCTGGGGGCGCAACTCGACGAAGGAAAAGTCCGCCGCCCACCTCCCGGGGCCGCCGCTGTTCCCTTTAGTCCCAAAGGTCTTCCCCCAGGGGGACACGACCCCCCGCGAGTGCACTACGCCAGGTGAGGCGGCCTGGGAGGAGGCCCCTGCGGACGCGTCCTCCCCGCCTCCGGGGGCGACCCTCGGACGGCGGCGCCGGGCGCCTGGGCCGCTGCAGCCCGGGGTCCCGGCGCGTCTCCGCGCCCCTCCCGCCCCCAGGCCTGCGGGCGCCGCCCCTGGGAGCGCGGCGGAGCCGGGCCACCAGCTGCGCGCAGGCTCGGCGCGCCCCCCGCCCCTCGGCCGCGCCGGGCGCGCGGAGCCCGGACGCCACTCTTACCGCGCCAACCGAGCCTGGAAGCGCCGGCGGGCCCGGAGGCGCCTGCGCGCTCGCCCCCGCGGCGGAGCCCTCGCCGCAGCTTCCGCCCTGCGTGCCCGCGCGCCTCCCCGCGCCGCCCGCGCGCCCGGCGCGGGAGCGAGCCCGTCGAGCGTGAGGGAGGCGGGGAGAGACGCGGAGAGGCGGCCGGGGGCTGGGCGGGGGCGGGGCCGGGGCGGCCGGGGGCTGGGCGGGGCGGGGCCGGGGCGGCCGGGGGCTGGGCGGGGGCGGGGCCGGGGCGGCCGGGGCGGGGCCGGGGCGCGGGCGCGGGAACCCGAGAGCCCCGTCCGGGTGAGGCCCGGGCCGGCGGAAAGCCCCTGCTCCTCTTTCCAGGGAGCGGGGCCAGGGCCCGAGCGGTGCTTAGTCCGCGCATTCCTGTCAGGGGCGCGCCGGGCTCGTCCTCTCCAGCGGGCAGTGGGTCCTCCTCTGGCCCGACCCCAAGGAGCGGGCGAGCCAGCGGGGGAAGAGGAGAGTGTGGAGGCTGGGCAGTCAACGTCCTGGAGCAACGTCCCGCCGTTCGGGGAGCCTGTGGGCCTACAGCCTGCCTCCAGTAGCCACTACGTGGTCCCCGCCTGTCCCCAAACTTGCCAAAACTCTCTGCGTTCCCTCCTGCGTTCAGAGGATGCACGCATTGCCCCAGAATCCTGCCACTCTCTAGGAGCCGATCCTCTGATTCGTAATCCATAAGTGTCACAAATATTGGGCTGTGGCCATGGCTTTATACTAAGTGGGCCTGAACCACTCTGGATCTCGGTTTCTTCATCTGTGAAAGGAGTGAGTGGGGCTAGGTAAACTTCCAGATCTAAAATTTCATTCTACTCTATTTCAAAGACCACCAGCCCTGGAGATATGGAGAAATATGGCCAAGTCCCTGCCCTCAAAACATTTAATTCTCATCGGAAAGACATTTTCATGCATAAAAGGATAGAAAGCAACAGAAGGGAGCACATGCTAAATGTCAGATTATTGGTGTATGCATTGCCGGCACTGCAGGAGTTCAGAGAAGAGGAGTCACCCTGAACTAGAAACTATCTGGAAATGCCGAGTCAGCGGAGCTTTGAAGGAAAGATTGGGCTTACGTTAGCCAAGGGGCTGGGGGTGGGACTCTAGACAAAGGAAATGGTTCAAGCCAAAATTGTGGCAGCTGAAAAGTGCAGAACATTTCCTCCAGTTTAGATGGTGGGTGATGAAGCTGGAAAGGAATAATTGTGGAGAACCTTGAATACCAGGCTGCGGTGTTTGGGATTTATTTAATGATCAGTAGGGCCGGCTCCGTGGCTTAGCGGTTAAGTGTGCGTCCTCCGCTGCTGGCGGCCCGGGTTCGGATCCCGGGCGCGCACCAACGCACCGCTTCTCTGGCCATGCTGAGGCCGCGTGCCACATGCATCAACTAGAAGGCTGTGCGGCTATGACATACAACTATCTACTGGGGCTTTGGGGGAAAAATAAATAAATAAAATTAAAAAAAAAATGATCAGTAAGGGGCCATTAAATGACTTTTAGCAAGTGTACAGTATAGTGTTAGAGAAAATTTAAATAATGGATAAGATGAATCAGAGGCAGAGGTAGAAATCATTGTAGTACCCTATGCATGATTAGACAAGGGCCTGGACTGAGATGGAAGAGAACTGGAAGAGAAGAGATCAACACAAGAGGAAGAATGTACAGGTCTTGGTAATGTACTAGATATGTAGAAGTGAAACAAAGGAGAGAAATATCAAGTAGGGCTCCCTTGGTTTCATGTCTGAACTGGAAAAACAGAAAGATCTAGGGGAGCCTGGAGGAGAAGCTGGCTTAGAGAGAAAGATGATGTATTGTGTTGAGTGTGAGGTGACATCAAGACAACAAAGTAGGAATATTCAGGTGCCAGTTATGAATCAGAGCCCAGGAAAGAAGTTCGGGCTGAAGACAGAGATTTGAAGTCTTTCATTTGGCTGAAGAATGAGGGAGACAGTACAAAGGGAAAATAGACAACCATATCTGAGTAAACACATATTTAAGTCCAGGAGGAAAAAGGCAAGTTGCTGAATGATATTATGTGGTTACAAATGTAGGGGAAATCGAGTACATTGCAGAATCATAAATTTTAAGCATCTTATGAAGAACTACATTTGACAGACGAAAAATCATGTTTTATTGAATCTAATTGGCTCTGTCAATTGTAAGAAGCATCATTATTTTATGTACCACTAAGAAAGAAAAAAAAGTTGCCAGGGCCAGCCCTGTGGCCTAGTGGTTAAGTTCAGGGCACTCTACTTTGGTGGCCCGGGTTCAGTTCCTGGGTGTGGACCTATACCACTTGTTGGCGGCCATGCTGTGGCAGCAACCCACATACAAAATAGAGGAAGATTGGCACAGATGTTAATTCAGAGCAAATCTTCCTCAGCAAAAAAAAACAAAAAACAAAAAAACAAAAAAAAGTTGCCATTTAAGCTTGTTATGATTGTAAAACATAATTTCAGAAATATTAATATGTGAAAAAACATACATCTTCAAATGATGAAAGTTGGTATCAGTCTCTCCTTTCTGCCTCCCAACTCGATAGCTTCTGGCACAGTATCAAGAACAAAGTTGGTGCTTAAAATATTTATTGAATAAATAGTGGAAGGGGCTTCAAAGCCTCTAATTCATAGCTGAACTGCCCCACCACCCCACCCACGTACCTACACCTGCTCTTTCCCTCCAGGAGGCACTACCACCAGTACCCGATTGTCCAGTGCCTATCCATAGCAGATGCTCAGAAAAGGCATTTTTAATGAGGTCATTAGGGTAGGCCTAATGATTGGTATCCTTATAAGAAGAGGAATTTTGGACACAGACATACCCATGCACAGAGGAAAGACCATGGATGACACAGAGAAGACAGCCGTCTACAAGCCAAGGAGGGAGGTCTCAGAAGTAACCAACCCTGCTGACACCCTGATCTCAGACTTCTGTGTAGCCTCCCGAATTGTGAGAATATAAATTCCATAGTTTAAGCCACCCGGTCTGTGGTATTTTGTATGGCAGCCCTAACAAACTTATACCTACCTATCAAACGTACTCTCAATACTCAATGTGCTGGGCAAACTTCCTCACGCAAATCATACTTTGTAGTAGTTTCTACTCCCTTCCCTAGATCACCTCCACCCACTAAGAAAACAAGCCCTTTTCTGTATCGGGCCCAGGACTTCCCTGGTTCTAAGTGAAAATCGTTCATCTGATCACAGCTGTTCCTTGAAGTAGAATCCGTTCTCCCATCTGCACATCTTCCTCAACTGACCCTTGTCTGCCATTTTCCACTTTTCTGAAATGTCCAAGTCTCATCATACCCTCGCCCCCTCCGGAGAATTAGTCACCTAAGTAGCATGAGTTACAGTTAACCTCCACATTTCCAAGCTTCAATATAGCCATTAGCAAAACAGTAGTCTCTTTTATATACTGAAAGTCTTTCATATTCAATTCACTTGATCCTCACAGGAACTCTGAGAGAATGGCAGAACAGGTGTTATCATCCCCTTCTGACAAACAAGAAAACTTGAGAGCAACATTTCCCAAAATGTGTCCCACAGAACTCTCATTCAGTGGTATAACCATTGTCAACAACAAAAAAGGTGTGAGGATGGTCTCTGATGCAGAGACAAATAAGTTGGAAAACAATGGGTTACACGAATCTAAAATGGATCCCTTACTCCCAGTCTTCTCAGAGCAATTTATATGTTGTATATGTCATGATTCTCAAAGAGAATAGAGAATTTTCAGGCTTATTTGACCTGACAGAATCCTATCCCCACACCCCATCCCACCTCCACTTCCCATCCTACAGAGTGGGTCCATGAAACACACTGTTGGAAGTGCTGTTTTGAAACATTGTGTAATTTCCCTAAAAGATACAGCAAGTAAATGTCAGAACTACGATTAAACGCAGATCTTTCTTAGTTACCTACATTCATTTTCAGGTCTATGTACAAGAAGCTCAGAAATGCAGAAATTGCACACAAACAAAGACAAAACATTGACATGATGAAGGAAGGGAGGGAGGAAGGAAGAAAGGAAGGGAGAGAAGGAAGGAAGGGAGGGAGGAAGGAAGGAAGGGAGAGAAGGAAGGAAGGAAGGAGGAAATAGAAAGAAAACATATTTCCTAGCTCTTTTTACTGAAAGGACTAAAAACAAAGACCAACTCAATAACAATGAGTATCCTTAGCACACAGACTGTGGTCTTGAAATACCATCCCTACTAAAAAGTACCAGGGATCCTTGGAGAAATAGCTAATTACAGGTTTGGAAAAGAAATATACAAAAATAAATCTGGAACATTTTGTTATACCAGATATCAAGGAAACTATCAAAGACTAGGGTCAATATCAAAAGGACTCAGGAGACAACTTGAAGAGACTCCCACTGGCCATGGAGGGGACACACTGAGCATCAGTAAGCATAATAACTACAAAGATTGAAACACATCAAACGTGAGTTGTCTGTGGCATTCTCCATGAGCTCATAATGATACTTTAAAAAAAGAAAACATCACCAATGGAGGAAGCTGGTAAACCATTCATTATTCTGAAAACTGGTAGATAAAGAAAAAGAATCAAGCAGTTATTCTGTCTTTGTTATATAAATTATTGTGCTGGGTAGCCAAATAGTTGATATGAGAAAGATTCTCTTTATAGAGTATTTCAGCTACCCTCCCCATCTCTCCTTCCTCCTTCCTCTCTCTTTTCCCTTCTCCCTCTCTTTTACACACACAGACACACACACACGCACACACTCTTCTCTCAAACTATCAAACAGCCTTATAGATGAGACAAATTGCTTTGGGGACTTCAGAAACTAACCTCATATTTGAATGGGACTAAAGTGGAATCAACCTAAACTGCATTGTTGTCTGCTATGAATACAGTGATTTAAATTTATCACTTAAATGAAACTAATCAAGTTAACTTATAATTACTTATGGATATACTCATTTATTCAACAACTATTTATTGAATAAATAGCCTGCCCTTAAGAAGTTTAAAGACCAGTATTATATACAGCCCAGGAGAATATAAATCATTGTTATATTTACTGTCAATTTCAGATGCCACTTGGAATTATTCTCATACAAATACAGATTTTCCAACTGTATATATGTACATAATTATACATATAAAAATAATTTTCTCAATATGGACCATAAAAGAAATAATACATGTTCCTACCACATAGTTCAAACAGTGTCATTGCAACAGAATCTAGGAATAATTCTAAGAACATACATTTATATTTTTATATCTTTATGTCTAGATGTAAATAAGACAGAATAAATATAAATCTATAAAGGTCCACAGATATAATTTGGTGTGAAAGTCTAAGTTCTATAAAATCATAAGATTTCAAAACTCTGTTTTTAAAAGTTGTTAAAATATAGGATGGTGCTTATATCTTTATAGATGAAAAGAGTTCTTTAATGTGGCAATGTAATGTATTCATTGGTTCATGGTCCCCAAACCTCCAAGGAGTGTCACCAATTTACATCTCTCTCAGTCCAGGATTTTGAATTTAAATTTAAATATATGATATATGATATAACTTAGCCCAACATATTTTGGAGAATTATAAACATCTATAATTTCCAGTAGTGAGTAACACTGTTGGGTCAGTGTTTAAGTAGATTTGTAAAGCCAATGTGATAACATAAATGCTACTTTATTACTTTATCTCCAGTGTCTTTCACAACTGAGTGGATTGTCACACTCTATTATGGGGCACACAGATCCACTGGCTAGAGCTATCATGGTACTTGTCTAAAACAGTCTTTGAAAATGAAAATTTGGGCTAAATATAAAGGAGGCAACCTGCCAGTAGGAACTATTCAAACCAAAAATCTCCCGAGGGAAATGATAAGAATTCCATTTTAAAATCATATAAATCAAGATGGTAGGATGTTCCAACTTGTAAATTTTACAGTAAATACATCAAGATTTAAAGTCAGATTTTTAAATAAATTTTTATTTATGGTAAAGAATGAAAATCCATACGAGAGAAATAGGGTGTCACACAATAAAGCCTTTGCTTCCTACGTGAGTTTTTGCTTTTGCGCACTAATTTTTTTAAAAAATTGCCAGACTGAAAAAGAGCACTGAGAAGAGGAGCAGGACACAAAATATGTGGGGTGTGATTTTTTATCACCATTTTGTTTTACAGTGGGTCTGGGGTTTGGTTTTAATGAAAAAAGAGATGGCAGATATTGTCAATAGTAGCACACAGCCTCTAGGAACATGGATTTAAAAATCTAAATGAGCTACCACATGTGCCCAATAATAGTAGCTACTACATATCACCTGAATGATTGCCATAAAATGAAGGAAAGAACCGAGGCCCTTTGATGGTGTGAAAGAAAATAATCCTTCCCGGATATGCAGGGAAGACAGGTTTGGAAAAAACTCTATCTATAAAAAGTTATTTTCTATAAGTGATGGAGTTAGTTTTCTGGAATAAGAGCTGAACTGAACAGAACTAAGCTGTTATTGAATCCACAGTATCAGTTAAGCAGGAGAAAGAACCTCTAGTTGCCCTTTCTCCTCCAGGATTTCTTTCGGGGTCTGGAGAAGAGGACTAGGAGGAGGAGAGCGTCTCCTCCCTTCAGGTATGGCACTCAAATCTGCAACCCAAAGATGTGTAATAAGAAGAAATAAAAAACAAAGTTTTTTTCAAAACTCCTACCCAAAGCTGTAGTGGAGTATTGCTGTGTTTCCTTTTCAAACGCTGGAGCACTTGTTCTTGGTAACTGTTCACGTGAAAGATCGGAACTCTCCCATTACCTTAGCTATACATTTGGGCTGATTGCGAGGGTGGGGCCAGAGAGCACTAAATCCTGTTCAAATAAACAAGAGGGGCTGGAGAAGAAAAGTGTGAACAGTCATTCTCTAAAAGAGACCCCAGTGCAATGCAATTACGATTTATCAGATACTTTCCGTTTTCCTCTCCAAAGAGTTCTGCAGAACACTGTGGCTTAAATGAAACGCACCAGAGCTGGTAATGAAGCACCATTAAGCCCTAATGTGACTCCTTGGTTTGTTCGCTGCCAGAAGCTCTATCTGTGTACTCTTGTCTTCCCAAATGAATTTTCCCAGAGGCTCCAGGGCAGCTGAAAGCGTTCTCTGAGGCTCCTTGTCTCATCCTCCCCTCTTACCTTTTGTAAAATACTCAGTTCCTTTAAGCCCTTTCAGTGTGAGATTTAATTACATTCTGGGTTGCTTTTTTTCTAGTCCTTCTTTGGTATTACT
Organism: Ceratotherium simum simum; assembly: GCF_057802395.1. Classification (NCBI taxonomy): domain Eukaryota; kingdom Metazoa; phylum Chordata; class Mammalia; order Perissodactyla; family Rhinocerotidae; genus Ceratotherium; species Ceratotherium simum. The sequence goes on from NC_141901.1 coordinate 97,341,776, forward strand.
GATTTGATCAAACCCCCAAGTAGAGATTTTATTGAGTCCTGAGATCTAAGGCATCCAGATCAAATTTTGGAAAACCTTGTGTTCTTAATAAAGTTCTCTACTTTCTCAGCACGCTTATCTCACATTGAATTAATAAAGTTTTGGTAGCTGTTTAAATAGATTAAATGTTACACTTTAAATAGAAAGAGAAGGCTCTACCTAACTGACCTATTTTTCATCTGTGATTTAGAAAAAGGCAAGATTAGCATGGATATTGCATTTTCAAGGACCTCGCCACTATTAAATAGACTGTTAAGTGCATTTTATGGCTGAAGAGTCTGTTCCCAGTTCAGTCTACAAGACGTGCTAAGTTCATCTCTACCTGCTACATTGAACATTCACTGAGTAAAATACTTTCTGTGGATGTAATACCTATGCTCTGTATCTTTTAAGTACATAACTCTAAATATTTTAGGACTAGTAAAATGTAACTCAATAAAAGTCCCAAGAACATGTGTTGTCCCTCAAGAAAAATATAGTGTCCATATTTATCCAATGATATACATCCTGTACTCCATCAGCACCTGCATATCCTAAGGTGACCAGATGTTGAAAAATAACATAGGCGCTCATAAAATGAGATTATGAGTCTTATTTAAACCAAAAAGAGCAACAATAGCTGGTTAAAACTCCATCCTCACATCAACTCAGCGTGTTCTCAAGATTTCAAGGCTCTGAAAGGAGTAGTTTATGGGCTTATGTTCTAATGAACCAAACAGATATTTTACCATTCACTTGCACTGCAATTTGGGCCAACTTCAGCATTTTTTGTTGTTGTTGTTTTTTAAGGAACTTCTGCCTGGCTGTTTACCTTTTTATTTAGGTGGGTTTTGAACACAAAAGAAAATATCCATGAGTGAACATGAGATAAATCTTTAATTTAAAAGTTAAAGATATAGTACTTACATAAATTAAGAAATTATTTTCGTGTGTCTCCCTCTCTTTCGTCAGTTTGTAATCTGTTGTACTGTGTTAGCAAACCCAAAAGCAGTCAGTCTGTTAACGGAGAATTCTGCCAGAGGCCTCCCTACCCCCTCTTGCTCACAGGACGTGCCAGAGCTTCTCTTTTAATTGTTTGGTAAACTCCATCTACTCCAGATCCACGCACAGTTGTAATTAAAAGGATTCTTCAATTCAGAACTTTATGTACCAAAATGATCCCCTTGGGAGTAAGGGGGACTATCTGTTCTGAGGGTTCCCAATAGCCCAGACACGCATCCTAAACATTTAAGCCTTTAAATTCTCCAACTTGAACCTTCTGAGAGGACATCCTACTAACCACTCTAAGTGTAGAAAAAGCCTCTTTGGTTCTTCCTTTTTCTGCCACAAATAACAGTATAGCCTCCCCCACTCTGCCCAGTTGGCATCACTATAATGGTTCTTCTATACTCTCGTTCCTCTTTGCTAATACCTCCCTTATGGCATCTCATTCACTCCTCCTCGTGTTGTGGTTTGTTACGTACGTGTTTGCCTCCAACTAGATGTGAAGCTTCTTAAGAGGAGAATGAATGCCTCGTTCTTGTCTATATTCTTTACAGTTTTCAGCACAGTATTTTGAACCAGTGGATTCACAATAAACGTTTGCTGAATTAACTTAAAAAAACATTAACCAACCAGTTAATAATCAAGATTGTATTAATTAAAGACTAAGCAGAGCTGTTAGAGACCTCCTAAATTCCCAGTGGGACCAACAAGTATAATATGAATACACTTGACAGTACTTTTGCTTTTAAAAATACCCCCTAAAGGAAAAAGCATCTGGACCCATTTGAACATTTTGTAAAGCAATTTTGACCAAGTTATTAACGACTTGGTAAATTGTTTATTCCACAGATACACTAAGCCTAAGTTTCTTAAAAAAAAAAAAAGAGCAGAGCACTAAGACTAGATCAGCCAGATAATTCAAACTCCCGTTTTACTTTCCTCAGAGCTGCTTGGAGTCTTTCTTCAGTCCTCTCCTTTGCTTGATCAAGATGTACCCTTTCAAGTTCTTAACCACAAAAGCAGTCTGCCTACAAAGTTGTTGTCAAGTTCTCATGATCAAAGATCACTAATCAGTTTTGTTTGCAAAACAAATCCAACTGTGGATTTAAGACTGGAAGTCAGAAGACCTGGTTCTAATCCTGCTGCTGCTACTGCCTGACTGTTAACGTTACCTAAAACACTTTACCCGTCTGACCGCACTTTCCTTTCTTGTGAAATTAGAGGGTTTTATGTTAGATAACCTCCAACATCCCACCCAATTCTTAAAATCCTATGACTTTATTACAAATAGCATTAATACTTGTCTCTTTAATTCAGTAGCCTTTCATTGGAAAAAGTCATGTGTGCATGTGGTAGATTACAAATGGCCACTAATGCTTGGCATCCCCTCCTAGGAAAAGGTGGGGTCTGTTTCCTCAGTCCCCGAATCCGGGCTGGCCTGTGACTTTCTTTGACTAACAGAACTTGGCAGAAGTGTTGTGGTGTGGGTTTCTCCAGGGTCTAGGCCTCAAGGGACCTTTCAGCTTCTGTTCCTTTTCTCTTTGAGCACAAGCATCACAGCAAGAAACCAAGCCTAACCCACTGGAGACAGATGGCTCAGACGACAGCCAGCATCAACAGCAGACACTCAAGTGAATCCACCAGAGACCATCCAGCTTTGTCCAGTCACCATATGAAGCAGCTACATAACCAAGAGAAGACCAGGAGAACTGGCTGGCTGAGCCCAGCACTAATTGCCACCCTTAGAATTGTAACCAAATAAAATACAGTCATGCGTTGCTTAATGGTGGGGCACGTTCTGAGAAATGCGTTGTTAGGCAATTTCGTTGTCATGCGAACATCACAGAGTGTACTTACACAAACCTAGATGGTACAGCCTACTACACACCTAGGCTGTATGGTACTAACCTTATGGGACCACCACCGTATATGTGGTCATCATTGACCAGAACGTCCTTATGTGTTACATGACGGTAGTTGTTTAGCCACTAAGTTTTCAGATGATTTGTTGTAGAGCAATAGATCACTGGCGTAATACACCTGGAAAAAAAATTTTTCTGAACGATCAAAAATATGTCTTCCTTCTTCCAAAAAACCTTAGTACCCATCCCCAAAGACAACAGCTCCCACGATGGGGGCATGTTCTCTACACTGCTTTGCATCTTTATTTTTTGTGAGGAAGATCAGCCCTGAGCTAACATCCATGCCAATCCTCCTCTTTTTTTGCTGAGGAAGACTGGCCCTGGGCTAACATCTGTGCCCATCTTCCGCCACTTTATATGGGATGCCGCCACAGCATGGCATGACAAGCGGCGCCTCGGTGCGTGCCTGGGATCCGAACCCGGGCCGCCAGCAGTGGAGCATGCACGCACTTAAGCGCTACGCCACGGGGCCCACCCCACTGCTTTGCATCTTGCTTGATTCCCTTAGTCTAATATGGAATGTACTCTACATCAGCCACATAAACGGCCTCAGAGCATTCCATTATATGGATACGGCATAATCTAACTAGGCCCCTTCAGATGGACATTTAGGCTGTTTCTGCCCTTTTATTTTTGTTATTGACAAAACTTGATAGAATGATCATCTTCGCACGTAGGCAGCACGCGAGTATATCTGTAGGAGATGGGGATGGGATCAAGGATGGTGCTCCCCTGCTCAGATCTGTGAAGACTCCCCTCCAACACACAGACTTCTGCCCAACAGCAGAACCAGCCAGGCAGTCCTATGGTCTGGCCAATGCCGGTGATGGTGACCCCTGCTGAAGGGGTTTACCTTTTGTCATCCTGTCAAAGCCATTCCTTGTGGCTCTCCGTGCTGTGTGTTCCTCCTGGTGCACCACAGCAGGCTTCTGATCTTTTGCCAAAAGCTACAATTGAGGGCCGGCCCTGTGGCTTAGCGGTTAAGTGCACGCGCTCTGCTGCTGGCGGCCCCAGGTTCGGATCCCGGGCGCACACCGACGCACCGCTTGTCTGGCCGTACTGAGGCCATGTCCCACATACAGCAACTAGAAGGATGTGCAGCTATGACATACAACTATCTACTGGGGCTTTGGGGGAAAAAATAAATAAATAAAATTAAAAAAAAAAGAAGCAAAAAAAATCTACAATTGCCATATCCTTTGCCCAGATGTCTATTCCGCACCCAGGGTTTACCAAGCTTTCTTGCTCTGACCAGCAATCTCACGGCTGCCTCTCCCCACAGGAAGCCTGCCCCTGACGAGAGAGCTACCAAACAGGCGGACGCCGATAAAAGAACACCTGCCCTTCTCTGCATTGTATCCCTGACAGGATCCTTGCTTTACTCCTGTCTCCCTCTCCACTCTAGCCACCCTCTTCTGCGCTCTCCAGAGCCCCCCTTCTGGCTGTGATTTCCCGGCTTTCGCTCTTTCTTGTAGTTTTGGAGCGGGCCTGCCCCTCTCCACAGAAGCCTGGCAGGAGGCAAGGACTTGGAGAGAACAAGCCTCTAGGTGTCCGGTTCCCGGCCACACCAGCGCTCCCCGACTGAAGCCGCCAGATGCTCTCCTCAGGACGGATGTCCAGTCCCACTTCCCAAAAACACTCGAACCCCCGACTGTGAGGAGCCAGCTTCTGAGGCACTCAGTCACTCTGGCTCAGGCTGCTGAGGGCGAACGATGCCCGGCACATGGGACCAGGGCTTCCCCGTGGCCCTCTCTCCCCCGTGAAAGGCACCTTCGCTCACACACTCCCAGGGTCTGCAGCTCAACACGCCCCTCTTGTGCTGTCACTGACAATCAACTGAACCCACCTACAAAACAAACGAGACTGGAGGCTGAGATGCTTTCCCAGCCTCCCTGCAGCCAAAAATGCCCATGTACCCAGGTTCTGTGCAGTGATGTGCAGGGGAGTCAGCTGGGGGGCACCTGTGAAAGTCTGCTTTCCTGACGGAAAGGATAGATGTGGCGTGTTCAGGCCTTTGAACCCCTACCCCTGCCTTGAATACAAAAGGAATACCTGGAACTCTTGTGACCATGGGTGATGTGTTAGTTTTCTATTGCCAGTTTACCACAAACTTGGTGGCTTAAAAAACAAACTTCCTATATTACAGTTCCAGAGGTCAGAACGTTGCCAGCTTTTAAAGGCTGCCTGCCTTCCTTGGCTCATGGCCCCTTCCTCCATCACCAAAACCAGCAGCGTGGTATCTTCACATCTCTGTCTCTCTGACCTCCGCTTCTGTCGACACATTTTCTTCTCTGACTGAGTCTCCTGCCTCCCTCTTATAGGGACCTTTGTGATTACATTGGGCCACCTGGGTAGATCAGTGTGATCTCTCCACCTCAAGATCCTTAACTACATCACATCTACAAAATCCCCTTTGCTGCGTAAGGTAATATATTTTAGGTTCTGAGTATTAGGATGTGGACATCTTTTGGCAGCTTTGATTCTCAATACCAAAATGCATAGTGCATAATAGGCGTGATGCCCCAAAGCTGAGGATGGTGAAACAGAAAGATGGGAAGAGCCCAGATTCTTTTTTTTTTTTTTTAATTATTATTATTTTTTATTTTTGGTGAGGAAGATTGTCCCTGAGCTAACATCTGTGCCAATCTTCCTCTATTTTGTATGTGGGATGCTGCCACAGCATGGCTTGATGAAAAGTGTGTAGGTCTGCTCCAGGGCTCTGAATCTGTACCCTGGGCCGCCGAGGCAGAGCATGCGCACTTAACCGCTATGCCACCAAGACGGCCCCTGGACAGTACCAGCCCTGGACTGCCTACCTCTAGGTAATTAAACGTCTGCATTGCTTAAATCACCTTGAACCAGGTTTTCATTTCCTCGTGGCTGCACACATTCTAACTGGTGCGTTGCTCTTGCTGTGCGCAAGTTCAGCAAGTTCGGGAAGTGCTTTGTCTGCGGCGGTCGTACTGAACTCCCTGGAAGCACTACACTGCTTTGCCTGTGAGCCGTTGTTCTTCCTTCCTACACTTTCTCCTTTCTACCCTCTCTCACCGGTACCGACCCCTAGCCATCCCGCTCACCTGGCTAACTCACATCCATCGTGGCCGTCTTTTCTAGCTGTCTCTCCCTGCCTGCCCAGAAGTCTTCCCTGACCCACCTCTGCTCCCAAGGCTCTGGGTAGGAATCCTGCCTTGGTGTTTCCACGGCAGCCTGACCCTCCCTGCTCGTGTTGTCCTTTTCCTATCCACAGGCTCCTGAAAGCCAGAGACTGTGCTTGTCCTGCCTGGGTCCAGAGGCTGGAGGAGATGGTCAGGGATCAGTTTCCCTCCAGCCCTCGGCTGGATTTGCTTTCTTGGCTCTATTCCTGAGCAGATTCTTCCCACATGGAATAAGATGGCCACCAGGCGCTTCAGGCTTACCTTTTACCAACTTGGCAACCTAGATGGAAAGAGAATATCTCTCTCACATCAGGTCCAGAAAAAGACCTGGCCTGACTCTCATTGGCCTAAATTAAGCTGGCCTGGGCCACATACCAACTTGTGGAGCAGAGATGTGAGGTCAACCCCACCAGAACCACCAGAACTGAGAATGAGGGAGGGGAAGTTCTGCAAAGGAAAATTGAGGCTTTGCTACCAGAACATGAGCAATAGGTTCGGGGCAGGCAAGGACAACTGAAGACCCCTAGAGAAGGGGATGCGGATAGCGTTCTTCCTTTGGGCTCTCACCAGGCTGCAGACACCAGGCTGAGCCATTTCTGTTCACTAAATAAACAGCTCCTGAGTGCCTGCTACATGCTAGGCGTGAGGACGAGAAGGATGTGTTATCTCATTTAATCCTCTCAACAACCCTGTGAGGTATATATTTCACTTACCTCTACCTAACAGATTAGAAGGTAAAATGGCAAGTAGCATAGAGCACTGAAGTAACTTGCTCAGAGGCACATGGCAGTGAGTGCCAAGCTGGAACTCAAGGCTCGTCTGAGATGTCTAGCCTCCCCTACGGCACACCCTGCAAGTATGGATGAGAGATGAGGTGGAAGCAGGCAGCATTGCCCCTAGTGGCCTCCAGGGCCAGGCTGTTCCAGGGAACGCCTAGGACCCAACAAGACACTCCAGTCAAGTTAAAATGAATCTCAAGGGCAGGTAGAGAAATAGATAGATGAAAGAAGAAGACAGACCCCTGGAGTTGGCAGGAATGAAGGGGAATTTGGGGGCCAGTTATATATTTCATTTCATCTTTAGCATAAGTGAGTCCTCATCCTCCTTCTTTGTTCCTTTCCTCACCCCTGTAGTCATTAAGTTATAGACCCCAAGAGCAGGAGATGACTTGGAGAGCATCTAGTCAAAACCTCTTCAAAACCCAGATGGTAGCCAAGGTCTTCCTGCCTCTTGAGACCTCATGAAACTCACTCAGACTCCAACTCCCTCCTGTGGAAAATCCAATGCCCTTCCCAACACCTCCCCGAGGACCCAGAGGCTAATTCTCGCGGCAGTTGCTTCAGGCTCCGACTACTTTGTCTTCAAGTTCTTGGTCTCTATATTGTTGTTTCTCCCTCATCTCAGCCTTGTCGTCGACTCAAACATGTAATTCAACCCAATTCTACAAAATAAATATATTAATCTCCTACACCTCATTTTATGCTGAGGAGAAAACTGAGGCATGAAGAGATTGAAAGACTTGCCCCAGATCAATTAATGAGGGAAGGGCAGGGCTGGGCCAAGTGGTCAAGTCTTCTTTCTGCCTCGTCATTCTGCTCGGCTGGCAGGCGCCTTTATGCAGGGCAGGATGGGGTAAGAAAACTTGGGTGATGGTGCCCATTCCTTGCTGAGGAAATGCAACTCCAAGAGTTTTCCTCAATCTTCAGTATTCGTTAATTAACGTTGTCTTAGTCTGCTCTGTGCTATATAACAAAATACCACAGGCTGGGTGACTAAAACAACAGAAATTTATTTTCTCACAGCGCTGGAGGCTGGAAGTCCCAGATGAAGGTCTGGCAGCTCGGTTCCTAGTGAAGACGCTCTTTTTGGCTTGTAGACGGCCACCTTCTGTGTCCTCAAATGACCTCTCCTTGGTGCATGGGGTGGGGGGGGAGTGAATCTCTGGTGTCTCTTCCCTTCTCATAAGGTCACCACTGCTATTGGATCAGTGCCCCACTCTTATGACCTCATTTAACCTTCTCTCCTAAAGACCCCATCTCCAAATAGAGTCACACTGGGGGTCAGGACTTCAACATATGAATTTTGGGGGAATATAATTCAGTCCATAGCAGAATCCTATTAAAAGTTAGGAAAAAAATAATGTGTGATCTCAGAAAACATTTTCACCTGCCTTCTCAACTCTTAGTGAAGTCTTAATTATGAAAATAACGAATCAAGGATAAACTCTTAAGTTTTCATGAGTAGAGCAGAAGAACTTACAAATCACCTAACAATTCTTGAGGGCCCGCTATGTACCAGGCACTGTTGTAAGCTCCTTCCGTGTATTGACTAATTGCATCCTCACACCACTTTATTATGTAGACGCTATTTCAGTTCCCACTTTGCAGATGAAGAAACAGAACCTGTCCAACATCACACAGCTAGTGAGGGGCAAGGCTAGGGTTCAAACCCAAACAGTCTGAGCCTACGTTCCTAACTACAACTCCATATCACTTACACTTATCATAGTCATTTCCAATTTCCTGTCATAAATAAACATAGTTACACAAAAGCAATCAGAAAATAATATGTATGAATTATTTTTATAGAGCTTATTCATGTAAAGTGCTTAGAACAATAATTTTTAATTAAAAAGCAAAAATAGAAGCAATTAAAAATGACCGCTGACTCACATCAGTAATGCATGAGCACAGCATCCCTCCTAAAAATGTGGGGAGTGCCAGCTACCTGCTTAGGTCAGACGGAGGCGCCAAGCCTTGCCTTCATTAGTAGAACACTGAACTAGAGTCCTCAATATGCCCTGACAAAACTTAATTTATTTTGTAAATATCAAGTATAATTGGAAAGAGAAGACCCTCCAAGTAGGATGACCAACCATCCCAGTCTGCCTGGGACTGTCCCTCTCTTCCAGTCCAGAAAATTGGTGTCTCCTCTGGAACCAGAGACAATGGTACCCATCCGAACATGTTTTTTGTTTTGTTTTGTTTTGCTATGTCTTTGGCTTTTGGTGCTCAAAATCCAAAAATTTAACTTATTTTGTTTCTTATGGGCTCCCTTTCCTAAGGCAGTGGATGACAAGCCCTAGTTGGAACTGGAGAGAGGGATGAGATTAAAAAAAAGATTGCATTGCAAGAGCCCAAAAAGTATTCGCAGAAAGCGCAATTCTCCTCTGCTCTCAAATCCCCAAATTCATCCAGAGGGACATTTATCCCAACTCTGGGACTCAGCCTGGCTTGGGGCGGGTCCCAGGCACCCTCATCAACTTCTCCTGGTTGCTTCTTCTCTCTCCTCCCTAGGCTAGGAAACTTTACATAATTTGGCCAGATGAGACTTTTTACCTGTTGTTCCAAAAGCCATTGTTAATGACATAAACTTTTTCCTGAGTACTTAGGAAAAGAGCCTAGTTTCTTTCAAAAAATCTTTCTTCCCGTGGTATTATTTTTGCCATGAAGTTCAAAATGTCTGTTTTAAAACTCAAAACCTAAGCAGAGATTTTTTTCCTCTATGAATTTGTGCTGTAACAAATAATAATAGCTAATATGCATTATATTTTGTAATAATGGTACTACCCCAAGGGGTTTTGGTGAGGATTAAATGAGGTAATATGCAAAAATTGCCCAACTCAAGTCAGTACCCTGCTAGTGCCGGCTGGCCAAGCACCGCCGTAAGCAGCTGACGCATACAGCACAACAGCTTCACGGGGTAGGTGCTGTTATCTTCCTCTCGTCACAGGCGAGGACACTAAGTAACTGTAGGGTTACACAGTCATGTGGCTAGAAACTGGCAGGCTGGGTTTCAAGCCCAGGCAGTCAGGCTCCGGATCCTGTTCACAATGCCACACTGCTTCTGCCTCTCTGAGAGGAAATAGACGGGTTGCAGGAAATTCCAGGAAGAGAATCAAAGGTTAGCTATTCAAAATATCGCTGCAACCCTCTACTTCGAAATGCATCAGAAAAGTAAGATGGACTGGTGGATAGATGCAAGGATGGGTAGCTGGATCAATTATGTGACGGAGCAAGTGGATTAATATGTTAGTGGTAGAATAGTGTATATAGGTGTTTGTTTCAAAATTCTTTCAACTTTCCTGTGTGAAATTTTCTGTGATAAAATGTTGGGCACTCTCCCCCAAATATTACTGCTGCATATTTGCACCCTAAGAAGAGTCATTCAGGTGATTCTGTCTTTTTAAAAAAATTCTACCCTCTCCAGCACCCCCTTACATATGACAGCATACACTGAGCTGCTAAATTGTAAAGGTAGGCAAAGTACTACAGGACTCTTAAATAAGAGTGATCACAATGGACTGGCCTAAAACCAATGGAAGAAGTCAAAAAGTGTCCCCAAGTAATATCACTGTGAGTCCCATTTCTGCAGATGGTGGCAAGTAGAGAAAAGGGGAGAAAAATTACTATGTTTCGCACAGTAGAAGGCCCCTGTGCTGATAATCAGTGAAGCAACATTTTTTTTTTTTTTTTTTAAAGATTTTATTTATTTTATTTTTCCCCCCAAAGCCCCAGTGGATAGTTGTGTGTCGTAGCTGCACATCCTTCTAGTTGCTGTATGTGGGACTCGGCCTCAGGATGAACGGAGAAGTGGTGCCTCGATGCGCACCCGGGATCCGAACCCGGGCCACCAGCATCGCAGCGCGCGCACTTAACCACCAAGCCACAGGGCCGGCCCAGCAACATTTTTTAAGGAGGGAAGTTAGAAGCTGAATGCAAATTATTTGCAAATATTTTAATTGTATCTTTAGGCTATTAATATTAATATAATAATAAGAAAAGCTAATATTCGTTTAATGCTTATCATATACCCTGACTACTCTAAACACTTTACATGTATTAACTCAGTTAATCCCCTTACCACCTCTAGGAAGGTAGGTAATATTATTGTCCCCACTTTACAGACAAGGTAACTAAGACACAGAATTGAAGTAACCTGAACAAGGAAACATAGCTGATAAGTGATGGAGCCAGAATTTGAAATTAGGCTAGCTCGTTTCCACACCTGTGCTCTTAACCACTCCTGACACTGCCTCTTGTTAGGGTTTTAAGTAGTTAATTCATAACCCTTCTCTTTCCCATCTAAATTTAGAACCAATTGAGAAGGAGACACAGGAGTCAGAGATAAGAAATATTAGCTTTATTTCTAATGAAATCTAAATTAAATGATGTGCAACCAAGCGGACTTGCTAATATTTGCTGAGCTACTCAGACTTACCCACCCAGTCACAGGCAGCACTAAACAGTTCCAGACCTCATTCACAAGTACAGAGCATGTTCTGCTAGGCATGGCAGAAGCTAAATACCGGAATGTGTCCTCTCTGCGAGCAGGCAGGTCCAAGACGTGCAGGGGTGGCTGCTCCACCGATGCCCAGTTCCTTCTTCCCAACTCACCAATCAGGTAAATCATCCTCTCTCCCTCAGAGGAGGAGAGGGAGAAAGAAAGGCTCTAATGAAAATGCCTCCCCATGGAAACATACTGAGCAGGAAATAGTATTTTCTCACCTAACACTTCTTAGCTATTAAATTCAGCTGTATAAGAAGAAAAAAACTACTGGCCACCCCCCCCGCCCCGCGACGAGCAACGTGGAAGCTTCCCAGAAAGTGTATATCATATTCTAATAAGAAACTGAGGTTCCCCTAGGAGGGCTGGAGGATGGAAATCTCGAGGAAGAAGCCTCCTGAAGCCATGTCTGATGGAGATAATCCACTTAGAACACTAACACATTTCCTGGCATGTGGTAAGTGGTCACTTAATCTTCTTACCTCCTATCTTTATTATTATTGTTGTGGTTGTTGTTCTGTCCTCAGTGACAATTCACTTTCTGTGTGAAAACACAGAATAAAACCATTTAAATAGATTCCTGGCCAAGTCTTTTTCAGAGGACAGAAACATTTTACATTTTACAGCACTGTGAATTTTGCAAAGCACTTTAACATGTATTATCTCATTTGATTCCCAGAACAACCCTGGTAAGGCAGATATTACAATGGAAATTGCATTTTGTGCAGAAGTTAGATTCTAAAGTAACATGTAAGGTAAAAAATCAAATACAATAAAAATTAGCCACAAACTCCCTTAAATTTTCCCATATCATATGCAAGCATACCATCTCTCCCTTAATCTATAGCCGGCTTTCCCCCACTGCTGGAACAGGTCCACGCCTCTTTGGTGAACTCCAGATGGACCAGCTGGCCTGCGTTTAGGGGCCGTGTTGTACAAAACACACAAGGGCAATATATTTAAACACCAAGATCCCATCCCATTTTCTGTAGCAAGATGTGCACACTGTAAAAGCCCTACGGGAACTGAGACTAAGTGTGGAAACACAGCTTCATGCAGCCCTTGCTGCATTTCCCTGTGTCCCATGCCCACTGAATGGAATTCAAGGCAGCTTCACATTTAAGTGGTTTTTCATTCTATCTTCTCTCTCTCTCTCTCTTTCTTTCCCATACGTTTAAAGTGATGTTTGGTTTAATTTGAATAAGCTAAACAGACATATAATGTCTCCACCAGATTATCATAATCTGAGGTTTATGGTTTCAAGTAACTTAGCCAAAGTCACCAGGCAGCACTGACTTCTATCTCATCCTCCTTTAACTAGACAACATCGCATCCTCCCATTAACCAGACAGTATAACTGAGGTGGTCTTTACAAGCTCAAAATTAGGTATTTGCCTGATCCGATCCAATCTAGGCAGACACTGTCTTCTCCTAGCGAAATCTTAGTGTAGATCCAAAAAAATGTTACCATTAGTCCACCTGGAGCAGAGCGCAGCACAGACGTGAGGCGCATGTCCTTGTTCTTGCGAAAGTGCCATCATATCTTTAATGACTGTTGTCAAGACCTCTCATCCACAAGACTGAAAAATACACTGAAAGTGAACAAGTGATTTACCAAGTGGCCCACAGAGTAAATTGTTTCACATTTGTTAAGTTGTGAGAACACAGAAATGATACTTAGCTCAAATGGATGGAAGGGACAGTGGTCTCAGCAACTTCATTTTTAAATATGAAATGTGACCACTCTTGGTATATGATATCAGAGAAAAAAATAAAGGCAGATTCATGAAAATACGACCAGTATAAAGTCAGCAAAACTGTGAAGTCATAATGGCCACCATTTTTGAGCACTCCAAACACATTACCATAGTAAATCTTCACATACGATACTCATTTTACAGATAAGAAAACTGAGCCTCAGAGAGACCAAATAACTTTGATCAAGATCATACTTAGAAAGTGGCTGGGCCGGCCCCATGGCTTAGCGGTTAAGTGCGCACGCTCCGATACTGGCGACCCGGGTTCGGATCCCAGGCGCGCACAGACGCACCGCTTCTCCGGCCATGCAGCGTCCCACATACAGCAACTAGAAGGATGTGCAACTGACATACAACCATCTACTGGGGCTTTGGGGGAAAAAAAAAAGGAGGAGGATTGGCAATAGATGTTAACTCAGAGCCGGTCCTCCTCAGCAAAAAGAGGAGGATTAGCATGGATGTTAGCTCACGGCTGATCTTCCTCACAAAAAAAAAATAAATAAATAAAGAAAAGAAAAAAGTGGCTGAGCCAGGATTTGACCCTAGGACTGTCGGATCCAAAGCCCACAGTCTTTCCAGAATACCATTCTGCTTCTCAAATAATAAACCTTCCTAACAAGGGAATCAATTTTGAAAACACAGTATAGCTATCACTTACATGGTAAGTTTTCAGCTCTTATCATTAATAACATTTTTTCATTTCATCTATGTAAGAATATTTTATTTATTTATTTTTTTAAACAGTTTTATTTATTTTTTTGTGAGGAAGATCAGCCCTGAGCTAACATCCGTGCTAATCCTCCTCTTTTTGCTGAGGAAGACCGGCTCTGAGCTAACATCTATTGCCAATCCTCCTCCTTTTTTTTTTGCCCCCAAAGCCCCAGTAGATAGTTGTATGTCATAGTTGCACATCCTTCTAGTTGCTGTATATGGGACGCAGCCTCAGCATGGCCGGAGAAGCGGTGCATCGGTGCGCGCCTGGGATCTGAACCCGGGCCGCCAGCAGCGGAGCATGCGCACTTAACCGCTAAGCCACCGGGCCGGCCCTATGTAAGAATATTTTAAAGCAACGGATAAATAAATGTAACCCACTAAGTATGTATGTTGAATATACTGTACTGGAATGATGGTTCCCAAAGTCTCCCTGGGGCTTCTTTAAGTTATTCATGGGGCCCCATGGGTGGTGGGAGAAGGGGATGATTCAGTCCCCCACCCTGAACTGCAATATACACTCTCAGTGTCAGAGTAAAGAAGTCATCAAACTGCTGGAGCTTTGAATGACGGCTATCTTGGAATAACAGATACCTTAAATCAAGATAAAAGTTAAATTAAGGTTTAAAAAAGCTCTAGATTTTTAAATAGTTACTCAAAAAGATATGTTGGCTAAAATTTCGAAATGATAGTTATAATCCCATAATTCTTTCTTTCTCTCAGCTAAATTTTCAATAGTGGTCTTCATGTGGTCAAGTATGGAGTCCATCAGATACTTCCGAGTTCAATGTCAGGACTAGGGCTAGGAGTTAGTCTTGCTTTTTAATCCAGTCTATTAACTCTTGCACTCAATTCCCTCCAGCAACAAGAGCAACTGTGCAATCAAGTCATAATTCCTGATGTATGTAGACAGGTGATGCTGTTGCAGTACCATCAATAAAGCAGATGTTTCACTGTGGTTGTAATTAATTTGTGATCTTGATACCACCTTGCTCTTGTAACCGACATTTACATTTGCAAGATGGTGGAATTTGGGAGATGGCTTACTTTTATAATCTGTAACAATGGCAAAGAAAAAAGCTAACTGGGCTATATAAAGACTAAATCAATAGGGACTACACAAACTAGATATTAATTTTCAAAAAATATATTAAGTTTATAACACTAAAGAGCATATCATCTTGATCCCAATTGGAGGGCAATGGCCAAATAATCTGGGATTTTCCTTCTTCTTTCTTCTTCTCTATATTAAACAGTAGAATCTACATGAGGATTTTTCAGGGAAGACATCTAAGTTCCTAGTTTCATATGGTGGATGGTTTGGATGACTGACAGGTAAGAGATAACTCTTTTACAATGGTTACAGCAATGAAAGAAAAATCAAATGATTTGTTTAACTTTTAAAAAATGCCTTTTTTCTGCTTAAAAACAAGAACATGAGATTCTAACAACCATCCCACAAGATTTTTACAACCAGTATAGTCTGAACCCAACCTTGGAGGAGGCGGTGAGTAATAGGGCTCTCCAAGGGGGTCTCAGAGCAAGGCCCATGGACTGCCTGGAAACGTATACTGACCACAGAATCCTGATGCTTTCTCAAAGCTTTCGCTTCTGCTCAGTTCTCCCCACAAACAGTAGTTTTAATGCAGAAGCCGAACCACAGCGAATTGTTTGTGTTTCTAGATAAAGAAACCCAACACATGAAAATATGATCATCTTTAATATTGGAATCTAAGCAAATTACTCTCAAATTCTCTGTACTTTACTAAGGAAATGAAAAAGTTCTGTAAAAGAAAGACACTCTAACAAATACAGATGCCTCTAAGGGCAATGGATTGTTTTGTGAGGTAGTGATTCTTCTTCTCCGGGAAGCAGTAAAGCAGAGGCCTGCTAAAGAGGAGGGCCTCTAGAGGGGTCTTCTCCAGCAGGTGGAGGTGGAAGTGACTGTTGCTGTCTCAGTTTAGGAGGAGTTTCAACTAACCTCACAATGGTGGAGAAAACATCCCAGAAAATCCAATTATATACGAACATCGACATGTCTTATGATTTTTAGGTCTCTAATAAGTGCTTTTTAACTTCCGTCACTTAAGAAATTAACATGGTGTTCATAAAATCATTTATTATAAAGAAGGGGACTGAAAAAAAGGAATGAGAAGAAAGCGGTCCCCCAAACTCTTGAGAAAGACCTGATTTGATCAGTTAACAGCCTTCAAGATTCCTCTCTCCCACCGCTCATGGTTCTAGCTTGTCATTTGTTGGACAGATCAGTTTGATGTCCCCTTTGTGCTCAGCACTCTTAGCAGTAGGAACTCCCAGGGCATCGATGACAAGGGTTCATTAGATGGCACGATGGGATTCAAGAAGACGCAACTCAACTGAGCTGGGAGGCTCAGGAAGGCTTCCTGGAGGAGGCGCTGCTTCCCAGGTGGAGCTTGAGAGCAAAGAGAAAATGCGGGGTTTGGGGCTGCTCTGGCGGTGACAGCACAGCTCCCTGCGATCCCCGGCACGCGCCCCTTGCAGGAAGGGGTAAAGGGCCAAGAGTATTGCTGATCTTGCAGAGAAAACTGAGTCTGGCTTACTCTCTGTCGCGAGGAGAGAGAGGAAGGGGTGGAGGAGGAAAAGAACCCAGCTCCCTCTTCAGCGAGACGCTCCCTGCAGCTCCAGCCGCGGGATCCGGGAGCAGCGTTCCGAACGCCGAGGCCGCTGGAGCCGAGCAGCGGGGCCGGGACGGCGGGGGGACACCTGGCGGCGCGTCGGGGCACCGTCCGTCCCCCACCCGGGCCGGGTCGCGGGAGTCCTCATGACCCCCCTCACGACGCGCCGGGGCTGTGGCCTGACCAGGACGCAGTGAAGTCGCCCTGCTTCCCCAGGGTCCCAGGCGGAGGCGTCCGGGCCTCCCGGTGCGCACCGCCGGGATTTGCTTCCAGGCGCCTGCAGGCGGGCGCCCCCGGAGGGCGGGAGCCGAGCCCCCCGCGCCCCTCGGGCGCCCCCACCCCGCGGCTGGGCCCCCTGGGACGGGTTCCTCCCTCATCAAGTTCTCTTCCTCCTGTCCCCTCCAGGCAGGGGGCGGGGGTCCCGCAGGCCGGGCCCGGGGCTGGTGGACCCGCGGGGAGAGCGCACCCCGGGGCCTGCGGTTCCCGCCTTCTATCTTCCCCGAAAGCACGAGGCCAGAAGGAGATGGAGCCGCCGGTCCCGCAGAACCGAACCCGCCGCGCTGGGCTGGGCTGGTCCGGGCGGGGCGGGCGCCCGGGGTCCCGGGCTTCGGCCCCGGAGCTGCGCCCGCGCGGCCCAGTGCCGCTCTGCGTGTCCCTTTCTTCTCCTCGCTTCTCTCCCCGGCCTTCCTTCCCCCACTGCTCGCTCTTTTCCTTTCCGCAAGTGGGACACGCTTCCCGGGTGGGGAACAGTGTCTCCTCCTCTAGGTATCGACACAGCTCACACACGGGCTGCTGAGTGACCTTGGGGAAGTCACGGGGCATTCCGGGCTCTGTGGGAAGAGGGGAGGGTGTTCTCCAGGGCTGTTCCTCTGAAGATGCTCCGAAACTCAGCCCCTGGGGACTGGGACACCGAACGAAGGTGTCCCTCTCCCTTCCCACCCGCCACCGGCAGGACTGAGCTGTGTGCTGAGGGCAAAGTTATCTGGAAAAGAAGGGCTTTTGGTATGAGTTTTATATTAAAATGGAGGAGGGAAGGAATTTAAATCTTATTTTGAAAAATTCTGATGTAAGACACCCCCTGGGGAAGCAAAAGTAGGATGATAATGCTGCTTTCTTATGGCTCCTTGGCTGATTTGGCACCATTTCTTTTCAAATTTTGTTCTGGCACCCGCCCTCTTTGGCTGGTCTTGCCCCCGGGGAGCAAAGAATGGCTGGTACATTCCTAGGAGGGCGCGGGGAGGGGTGGTGATGGTTGAGAGAGAAGTTGGCGCTGGTGTAACTCTGCCAGCTGTTGGAGGGAGGGTGGTCTCCTACGCGGGTTTGGGATCTGGTTACCTTGCATGCGCCCTGAGGCCGCGTCCTGCGCTAATGGGCGTCTGTCAGCGGAGGGCTCAGGTTACCCCACTTGCCCCGGACAGTGGCAGCAGAGGGGCAAACAGCAAAGTGGCCCGCTCAGCCAGCAAGAAGTCGGCTGGGCCTCTGGGGCTGGGGGTGAGTGACCGCAGGCTTCTCCTCAGGCCCAGGGCCTGGTCGGAGGACTCAAGACGAGCAGGAGACTCCACCTTCTCAAAGCCCCTGAGGACCAGCCTCTTTTGCTCCACCCTTCCAGGTAGCAGGGAGCTGGAATAGGTTCTGCCACCCGCCTCAGAAAAACCCACAGTTCACACCTAAAGTCGAATTGTTCAAAACCAAACCAAACACTGGAGGTGTTTGGAACAGGGTTGTGTCTCTGACCAGAAGCCATTAAACAACAGCAACAACAAACTCCTTCCATGCCCTTAGCTCTTGGCAGTTTATAAAATATTTTTCACTGATACTAACTCACCTACTCCTACCGGTCCAGGCGGCAGGCAGCCTCCTCATTTTCCTTGTAGAGGCGAGGAAAGGGAGAGACTCAGAGACACCGCGCAGTCTGTCCAAGGTCACAGTCAGGAAATGCCTGTTCCCTGACTGGGCCCCCTCTGCGAGGCCTCGCTCATTCTGCTTCCCGTCATCCCCTCCGTGAAATTGACTTCCCCCATGACCCCGCCTGGGCACTCTGAGAATGCCCTTCCAACTCCCCACCCAGCCCCCAGCCGGGAGTCCATTCTCTAATTTATGCTACAGTGTGTCGCCCTCACAGATGCAGTGGGGTCTGGTGGACACACGGCTCTGGACCCGGCTTGCTTTCAGATCACCTTCTCTTAAGGAGAGTTCTTCAAGGAACCCACATCACAATGCCCAGACACAGGCACACATCAGCTTTTCACGTTCCCCTCACTGCCAAGACTCTTCCTGTGAGCCATGTAAAATAACATCAAATGTAACTCTTAATTGCCTCCACGTCGATGTTTCCTCATCACTACACTTTATTGCTTCCCAATCTTTAGGACAAACTCCCCTCGGGACTCTGTCCCTTCCAGGAGACAGCCGAGGAAAGCAGCTTCTCCGGGATTCGCCCTGGGTGTCCCAGGCCTGGAGAATGAGCAAGGGCGTCAGGTGCCCAGAGCCTGGGAGGCAAGGCGAGGCCTCGGAGGGCTGGGGCTGGACCCCGGGAGGAACCGGGAAGTTTTCCATCTGCTCGTCGCCCCCTGCAGGCCACGTGGGCGATCGCAGGCGAGGCCCGGCTCGGCCCGGGCATGTTTGCTCCAGGCTCCGCCCGCGTTTCCCTGGGACCTCCGGATCCACCCTCCATTCTGGGGGACTGAGGGCCGGGCCCCTCTCAGGGACACCGCCCTGGGGACGCTCGAAGGACCACGAGCCTCGGATCCGGAATGACTTTCTAGAAATGAATGCCCGAGGAAGTGGAAACCAGTTTAAACTCGTGTGTAGCCGGAAGCTAAAATCCTCCCCATAAAAATCAACCTGTTTCCTCTTTTTATTACAAATAAATCTACCTAAGTGGAATAAAAAGCGGGTATCAGTCGTGTTGCCTTTAAATCTCCATGTAAGAGGGGATTTCAGCGCCTTTCTTCGCTGGTGCCCGCGTTCGGTCACATCAAATGTGAGTTTCAGCCCCCCCCCCCACCCCCTGCTTGTGTTCATTACATAGGATTTTTGCATTTTCCCTTCTGCTCTAAACCTTCGTGGTTAACAAGCTTAAACCAAAAAGAGCTTTTCAGAGGGGTACGGCCAGGCCTGTCCCCGAGACAGCTGCCGGGACTGGCAACAGCCGCTGGCCGGTTTGGAGTCCGGATCTGAGATCCTCCTACCCTCCAAGAAATACAGGAAGGGGACCATCTCCCGGCTCTCGTTCAAGGTTGAGAAGTGGCTGGAAGAGAGGTGGCCGGCGGCCTCTCCTCCTCTGCACCCGCCGCCCAGTGCGACGCTGGACACAGCCCGGCGGATCTCCAGCGCGGCTGGCGGCCGAGTGTCAGGCTGCGGGCGCAAGCTCGGCCGGTATTGCTGCTATGCGCGGAAATATGAGCGAGTAATTTTATAAGTAACAAAGGATCAGGGATGGAATGAGGCCCCTGTTATCCAATGTCATTTAGAAGCGTTGGATCAGCAGCTTCTTGAGGCTAAAAGTGAATTCAAGAAGACCTGCCTTTCCCTTTTCCCAGGGGTGTCAGCTAAATTTAGAAATAACCTCTGTGTGTTTGCACAAATCATGTACCATTTGCTGTTTGTGTAAAAACCGATTAGCCAGACACAACTGTGAAACAACTTGTTACTTTTATAGCTGCAACACACAAACAAATTTAGATCCGTTTAGTTTTCCTTGTGAAAGGAGATAGGAGGGACCCGCCCGGAGACTGTGTGGTCCGCAGCCTCTTCTCCGGGAAGGTTACGTCGCCCTCCCGGCGGTCGATTACCAGGTTCAACTATCTCAGCCGCGGTGCCTGTTTTATTTTAGGACTCTGATCCAGAAGGAATGTTTACTCAGGACACAATAATGTTTACTGTTTACCAGGAAAACAGATCCGGTATTTGCAAGGAAGTGTCTTTCAAAGCGACTCCCCAGCCCACGCGACAGCAGAGAATCAGGCTCGGATCCGAAGCCGGAGCATCTCCGCGCCAGGGACCGGCCCTGCTCTGCAGACAGGACGCGCAGAGGGCCGAGCTGACAGTACCGCCACCCGCTCCAGGCTTAAAAGGCGATTCCGCATAAGTAATCGTAACAGCTAAATTAATTACAAAATAATTAGAATTGATGCCGTTTGAGGATATGCTGGTGGTGATGGGAACCGGCCTCCCTCCCCTAGATGTTTCATTTCTGCCTTAATACTTTCAAGATTGCAACAGCTGAAATGCACATTAAAAATAATCTACGAGGACATCTCTCCATTCCTGCCCTGTGATCTCGCATTTCTCACTAACCTAGGCTAAGGTATATTTAAAAAAAGTTTTTAAAAAGGGGGTGATGTGCACCTGTTCTTAAAAGGGTATTAAGGCCACTATTCCTCAGCCTTCAAAAAGGCTGGAGGGAGGGGAGGCATCCACAGGGATCCTTCAGAAATCAAAATTATGTTGTGGATTGATTATTGCCATAGAAAAGAGGTATCCTATCTGAAAATATTATGGAAGAATAAAACAACCGTATTATTTATCAGGTTAATGGAGATACAATTCCACTGCAAAATTTAAAATGCCATCACATACATTTAAAAAATCAACTGGGTTTATTTACTACTTCCACTTAATGAATGGAAAGAACTAATTTCAAAAACCTAAGATTTAAATGCTAAAATGAGGGATGTTTGGAATTTACATTCTTTTGAAAGGATAATTGAAATGACCAAGAACTCTCATTTGGGAAGTTTTCATGGTGGAAGACAGAAGTCTGGCATTTTAAGAAAAATTAAAACCTTGTGCTGTTGTTTAGATTCGGGTTGGTTTTTTAAATGGCAGTTTATTTTATCTAGAGAAATATCTGGTCATTTAGATTTAATGTATTGACATGAATGAGATCATTGCCCACATCCTGATTTTATGTGAAAACTAAAAACAACAACAAAACGACTTAAATTAGACATATTCTTTCCTTTCTCCAATTAAATTTTTCTTACACTCAAATTATGAATTAGCAAAGTTTGAAAAGGTCATTCCTTGAAAGTTCTCAAATTTCTGGGAAAGATAAAATGCAAATACCATCTAAAAATCTTGTCATTTACCTCAGACACCTAAATAAAACACTAGGCTGAGCATTTTAAAAATTTATTTACAAAGTTGTGTACAACACGATGGAATAACATTTAGAATACCATATATATTCATTCATATATAAACAGACTTTTATAATAGAATGACACTTTGCGCCTTTTGAAAATTTTTTTTTATATTTAAAATCTCCCAAGGTCTCTATACATTTTTTTCTCACATAAAACTGCGGAGAGCGAACCTTCAAAAAAAATGAAAGTTCAGAGCTCTAAATCTACTGGATTTTTTTCTTAAAAAAATAAAAACCCCAAAAGGAAAGTCAGTAATTTTCATACAAATATGTACAAAGAATTTCCCTCCCACCCCCACGGGACTGAGAGCAGGCGCCGTCGGGGTACATTTTTGGAACATTCCGTTTTCGGTTTTACCTGGACTGAAAGCTATTCCCGGCGGGCGCGCGGTGACTTTGCTCCGCCAACCCAGGTGTGCGCGAGAGGCCGGAGGCCGCCAAAGGTCGGTGTTGAGGGGTCAGGGGAGGAAACGGAGGAGAGGCAGAGTCCCGGATGGGGCAGGGGGGCCGGGACCCCGGCGGGGCGCGCAGCCTGGCAGTGCGGCCGCCGCCCGGGGCCGCCGCCGGGCCCTGCGTCCCGGCCACCAGCGCGTCCCTATTGGGCCGGCCACTTGGCTTGCGCGGCGGCGGCGGCGGCGGCCGAGGCTGCGGGCTGCAGGAACTGTCCCGAGAGCGGCACGCTCAGGATGGGCGCGATGGTGGCCGTCGTCCGGCTCAGCGACAGCGGCTGGTGCGTGGCCATGAGCGCCGCCGACTGCACGGTCCCGGGCGGCCGCAGGAAGGGCTGCGCCGCGCCGCCGGCCCCGCCGCCCCCGGCCACCCCGGCGCCCCCTGCGCCCGCCGCCGAGCCCCCGGGCGCCGCGGGGCCGCCGCCGATGATGTTCTCGATGCTGAACGACGGCCGCGCGCTCGGCTCCGACTTGATGAGCGACGCGGTGGAGCCCGCGGCGCCCGCCGTGCCCGCGGCCGCGGCGGCGCCCAGGCTGTTGAGCTGCAGCTGCAGGCCGGGCCCCAGCTGCGAGCCGAAGGCGGCCGCCTTGCGGCCCAGCTCGCCCGAGGGCAGCAGCGGCACGGCGGGCGGCAGCACGGGCGCCACGGGCGGCAGCGCGTACGGGTACTGCAGCGCCGCGGCCGCCGCCGCCGCCGCCGCCGCCGCCGGGTGCGAGTAGGCGCCGGCCGCGGCCGCGGGGTGCAGGCCGTAGGGGCGGCCGTAGGGCCCCGCGGCGCCCGCCGCCGCCGCCAGGCTGTAGGCGCCGAAGCTCTGCATCATGAGCGCCGTCTGCTCGCGCAGGTGCTCCTGCTGGTGGCGCTTGAAGCGCTTCCGGCGCCGCAGGAAGCTGCCGTTGTCGAACATGTCCTCGGACTGCGGGTCCAGGGTCCAGTAGTTGCCCTTGCCCGGGTTGCCCGGCTCGCGGGGGATCTTGACGAAGCAGTCGTTGAGCGAGAGGTTGTGGCGGATGCTGTTCTGCCAGGCGGGGAACTTCTCCCGGTAGTAGGGGAAGCGGTTGCTGATGAACTCGCAGATGCCGCTCAGGGTCAGCTTCTTCTGCGGGCTCTGCAGGATGGCCATGGTGATGAGCGCGATGTACGAGTAGGGCGGCTTCACCAGGCTGTTCTTGGGCTTGCTCGGGGCCAGGCCGCCCGCCGCGCCGCTGCCCGCGCCGGGCCCGCCGCCGCTCCCGCCGCCCTCCTCGCCGCCCGCGCCGCCCTTGCAGCCGTCGGCCTCGGACGCGCCCGCCTCGCCCCCCGGCCCGGCCCCGGCTCCAGCCGCCTCCTTGGGCAACGCCAGGGGCTGCTGGTGCGGCGGCTGTGGCTGCCCGTGGTGCGGCGCCGCCGGCGTCACCTCGTCCGCCTCGTCCAGGCGCAGCTCCGGCGGCCCCGCGGGGCTGTCGCAGCCCGCGTCGCTGTCCTTCTCCTCCAGCCCGTCGTCGCCCTCGCCCACCACATCGATGTCCACGTCCTCGGCCGTCAGCACGGTCTGGCCGGACATGTCGCTGGCGCTGCCGCCGCCGGAGAGGGTCATCCCTCCTCGGGGTGGGTGGCGGCGGCGGGGAGGGAGCGGCGGGCGACGGGGGTCGTCAGGGGCTGCCGCCGAGCTCGGGGAAGGGGGTTGGGGCGCCCCCGGAGGATGGGGGACGGGGCGAGGGGCGGGGGCGGAGGTGGCCCGGGGCCCTCCGGGCTCGGCTCACTCCCGGCGGCCCGGCATCGCGCGGCGCGGGCGCCGCCGTCCGCCCCCCGCGGCCGCGCTCCGCCGACTCCTGCTTCGCCGGCGCTCGGCACTAGGCGCTGCTGCCCTCCGGCCCCGCGGCTCTCCGCGCCGCGCCCCGCACTCGCGCGCCGTCCTCCGCCTCCGGCCGGGCGCGGGGCGCCGGGCCCCGGGCGGCTCGGGAGGGCGCGGGCCGGGGCAACGGGGGGAGGGGTGTCGGGGCCGCGGAAGCCCCGGTAGTCGAAAGTCCCGTTTTAAGGACTGGCCTGATAGATTACTTTCTACTTAAAGATCCAGCGGGAGGCGGGGCCACGTGACCGCGCGTGACGTCAGGGCCGCGGTGGAGCTGGCCAAACTCAAGTTGGTCCGGGGAATTGTCAACAAAGGGACGAGGGACGCGCAACTCGGCGCCGCGTCGCGCGCCAGCATCCCGCGAGCCCCGAGGGCGCCCTGCCCGCCCGGGACCCCAGCTGGGCTGGAGCGGGCGCGGGGGTCGAGGAGCCTGCGGGCGCGGGCGCGGGCGGCCGGGTGCGGGCGAGCGCGGGCGTGGGCCTGGGAGCGCCGGCGGGACCCCGCGGCCCTGCCCTCCCCGCCCCCTCTCCCTTCCCCTCCCCCTCTGCCAGCGCTCAGTATGCAGGGACTGGGCAACGTGGAACGAGATTCCCATCCCGTTTTTTTTTTAAAGAAAAACTTAGTAGTCTGTTTTATTTTGTTTTTGTTTGATTCTCTTTAGTTCTAAAGAGATTCTAAGATTCTAAGATTCTAAAGATTCTCTTTAGTTCTAAGAGCTGCGCGCCCGGCTCCGTCTTGCTGATGAGATTTCAGACCCCTCCTGCCTCTGCTCCCTCGGCGGAGACCCTACCGAGGGGACGCGCTCCCCTCCCCCCAAAGCCAAACCCAGGTCCTGCCTTGGCTTTCCCGGCTCGAGGCGGGCGTGTTTTTATACATATGTATTTTCCTCGCGGCCGAGACAGCCTCAGCTGGGGTTCCCGAAGGTCAGAAAATGGCTATTGATTAATCTATTAGAATAGTTGCCGAGAGAAATAAAAACGACGTAAAATAACAGGGAACCTATAAATAAAGAAGCCGTAACTAGCTGCTCTGAGTGGTTAAACGACTTAGCATGTGAAAAAGTCGGAAATGAGGCGCTGGGGAAGGATCCGGGATTGGCAGCGGCCTGGGTAAGTGGAGTGGGGCCGGGCCGGGGCTCCGGCCTCCAGGTGGGACGCTGCACCTGGGCTGGGACGCGGGACCACGCGGGAGCGGGCGGAGTGACATCCTGGGAGCGGGGCGGCCTCGGGCGCGCCGCGGGCCCGGCTCTCGGTTGCTGCTAGCTAATGTGGATTCTGTCCTCTTAGGTTTAGGTAAACCTCCGAGACTGAACTTCCGCGGAAACCAACCCCAGATCCGGTGGAGGAGGCGGCGAGGATGCGCTCCGTGCACGCCGAGTTTCCTTGGCAAGGAAAGTCAGTGATGGTAGGAAAGACTGTGGGGATTTAACTGAGAATAGGAGGGGAAACCGCAAACAGACCCCGGTGCGAGGCGGCAATGCTGGGCCGCGTGGACCTCGCACCTCCGAATCGTGCTCCTGACCCGGTGAATCCGCGATGCGCCACCTCTTTCCCCCGCATTTTTAGGCCGCCTTGGAGCGAGCTGCAAGCGCCTGCGGGTGTGGCAGGCTCCAGGAACCCAAGCCCAGTCTGTCTGCTGAGGCCTGGCAGGGGATGCCGGCCTCACCAGGGGAAAGAACACAAGGGGCGGAGGTCTGAGAGAAAACAATTAGTGAGAGATTCACGGACGACACTAGGAACCTGGTGTGACTCCTGGTGGACAGTGGTGCTTCTGGGTCCCTCAGTCTGTTTCTCTCCCCTACGACCCCTCTTTCCTTGGCCTACACACACACACACACACACGCGCGCACACACACAATCCGTAAACTTACTTCATTATAGGCAGTGCGACACAGATTAACTTTCATCTCTGTTAGATAATTCCCAGGATATAACACTAGCCCATTGGATCCCCACTTCGCAGGATGTTCCTGGTTGGGGCTGGGGGAGGGTGGGGGCAGTTACTCCATCCTGAGATGCCGGCGAACCTCCAAGGATTTTCTATATTTACATGATCCCCTGGTCGCGCCTGACCCTAAAATGCGTCTGAGTTGATTTCCGCAGCTGCACCGCTTTGTGGCCCGCAGGCTCCGAACCGTTCACAGTGCCGTCTAGACAGCCTCCCTCGGAGGCGACTGGAGCGGCGAGCCGGCTGCCCGTTGCCCCCGGCTGCAGAGGCCGCGGCTGCCACTGTCCGAGCAACCCAGTAATTACAAAAGCAAGGTCGGAAGGACAAAAGATGAAACCGAAATTTACAAATTCAGAACTTCCTTTGCTCAGCCTCGGTTGTCCAGCCTAGAGGCAGGCGCCAGCCGCAGCGCGAGGCCCACCGCAGCCCGGGAGGCTGGGCCCGCGTGGACGCGTGCACGTGGGTGTGCGCGCGGGAGGGTGGTGGCCCCTGGGGCTGCCCTCGGCAGTCTTCTTGGAAGTAGCCTCCAAATGAGCCTAATTTGGATTCCGCCGCCCGCCAGAGCTGGCGCTCAGGACTCCCTCGGCGCCGCTGGTCGCTGCCGCTCGCCCTCCCTCGGCCAAGACCTGGCCTGCTCCGTCCACTCCGCGGTGTCTCGTTGGAACCTCCCTGGGGGAAGGGGTGGGGGTGAACCACTCCCAGCCGCCAGTTCCGTTTGTTGCGCTTTTTTCCTTCGACACAATAAAAGTCAAATTAATTGATTCATACCATTAATTACGGCGCGTAGCGTGAAAAGCAACGCTTCCCCTCGGTTAGAGATCTATTGTGCTAATCTCTTGTTCAATCAGTGTTACCATCTGATGCCGGGGCTGGCCCTTACAGAAACTTTTCGACTCGATTAGCTAAATGATGAGACGTGCAGGACCCGCTGGCTGCCGCCCCGACGTCCCGCGCCCGCGCCGGCCCAACCGCTTCAGATCGATTTCCCGCGGAGGCGGCGGATTTCCCGCGACTGCTCGGCTGGGGACCCGCGGCCGTTTCCTGCTTCTGCGGCCACAGCGGCCCAGGCGCAGCTCCCGGGCGGGACGGAGGCGAAGCGGCGGCCCCGGTGGGAGGCAGGAAGGGTCCCGCTGCCCTTGCCGCGGGGTGCCGCCGGGCGGAAGGGCCCGAGCCTCGCGGGCATGGACTCTGGGCCGACTAGATTCCGGGCTAAGTAAAGCGTGTTTGCCGCGTGGTTGCAGTTTGCATCTAAAAGCCCACAAGTCGTCAGTTACCGCCAAACTTTAGGACAGAGAGATGGAAGAAGCGAGACAGAGGCAAAGAGAAGGTGACACACTAGTAGGGGGATTGAGGGAACGGAAATATGGGGAGGGAGAAGTAATGTGGATAAACATTTTCTGAGTCGCAAAGGGTTACAGGGGAAGATGGAAAGAGGGGGAACGAGCGCGCGCGCACACACACACGATTAGTGTGAGAGTGACTACTTGGGTCACAGCAAGCCAACTTCCCAGGAGAGACTTGAAGATGGCAGCCAGCTGTCTCACCTGTTCAAATGTTTGAAACGTTTCAGCCAAAGGAGAATGGAATGAGGCTCCCTCCGTTTCTCTTGGGGCAGGCAGAGTCCGTGGTACCCAGCCAGGGAAGCCACCAGGACGGGCCGTCGTGGACGCGGGTTGGAGGGGACCGAGGTTCCAGCAACAGGAAACAAGGAAAGTGGAGTCCGGATCGATAGGAAGGAAATTGAGACGTCTCCGGGAAGGGGAGATTTAGTGTGTGCGTTCTGGGGGGTGAGATGGAGGGGGAAAGTGAATGGAACAATTTATGACGGAGAAGGGGAAATTAATGACGACTCAATTTGGGTTCTTAAGTGGTCATTACGGGAGGAGGGCACGGTGAGTGTGCGAGAGGCTGGGAGCGGCCCACCGGACCCTCGCCAGGCCCCAGCGAACCCGAGTGCCCGCTTCCTCCTCCTTGAAGTCAGAGACTATGCCCAAGGCCTGAGTAAACCGTCGGCCCGATGTGAGAGAGAATCACCATGCCGGCGCGTGAGTGCGCTTTTCTCACAATCCGGGGAGATGGGACCAGGTTCTGCGCAGTGGGGGCGCGTCCCCCACGGAGAGCAGCCACCTCTCTCTATTGCAGAGCAAACAAAACGTGGGTGGAGCCCGTTTGGAATATACCCCTTCCCCCAACCCCCAAAGAACCAAAGTCGGCTCCTTCTTGACAATCTTCATAGATTTGTTAAACTATTATCAGCCTCGGCCTGGCTGGCCACCACTGAGGGAGGTGGGAAGGGCTGAGGTGAAACCCGGATCCCCAACCCACCCAGATTGTTTCTATTCCCAAGTAGGTGGGATTTTCAACTCACTTCCCACCATCCTTGTGTACCTCTCCAGATCTCTTCGCGTGGGGGAAAAAAAGAAGCTAATTTAACGTTCTTGTTCGGATTTGCATCTCAAAACTTCATTTTCAAGGTGTCCACCACTCAGGGCTTTGCCAAGACGTGCCTGTAAATGGCGAGAGACCAAAGGGAAAGGAGAGAGAGAGGAAGAGAGAGAGAGAGAGAGAGGGAGAGAGAGAGAGAGGATGGTTTCGAATTTATTTATATTGGAAATGTATAAACATCCATTCTGTAAAAGGCAACACGTTTAATTAACGATGAGAGAGCAGTTAGGGGCAGAAAGCTAGTAAAATTGTGTGATAAATTTATGGCATTGTTAGCGTGCTTTTAATTATGGCTATTATGTTAATTATTTCACATTAGCATGGAGTTATCAGCAGCATGTCAGATTTAATCAAAACGAGCCTTTCTCTCGAAAATTGTTCTTCTCATCCGCGAGGAGAAAGGTCCTGGGCAGGATCGGGGCTTAAAAATGACTTGGCATTGAAAGCTCCAGCCTTCCCGACACGGTTTGGTGCGATGCGGCCGGCCCGCGTCCGCGGGGTCCCTGCAGGCTACCGGCAGCTCGCCGAGGAGCTGAGGGCCGGGTTTTTAGGAATTCACCATTTTCACCCCCTTCGGAGCCGACACTTCATCATACGGGATCATTCTGTCAAACAATATGATGCTGCTCATTTTTATCTGTCCCGCTTTGCAAAACCCCCATTCAGCCCGCCGAGGAGCAACAAAAGCCGGGGAGCGGCGCGGCGGCCACGGCTCCGCGCCCCAGAGGAAGGCGAGGGGCCGGCGGGCGCCCCTCGCGCCCGGGGGGACGCGGCCTGCAGGCCCGCGCCCAGGTGGCGGGTCCTCGGGTGTGGCCGGCGGACACGCCTCCCCCGGGCCGCGCCGCCTCGGCCTCCCCGCGGGCGCGGGGCGGGGGCTCCTTTCCCTCCCGCGCGCGGCTCGCCCACCCGGGCCCCATCGATTTCTTAATCACTGCCGATCGATTTATTGGGAGCAAATAAATAGCCCGTTTGGGGAACGTTTCAATTGGTGGCGCGAGGGTCGGGGCGCTGGGGCGGGAGGGCGCGGGGTCGGACGCGGGCAGGGGCCGGGGGAGCGGGGCGCACAGGCCGAGCGGTCACCCGGCGCCCCTCCCGGCCTCCTCGGGGGCTCGGCCTCGCTCCCCGCTCGCTCCCCCTGCCGGCGGGGCGGGCACGGCTCAGGCTCGGCCCTCCCACCTGGCCATGTCCGGGCAGGCTCCCCGGGAACTGACTGCGCCATAAAGTGGCCCCTCGGGCCACCCAGCGGCCCCGCGTCCAGTCCCCGGGTCCTGCCCGAGGCCGCTCGGCCCCCGCCCTTCCCGGGCCGGGCTGTGCACGCGCCAGCTGTTGCCTTATTTTTAGCGCCATTCCATTCGCGCGGTTATATTTAACTTGGTCCCCTCCTCCGAGGAGGTCGCTCGGACATCGAATTCTCTACATGGCAGCCCGGGCCCGCCCGCGCGCCCTGCCTCAGGGCAGTCCCTCGGGGGCAGACTGGAAAACCCCTGCTTGAGAATCTCTGACATCCCGGAGCTCGGCGGGGAGAGGCGAGGCCGAGAGGGTTGGTTCCAGCAGAGTCCTCCCGCCCTGCAGACCCGGGGGGCAGCCTGGGTGGGGGGGGAGCCCGAGGAGGATTCCGCCCTGAGGGAAGGATTCTCCGCGGGGAGTACGGGGTCCATTTCCTACTTATGCACAACCCAGACCGTCCAGGTGACCTGAAGACTTCTTACAACTCTGCCCTTCAGCGAGTTTATGATTTTTGTGTTCTTGCAGGAATCCCCTCTCCTCCCTGTCCCCGAACACACCCAACGGGATGCTTAACACTGGAGTTCTATGTTGGCTCCTCTGTCCAGCCCAGCCTTCCCTTGACAAATTCTCCAGGAGACCATGCCGTTGGCTCAGTCACATCCTGGGGAAGGACCCACTTGGATAACACGTAGTAATACACACTTTATTCACTGAGAAGTTCAAACTAAATTTACGAGCAGTGCAAAAGCCACGTGCTAAAGGTACACATACAGGTGTGACATGACCTGGGATATTGAAACACACTTTTTATTTAAATTCTTCTCTTTCTAACACTTTTAAAGAAATGCCTTTCTTAACCTTGGGTCCAAAGTGGGTATTTCTGGCTGCCGCTTTTTGTAGCTCTCCCTACAATGTGTGGGAGAGGGATGGAAGCCATACTCACAGCTGAATTCAGGGAGAGAGGATATATAAGTATAGGTATATTTATTCATTTACTCATTTTTTTTTTTTTGTTAATACTTGGTTGAACAATTCTAGACTCTGCAAAGTGCTAGGGAGGAAAAGAAGAATGAAACTCAAGGTTCCAGGGTGGCATGTACTGTGGCAGAGGAACACAGCAGGAGGAGGGCCTTCTCCCTGGGTGGGGAGTGAGGAGGTGGAGCTTCCCGGGGGGAGAAGATAACACTGCCCAGCCAGCTCTGACTGTAGGGGTGTTCAGGGAAGATGAGGGAGAAGTAAATGGGAACCTGGGATACTTCAGGGAAACAAAGGACTAAGTTACCTAACCATACCTCTAGATGGCTGGAGGGTCTTGGTCTCAAGGGCAGTGGGGTCACGAGTGCGGCCAGGAAACAGATGAGAGTTGGAAGGAGGGAGAACATACAGTATAAAAATAGAACTTTGCTTAGAAATTTTGTCTAGGTCCAGCATGACCTGTGTTAGATTACAGGGAAGTGCTTTGACTAACTCACGGGGGAAATTTAATTTTTTTTTTAATTTATTTTTTCCCCCAAAGCCCCAGTAGATAGTTGTATGTCATAGCTGCACATCCTTCTAGTTGCTGTATGTGGGACTCGGCCTCAGCATGGCGGGAGGAGCGGTGCGTCGGTGCGCTCCCGGGATTGGAACCCCAGGCCGCCAGCAGCGGAGCTCGCGCACTTAACTGCTAAGCCACGGGGCTGGCCCACACGGGGGAAATTTAAAAGGGAACATAGGAAAAAGGAAAAGGATCCTAGGGAAGAGACTGACAGGGAGAGTCTGTTGAAAAGGCTGGCTGGTAGACCAGCTTCTTTTCTCACCTAATCCTATTAGGTCATCAGGGGCCAGGCACTGGAACTGCAGGGTAGATAAGACGGTAGGCTCTACACGCAGAATGTAACTTTCACAAGGCAGGAATTCTGATCCATTTTGTTCACTGTTGTATCCCTGGCCTCCAGCCAAGCACTCCTGGCGGGAGTGGGGCTCAATATGTGTGGGTCAATGACTGAACCAGTAAGACATAGCCCCACTCTGATGGGTGACTTATTCAAGAGAGTCCATAGTTCAAATGTAGTGCGATGAATTATAAATACTCACAGAATGTTACAGGAGTGCAGAGTAGACATACTAACTCTGCCTGGGAAAGAGGAGGAGTGTGTAGGAAGGTTTCCTGAAGGAAATAATGCTTGAGCTGTCTTGAATGATGAGTAACTGCTGTTAGGTGGATGGAGAGAGGAGTGGAGTTCTAGGCAGGGAACACAGCATGAGCAAAGACAAAGATGTACGCAAGACATGAGGAGCAGAGTATAGTTTGATATGACTGGAACAGGAGGTGGGGGATGGCTGGAGTTGATACTGGGGAGGTAGACAAGAGTGAAATCATACAGATTCCTGAATATTGCCCTAAATTTAGAGCCTGACGCTGATAAGGAGCCACTGAAGGGTTTTAGCTTTTTGATTGGCATGATCAGAGTAAAGTTTTGGAACGATCTTTTGGGGGCGTGTGGAGGATAAACTAGAAGGAGTAAGACTGGAGATAGTAGAGAGGCTATTTCAGTTATCTCAGTAAGAGATGATAAAGATGTGACCTAAGTTATTGGCAGCGGGACTGGAGAAGAGGGGATGAATTGGAGAAGGATTTAGGAAGTAAACTTGATAGGACTAAGTGTCTGATTAATAAGGGACAAGAAATTCACAGTGACTCCCAGATATGGACTTTGGGTGTCTGGAGGAACTGTTGATATTGAGAAGGAGATACAGATGGAGGAACACTCTAGTCTCTTGCTTCTCAGCACAAGACTGAGGCATGACTACCCAAATTATCTCCTTAAATGTCAGTCAGAGCATGCCAGTCACTGCCCTGATCAAAACCTTGTTGTTCACAGAAGGAAATCCAAACTCTTTAGGAAAGTATTTCAGGAGTGCCGTGATCTGGCTCCAGCTTACCTTCTAGTTTCACTGGCACTCCATGCTCCAGCCACATGGACTATATTCCATTCCCAGGACACACCATGAACTCCATCGTATACCAGTTGTGTGACCTCGAACAAATTCCTTAGACTCTCTGTGCCTTATTTCATCATCTATAAATTGGGCATAATAGTACCTTCCTTATGGGCTTGTTGTAAGGATTAAGTATACCCAAATACTTAGAACAGGGTTTGACACATAGTTAAGGATCCCTCCAAAAATTTTTTTTAATGAATTGTGTCTTTGCAATGCCTTTCCCTGTTTTCTGACTGAAAGACATAGTCCCAGCCTTCTAGGAGTTTTCAGTTTCGTTGTGAAGAGTGAGAGAGGCAGAGATTGTAAGCCCTTGAAGGCAGAGAGTGAGAGGCTTAGATTATTATTATTTTTCTCCTGAAAGTGACTATTATAGAATTTTGAGGGGCCGGCCCCATGGCTTAGCGGTTAAGTGAGCGCTCTCTGCTACTGGCGGCCTGGGTTCGGATCCCGGGCATGCACTGATGCACTGCTTCTCCGGCCATGCTGAGGCCGCGTCCCACATACAGCAACTAGAAGGATGTGCAGC
This sequence comes from Ceratotherium simum simum, assembly GCF_057802395.1. Classification (NCBI taxonomy): domain Eukaryota; kingdom Metazoa; phylum Chordata; class Mammalia; order Perissodactyla; family Rhinocerotidae; genus Ceratotherium; species Ceratotherium simum. The sequence goes on from NC_141901.1 coordinate 97,374,841, forward strand.
TATGACATACAACTATCTACTGGGGCTTTGGGGAAGAAAAAAAGGAGGAGGATTGGCAGTAGATGTTAGCTCAGAGCCGGTCTTCCTCAGCAAAAATAGGAGGATTAGCATGGATGTTAGCTCAGGGCAGATCTCCCTCACACACACACACACACACACACACAAAAGAATTTTGAGCAGGGAAGTGATGTGACTGGATGTGTGGTCTAGCAATACCACTCTGTCATCAGTGTGGAGGACGGACTGAAAGGAGAAGATGATGAGCTCAGTTTTGCATGCACTGAATTTGAGGCGCTGGAGGAATTTCTGAGATAATTAGCAGGAGGTAAGAGTCTAGAGCAGTGCCGTCTAATGGAAACACAATGTGAGCTACAAATGTGAGCCGTGTGTGGACTTTTCAGTGTCTAATAGCTACATTTAAAAAGGTAAACAGAAAGAGAGGAATTGATTTTAATGATATATTTTATTTAACCAAATATACCTAAAAATATTATTTCAGGATGCAATGTGTATAAAAATTATTGAGATATTTTCCATTCATTTTTTTCTGACTGTCTTTGAAATGTGGTGTGTATTTTATCCTCACAGCCATCTCACTTTGAACTAGCCACATTTCAAGTGCTCCACAGCCACGTGTGGCTAATGGCTGTTGTGTTGGACAGCTCAGGTCTAGAGCTTCAGAGAGAAGTCAGGACTGCAAATAAAGACTTGGGAGTCATCAGCATTCAAGTGTGATAGTTCAAGCCTTGAGAGTGTGTAAGCTCAGCAAATGGAAGTGTGTAGGAAGAGGTAAAGGCCAAGGGGATATCAGAGATGGGAGAAGGAAGAAGAGCCCATAAAAGAAAGTGAGAAAATAAAGAGAGCATAAATTGGGAGCAAGTACTATTGTGGAAAACAAGCAAGGAACAGGGACTTTTGAGAAGATAAGAGTAGTCAACGGGCCAGCCCGGTGGCGCAAGCGGTTAAGTGCGTGAGCTCCGCTGCAGCAACCCGGGGTTCATCGGTTCAGATCCCGGCCGTGCACCAACGCACTGCTTGTCAAGCCATGCTGTGGCAGCATCCCATATAAAGTGGAGGAAGATGGGCATGGATGTTAGCCTAGGGCCAGTCTTCCTCAGCAAAAAGAGGAGGATTGGCAGATGTTAGCTCAGGGCCAATCTTCCTCACCAAAAAAAAAAAAAAAAGTAGTCAACAAGGTCAAGTGTTTCTGAGATGTATTCTTATTATGTGTAGTCGTTATATAGCTATTATAAGGTTTGGCCATCTCTGATAGGAATTGTTTAAATATAAGTAGATTGCTTATTCAGATTCTGGTGAGACAATTGTTAAGAGTAGATACCATTTCTTCATTCTGTGCCTAGTTGCAAAATGTTATTGTTTGATTTCATGAAAATATGCATATTGCCTCTTTCTATGAACTTGTGCCATAGTCACAGTGACCAAAATGTTCATTGCTGCTTGCCTGGAACAGTTCCAGTTTAGGCCAACTTTTCAATTATAATTATATCTAGGATCTATTTTATTCTCAGAAGTCTCCCAGTTTGGATAATAAATTATCTGATCGCCCCGTACCTAGTAGACATAACTTCCAACGCCTAGAGCATACTCAAGCTGCCCGTCAGATTTTCTACTTGTAGAAGGAGAAGTGCTTAAAACAAATGTAGGTGCCACTTACTATAGTTGTAATTGCCTCCCTGTTAGATCAGGGCTTCCCTTTGCACTCTCCTGAGATGTGCTGAAGGGCAATTGAAGCAGCATAACCTGCCGGGGAAGACCGTGACTGAATCCTCTTTGAGGTCCAAATTACATCTGTACATTCCCATCCCATCCGTACCCCCAGGAGGATGAAAGTCATTTAGTAAGCCCCTGCTGTGTGCTAGGCACCACTCGTCAGCTGTCACGCTGTGGCGACTGCGTGTGGCTGTGACACTGAGAGCTCTGCCAGCAGGATTCCCAATGCCAGCAGGGTCACTCATGGTGGACCGTTTTCAGCGGAGCTTCCAGACTAGACAGACTAGGAAGGAGGACATGGCCACGAAAATTGGCTATGAAAATCCTACAAGTAGCAGCAGAACATTGTCTGATACAGTGCCGGAAGGTGAGAGGGTGGCGCAAGAAGATGGGGTGGGCAGGGTTCCGCTCTGCTGTCCACGGGTGCACTGGGAGTTGGAATCCACTTGACGGCACTAACAACAGCAACTGTGCTAGGCGCTCTCCTATGCAATTTACTTGTATTTATTTAATCCTTACAACAATCTTATGATGCTGTAATTATTCGCATTTTGCAAGTGAGGAAGGTCTACCAGGATTTAAGCCGGTGCATCACCCCCTCCCCGCCATGCTCCTAACCACTACATTGCACTGCCCTGTGATATCCGCTTTCTTTTCACCTGCCCTTCTTTCCCTTCCTCGTCCCCAGTAGCTTTCTCACTGGCATCCATAACTGAATTAAATCTTTGAAAGGGACATATTGATTAAATGCTTCTATAATTTTAATATTAATTATTTGAATGATGAAAGATAATGCACAAAGAACAAATAGAAATCTTTATTGTCTAGTCCTTTCAGTAGAGTTTGATATTTTACTTTTTTATGGGAAGAGAAGATATGTGTCAACCATTTTGTGCTATTTTCTTTTTAAAGGGGTCATAGTATTTTTTTGATAATTGATTTTTGAGAGCTTCTCAGAACAGGCAGTCTTTAGGAAAAAATGAATACAGAATTTTTAATAACTACTTCTAATTATTATCTATTACTGCATTATCCCCAAACTTAGCAGCTTAAAATAACAAATACTTATTTTCTCATAGTTTCTGTGGATGGAGAATTCAGAAGGGGCATATCTTTATGGTTCTTACTCAGTATCTTCCATGCAGATACTGCAGATGAACTGTGGACAGGGCTGCGTTCATCTGAAGACTTGACTGGGGCTCACTCCATCACTGTTTGCCATGTAGGCCTCTCCATAGGACCACTTAAGCATCCTTATAATATGGCAGGTGGCTCCCCAGAGCAAGTGATACATGAGGAAAAGCAAGGCAGAAACCACGTCTTTTATGTCATAGCCTCGTCACGTGCTATCACTTCTGCTGAGTCTGTTGTTCACACAGAACAACATTGATGCAGTGTGGGAGTGCGCTGTATAAGGATGTGAGTACCAGAAGGTGGGGATCATTGGAGGCCATCTCCCGGGCTGGCTACCACGGTCTACTCTCTGGCTCCCTATGATTCATGTTGCTCCCATATACAAAATATACTCACTTCCTCCCAAGGTTCCTAAAACTCTCATGCCATTACAGCATCACCTCAAAGTTCAGAACCTCATCATATAAATCAAGTTCAAGTGTAGATGAAACTTCTCAGATGTAGTTTCCATAAGTACAGTTCCTTTGATCTGAAGACCTGCAAACTAAAGAGACAATTTTTCTTCTTCCACACAACAACTAACATATAATGGTAAAATAGGTATAGGATAACTGCTATACAAACACTCTTATTCAAAAAGAGGGAATAGGAGAGTCACCCAAGAGTGACTAGTCCACAGCAACTCTGAAACCCAGTTAGGCACAGGTTGGCATTTCCTTGATTAGGGCTCAATGCCCGAGAATAGCTCTCCATGGCTCCCGGCTCTGCATTTTGGATTTTCATTTCCACCCTCCAAGTCATCCTTCCTTTCTCATGAAAGGTAGCTCATGTTTGCAGCTGAGTAGTTTCCTGCCCGTAGAAGTTTTGGAGATCCAAAGACCTCTTTTCATTTTGTACTGTTTATCTCCCTTTCAGTCCATTGTGGTGATGTTTTTGCCAATATAATTCTCTTCTGCTCGTGTAATTCCCCAGGTATCTCCTGTCATCCTCATGGCCATGTATATTGGTAGACATGAACCCCATTCCAGCTCCAGGCGAGGTGAAACTTGATTGATTTAATCCAGCTATGAGGGTTTCGTTCACTTGGCCAAAGACTGATTGGGACATGCTCTCACCATTCTGCCCGGTGAGAAAGGAGGGGAAGATTGTTCAGGGGTTTTTAGGAAAGGTTCCCTTGTGACAAAAAGATCTCCAGGGAAGAAGGAGTTCCTCTTCTTCTATTAGACACTGTTGTGTCTGCATATCATACCTGCAGTTGTCATCTTTTGGCCTTGAGACTGGCAGAGGAAAAAGATGGAAAGCACTTAGGTTCTTCATTATGTAATTGAACAACTGAGTTAGCCAATGCCGGAAAAACAAATTTTCTTTATTTTTAAACTAGTTGCTAGTTGTGGTCATGAATTGAAACCCAATCAGCACAACTGTGTGCTTTTTGTTTATTTGTTGGTTCTTGTTTGTTAGGCCTGTTGCTCGTTGAAGGCTGGAGAACGTGGTGGATAATGGGCTGCCAGCAGGGTTGTGTGATTGGTGTTGGCACGGTGGGTGTACTTGACAAAGACGTGATTGTCATAACTATGGACCTCCCTCTTTCTCTTCCCTCCCCCCTGCCCCCTTCCTGGGCCCCTCTCTCTTTCTCCTAGCCTTTCCCTTTCCCTTTTCTTTATCCTATTTTTCCTCCCTCTTTCCCCTCCTCTTCCTCCTGCACGGGTAACTTCTCTCTTCTTTGAACTACCACTTATTTTTGTGCATTGTCTTGCTCAATTCTCATAACAACCCTGTCTAGTAGGTACTGATTAATATTCCCATTTTTTTGGTTGAGAGATTAGATTATGCAATTTGTTCATGGTCATACAGCTAAAAAGTAGCCAAACAAGCATCCAGCTCGAGTCTGTATGATTCTAAAGTCTGTGCTTTAACCACCACGCAGGAGTGAAAGGAACTCTTCTAAAAGAAAGGCAATTTGCTAGCTCTCCGTGTTAAGCTAGTTGAGTTCATATATCCACTTGGTGGATATAGATAAACAGAAAACTGTGGTCAAGGCCTCTGATTCTTGTAGGAGCCAATACTGTCACTTTAAAACAATCAAAATTTCAGTGTTTATTTTCCTTTAAAACAAAGAAGACACAACCCCGAAAGTTTAAAACAAGATCAAGATTCTAATTTCTTACCCAGTTCTAGCCTGTTAAGTTAGCTGGTTCCCAGGGACCTGATTGCTTTGCCACCCTTAGGTAGCTAGACCAGAGGAAAATTTCAGTCGCAGACCCTCTCACCCACCACCTATAATGAGCTGCTAAAAGGGGTGGCAACCGCCTCTGATAGTTACCTTTTTTCCAAGAGTATTTTATACCGTGAGAGCTTCTATGAGGCCTAAGGAAATGAGTCTGTATATTGGGTCAGATGACTCTACTTCTAGTGTCCTGATTTTGCAGTTGTGTAAAGGGAGTCATATTTAATTTTGACATGTATCTTTCCTTTTTACAAATAGGAAATTCGTCTCAAAAAAGCCATGAACTCTTCTGTCGCTGGTGGTCTTATCAGTCTGTAACTCACTGGGACTTCTCCTCAGGTATTCAAAATTTTTTGAACGCAGCGCCTGAAAGAGGAGACTGTTTTCTTGGTGCTCTGATGTGGGTGTTTTTTAGAGAAAGTGAGATTTAGTTTAGTCCTCTCATCCACTCACAGATCAGCGGAGATAATGATAACAGCACAAAGAGCCCTGGTTCCCCCAGGGCATTTACAGTTTTTGAATATTCACTCCTACTTATTTAAAAGACTTAGAGGAAAACAGCTATACTTACTCTTTTATTATGTTAACCTAATTTACATACCGACTGGAATTGTTTACATAGGGGATTTTGACTGTGGTATTGTTTGCCTAAGGAAGAAAACTTGGTGGCAATCTTGTCATGCCATATTTACAGTCTGCAAGCTGTATATATTTGGGGAATCTTGCTAAAATATTGCATGACAGGAAATTTCAATAAGCATGTTTAAATGAATTCTAAGAAACCAGACAGAAAGGAAATATGCCTCTCTGGTTCTGAAACATTTATCTCCCGAGGTGGAAAAGGGTAGGGGTAAGCCTTTGAATGATAGATAGTCCAAGAGAAAAATGCACATTAATCTGTGGTTTAATGTGTTCTCTAAATGTCTTAATTGCTTTTAAAGCCATGTAAATAAATAACATCCAAAGGATGTGAATTAATATCCTAAGAAATGACTTTCCTGATATACGGGCTCTTATTTCAGATAATATTTATAAGGCACTAAAATAATTTTCAGCCCAGAATTAAGAAGCCTGAGGTTGGGAAACTTGAATTTACCAACTCTTAAGGTAGGAACATTTTTGTTTTGTTTTGTTTTACCATGAGGCTAATCCTTGCCCTCGGTATTCACATGTTATTTTACAAAGGAAGGAAGGATCAACTCTCCCCAGGAGGGGACAGAGGACCTCGGATTGCTAAATCTTAGTGGCGATTACAATTCTTTAGAGCCAGGAATTGAGCCTGAAGATAAACTCAGCATACCCTTAGTTTTATTTCTGAACAGGACATTTTATGTCTTATAGAGAGAGGTTAAAAAAGATTTGTTTTTAAATGAGCATCAATTTTCTGAATTAACAGTGAATGTATCTGGTCAGAATTCTTCTCCTCACTCTCCCTCCAAATGATTAAAATAAAGATCTATAAGCTGGTTACCATTTTGGGGAAGTTTTAGTAATGAACTTTGTTTTATTCATAAAACTCAGCTTATTCTCTCATTTCTCCTACAAGTGACCCCCCCTTACTCCTCTCCGACGTATGAAGAGTCTGTGGTATTTTCATCTTTGACTCACGATAAGAAACACATGACCCAGTATATAAGTACACGTGACTAGATACAGACATACATACATAACATCTATACATGTTTCACAGGACAAGATCCATACAGTGTGTTATACTATGATTTTTTTTTCCTATTCTGGGGAAAAATAATGCCAGTCACGACCCACAAAATCAATTTCATGGCCCACTAATGAGTTGCAAGCAACAGTTTGATAAAACACTATCTGGACTCTAGAGAAATAACAGAATTGAACATGCACATTCTTTTTGACTTGCAGGAATTCTGAAGCCAAGTGAAACCTCCCTCCTTCCTTTACATCATTCTCCATGCTTTTCCCTAAGCATTTATCTCCTCCTTACAGCGTATTCAGACCTGGGATTTTACAGGGTGAAAGATGGAAAGGCACTTTTTGTCACCACTAGCTTCAGGGGTGGAGAAGTTGCAGCCAGGAAGCGTCTCATGGAGCAACCTGTTCAGGAACGGAGCAGCTGTACCTTGGGGCTGACTCTCAGACCCTTGCTGGGTACACTTTAAACCTGATGTAGAGGCGGGCTTTTATTACAGATGAGCTCTCTGCATGTGCTAGGTGAGTCTTTAGGCTTGCTTTTTAAGCACCGTGTACGGCTATTTAAAAGAATCCCTTTTTAAAAAGCTCACAAATTTTCTAAAATTCACAAATCCTTTTGTATTATAGCAAATAACACTAGAAGATCAGCTCCAGGAAGGCAGAGATTTTTGTCCGTTTTGTTCACTGATATCCCCTTGACCCCTAGAACACTGCTGGCACAATCGGGTGCCCAGTAAACATTTGTTCAATAAATCTAAACACAGCGTTCCCTAAAGATTTCCCCAATTGGGAGACACCTGTATTCATATAGTAGGGAAGGTTATGCACAATGTTGCTAGTCAGCATTCCTTATCACATTTTCTAGAGGACCTTAAAGATCAAGTTTAAAAAATAACCTCAGTGCAGTTTATGGCATGTCAATTATTCTTTAATAAAGCTGTTTACAAAACAAAAAATAACCTCATTAATGTAAAAGTGTTGCTTTAAGTGAAGCAAATGATGCCAGGCAAAGAAGAACAAATAACCAATGGGAGACAAAAGAAATTCTAATATGAATAATAATATCAACCATTTATTGAGTGCTTAATGGCTAAGTAGGGAGGGATGATGTCATTCAGTTCTCACATCTCTGAGAAGTAGGTACTATTTTTAGTTCCTTTTTGAAGAAATTAAGTTTAGAGGGTTTAAGTAAATTGCTCAAGGCTACACAGCTAGTAAGCCATTAAACTGGAATTTGGACCCAGGTCCAAGTTTTAACTATTACAGTATTTGAGGTTGAAGCTTATTAAGACACTGAAGTCAGCTATACACTTTAGTTTGAAATTCATGTATTTGGCCTTTTTTCATTCATTTGTTTAAACAAATGAATTGAGAACCTACTGTACACCAGATATTAGGTCTACTGTGGTAACCACACAAGTGTGGTTCCTGCTCTCATGACCGTAGGATTTGATGGAGCAGACAGATAACAGACAAGTTAAGAAATTAAAAAACTACAAAATGTGATAAAGGAGGAAACAGTGCCTTATGATAGAAAATACTAGCTGGGAAGCCTAGAGTGACTTAAAGATAGAGCTGCCTGGTGGGTCTTTCAAGCTAAGATTTGAAGGATGAGGAGCCAGTTGAGCCCCTAAGAGCATGGGGCAGTTGGTGGGTGGTGAGCGGGGTGAGAGAGTGGGGCGCAGTGTTCCAAGGTAGCAGAATGGCCTGGAGCAAAAAAGAGCTTGGCTGGTTGGACGGGAGCTTTGTGTGGCAGAGGGACAGGATGTGGCTGGACAAGTTGGGAGGGGCCAGATCATACAAGGTCTTGCCCACCATGGAAAGGAGTTTGGATTTTGTTACATATACAAGGGATAGCCATTCTAAGATCAGTCCTTCTGGTAACACCAGCTAGAGGTTCTTAACTGGAAAACTTGGTAAACCCATTGCAGCAAATGAAATTTCAATATCTAATTAACTAGCATGTATTACGTTAGCTACTGTGTATCCCTTTACTATTATCCAGCCTTCTAACACCTTTTCAAGAGTGCATGTATTTTCTTTGTTAATTTCCCGTTCGGAAATGCCCAACATTTTGTTTGTATTCCTGTACTATCTGTTCCTGTAATACACTGATTGGCTTTCAGAAAGCATGTATTGAAGTCTTACTAAGTAACATAGATCCGAACCTAATGAACTTGCAGACTAATAGCAGAGTTAAGATACATAAAATATTATATTATAAAGTAGAATGTCTTAAGTGGGAGAAAAGATACCAATAAAGTACTCCTGGGAGTTCAGAAGAGAAAGAGATTCCTTTTAGCCCTGGAGAACTGGGGGAGGGAAAGGGAGAGGATTAAGAGAGACTTCCTGAAGGAGGTAGCACTTGCTCCTGGTTTTGAAAGGATAAGTAGGATTTAAATATTAGGAAGTTGAGAAAAGGGCAAAAATCCTATTATAAGTTCTAAGTATAAATGAGCACGCGTGTGTTTAGCGTGGTCCTTACTGCATTGCAGATCCTCAATCTGATATGATTGTCACCAGACCCTTGGGAGACATCCAGGACTAAAATAGTTTGGATATGTTATGCGGTAGGATTGAAGTTGATAGCGCTCTGCAGGAAATTTTCTGTAGTTCCAGCCAGGGCTGTTTGTCTTGACTTTCTCAGCTGCTTAAATTTATTAACGAATTATATGGAGGCCTAAAGACTTAGAGCGGAAGTTTTAAAAGAACCTTGGGTGGGACAAAGAATCCAGTCCTGTTTATTGCTATCTCCATGTGTGATCTTGCCTCTACAACTCTGTTTCTCTGTCTGTAAAAGGGAAAATGATGATTCTGTCCCCTCCATCCCCTTTCTATTATGGCATAGGTGACTATGAAAGGTGATGAAAAAAGCTCTGAAGGAAAATGTTGCACTAATCAAAACAATAAAAAACAACAATTAAGAAAGCACTATTATGCAAAATGACGTTGTTTAAACTCTTCCCTTTTAGGCAGAAGGCTTTGTATAGAACCATGGGGTAATTTGAAATTACCTCTCTTTCTCTTTTTTTTAAACAAGATATCTCAGCTTGGAAGTTAAAAGAAGACTGAAAGTATTTAGATTTGTGGCTAAGTGTGGTCAATTCAGACGGCAGTGTGTGCATGTAGTTTATCAGGCTGTCTTTATTAACAGGGTGGGGACGGTGGGTGGTGATGGTGTCCTTTGTTAAAATCTGGAAGTGAACAGCTAAAACCACCAATTTTAAAATGAGCATTCACAATAGCTTCAGGATGTACTCATATCAATTACAGTCAAAATGTAAAAAATATTTTTTATGATGATGATGAAGATGCTGTAAAGAGGCAATTCTTAGAAAAGAGGGGTTTTTTTTAGAAAGCTAACATACAATATTGATGTATTTTATTCTGAATGCCCTCACTGTATAATATATCTTGAAAAAACTCTTAACTTGATGAATGGTAAAGTACATTGTGATGAAGTATTTACTACATCCACCAACCTCCCAGTTCTCTCTAGCTTAATATGTTTAAATAATTGTGATCCTTACCTGAAGGAGATTATTCTTTCTAATCTTAATTTGAAACAATTCTGATTTTAAATACTAAGAAGACAAAAGAAAACTAGGACTTTTAGTTAATTAATAAAGCTATTTCCTAGAGAATTTAAGAACTCAATACATTTTAACCTTTCAAAATCAGAGCAATACCGTCAACTCTATATTGGTTTTATAGCTTATTTTATGATTTAAAATATCTTTTTCAAAGAAAATATTTTGAATGGAACCTCGACTTTTAATTTATAAGTGAACCCTATTCCCAAACCAGAGTTTCTGGGGGTTATGTTCCAATATGTAAAATATTTAGAGAGGTGTAAAAAAACGTATATTGAAAATACTTCTCTTTTGTCTTTTATACCAAAGTTTTAACGTTTACCAATATCAAACCAGGTAGAGTGCGGACTGAGGATTTGTAAATGGGAAAATAAGCTTTCTTGGAGATGGCATACCAAGAAGAGGGTTAGTCTCGTACGTAACAAAATTATACTTAGGGGCCGGCCCGGTGGCGCAAGTAGTTAAGCGCGTGCGCTCTGCTATGGAGGCCTGGCGTTCGCCAGTTCTGATCCCGGGTGCACACCGATGCACCACTTGGCAAGCCATGTTGTGGCGGCATCCCACATAAAGTGGAGGAAGACGGGCATGGATGTTAGCCCAGGGCCGATGTTCCTCGCAAAAAAAAAAATAAAATTATACTTAAGTACTTAAGGCCAGCTGTAAGATAGAACGTTAATGATATCAATTATACAAATGTTTTCACAACTTCAAATATATTTCTCTACGGTATAACAAGACTTTCATTATCCTAGGTATATGCGTGTGTATGAGTATGTGTATACATATATTTTAAATGTTGCTTATTAATTTGGAGCAAACAAATAGATCCTTGAAAAGAGTACAATGATAGCTGATAGTAAAGAGCTGCTGGTAATGGCTTTTTGATCATTGTAAATAATGAGCATTGAAATTTAAATGCTGTGTTTTTTCTTTCTCCTCTATCTTCTCTTTGTGGTACTGCGTTATCACTTCCCAGGTCTCTTCTGTACAGCACCTCCAGGTGGCTATGAAGTATTGTGACACAGTTAAGGAAACATGTTGTAGATAACCATCAGAAGAAGATCAGTCCCATTGCTTTACACTCCCATCTAACTTTTGACCCCTAATTAGTACCTGCTGGACTATCCACTTTTCTACAACTCACTTTTGGAGGCTATTGTCTAAAATAAGAGCCAGCTTCAAATAACGACAATTTCTCATCCTTAAGGATGATCAAAAGAATGTGCTGTAGTCTGCAAAGGCCCTTCCAAAGACGATTCTAAGAATGTTGTAAGCATTTGAAAATAAACCTATGACCTCCCAAGATGATCTCTGAGAAAAACAGCACACATCTGGAAAGAGATACCAGCCTTAAGCAACACTGCTTTTCCATGTCTCTGTCTCTGAAATATTTTCCATATACATATGATGTTACTGAAATTTAAGTTTACCCCTGCCCCACCTTCTGTGAGCTGTCGCCCACTCTGGCCATCGCACTCACACTCAGGCTATCTGAACTCGGGCCATCTGCTCTCATCCTCGGAGCTCTTTATCCTGCTGTCCTGAGTGGAGTGTGTTTTACACAGTGGTCTCTCTGTGCTGTCTATCCTGTGCTCTGGCAAGCCTGTAAGAGCTGACAAAAGATATACATAAACAGTACTTTGTTACGCAGTAACACAGGAAGGGTGTCATACTGGGTGTTAAAATGCATTTTCAAGGCAGCTTGAGATGTCTTCACGTGAAGGGTGGAGGAGAAAGGCCTTTAGGGATTGGTGGAGCCCTCTGACATTATGAGGGGCGTAACACACGTTACTGAAGTCTAGCAGGATTGACCGAGAGTTGTAGGACAGGTAGCAGAAGATGACTGTACCTGAGGGATGCAGTGGGTCGGGGGATTTGTGGAGAACAAGTGCTCATTGACAAAGCATCTCCACAGGGGCTCTGCTAAACCGACTACATGTAGACCCATCAGGAATGCAACCCGCCCCTGCCAGGACTAAACAGGATATTCGTGTAATTTACCTTTACTTCGGCATAAAAACCTAGTAACAGTCTGTGATGTGGAGTGGAGAAGGTACCCAGATTTGCTGTTTTTCTCAACATTAAGGAAATATATCATATATATAAAATATATAATTTGTTCTTTCTTTTGCTTTGATTACCTAAAATAGCCCTCTCCTAAGTGGAGGAAGGGGTCACTGAGGTAGATGAAGTGTTCTGAGAGAAGTGTGGGGATTGTACAAGACAGAGGGGCTTCCAGGGTCTTCTGTGTGTTTGTTTGCTTCCAGCTTACTGTGAGGTTATTGCAGTTAGCATTTATTAAGTTAAGTGAGTTTATAGACTATATTATGTAGTTAAATTAAAATAACCTTAAATTTGTACATATAACCTAAGCTTGAAATGATTCCTGCAAAGAAACTTTGATTTTTTTTTTTTGAGGAAGATTGGCCTTGAGCTAACATCTGTTGCCAATCTTCCTCTTTTTTTCTTTTTTCTCCCCAAAGTCCCCAGTACATAGTTGTATATCCTAGTTGTAGGTCCTTCTAGTTCTGTGTAGGATGCCACCTCAGTATGGCTTCATGAGCAGTGAGTAGGTCTGCGCCCAGGATCTGAACTGGCGAACCCTGGGCCGCCATAGCAGAACACGCCCAAACTTAACTGCTGCACCACCGGGCCGGCCCCAAAACTTTGGTTTGAAGATATAACCAATGATAAAATGGTAGAGCCGACTTTTCTCCCCTCCTGGTAGAGGTCTTAGCCACATTACAAGATAAAAATAATAATATGATTAGAACTCTCCTCCAGCACACTACAAAACAAAAACAGTGCAATGGTGATCTAATTAGAGCTGACAAGAAATTGGCTCCAAGACTTAAAATTATCAAGAAAGAGTTTTTTAAATATGGATTTATATCCACTGTTGTTCATGATAAACCTCATCCTAAGTGTGTATTATGTTTTGAGGATAATAATTCAACAGATCTTTCTAGAGCACTTGTCATCAGTCAAGCACTGTTCTAAGTGCATCGGTGAGACAGATAAAGATGCTTATTCTAGTGGAGCTGACTTTCTATCAAGACAATAAAAAGTGTAACAACATTTATGCATTACCTTAGAAAGCAATAGTGTTAAGGAAATTAAAAAAAAAGAGGAATAGGGTAAAGGACTTCAGAGTGTTAGGAATGGCATTGGTGCCATTTTAAATAGGGTTGCCAGGGTGGCCTCAGAGGTGACATTTGAGCAAGACTAGAAGGAGGTGTATTCCTGGTATACTGTCCTCCTAAGACATCTGCATGCCATGTATTCTTTAAACTGGGGTTTATTGATAGCTATTGAAGATACAGTTATGAAAATGCTGGGCCCATACTATGTGCTAGTTTGAATAGCTATATTGAAGAAAGGAAGACTGACATTTGTTAAATAGCTATTTGGGCCAGGCGCTGATTACATCATTTTGTATAATCCTGTAGGTAAATAGCATCAGTCCCACTTTATAACCAAGTCTTATGGGTACCAAGTACCTTGTTTACAATTACTTGGCTAAGTAGGAAATAGAGCTGGTGCTGGATGTCTAATCCAAACCTCATTCTCTGTTACAACACCAGGCCCTGCAAACATTTCATCAATTGATCACAGCTGCTGGGGAATTGTGTCGAGAAAGATTCTGAGTCCAAATCCAGGATCCAACAAAAAGAAATGCTTTGATCAATGTCATAACACCAGAGTGGGGAGTAGCAGCACGTGTGTATATTTATCTCTACGCCGCCATGAACATCTCAAAACAAAGGAAAGGCAATGTAGAAACAATGATGTGGTTCATGAGCAGTACTTTGAAAGGATCCCTATTTATTATAGCAGTCATATTATTCTTTCTAAAACTTGTCATTTCCCTAATAATCTTCCATACTCTACCTCTGTCTACTGAATAAACTGTTATTGATGTGGCCCCAACCTACCTTGCCATAATCCTGCTCCTCTGCCTTTTCTGTTCATGTGGTTTTCTCTGTCTAGCATGCTTACACAGCCCATTAAAATTACCCATATTTCAAATTACAACTTCCTAGTAAAGTAGAATGCTTCTATTACTAGGAATGTCTACACAGACACATGGATGTCAGAGATAATGTAGAAGGAATAACTGTACTATATTATAGTGCATAGACATTTTTAATTTTTAAACTTCTAATGGTATAATGTAGTGGTTATTATTAGAGACCGGGGAGTCAACCATGCACTACTTACTAATTGTATGTTCTGGGGAAATTTACTTAAACTCTCTGAAATTTCAGTTTCCTCATCTCAATAGCATCAGATTCTTGGGTATTTATTAGAATTTGCTTTCTAATCTAGTACTGGTCTTTTTGTTGTTGTTGTTAAATGTTCCACGTGTGCTTGAAAATAAATAGTATTCTCTAACAATTGAATTCAGAATTCTATCATTAGCTCAAGCATATAAATTATATTGTTTAAAACATTTATATCTATACACATCTGTATCCTTACACTGATGTATCAATCCTGGGAGAGGTGAGTTAGAGTCTCACATCATAATGCTAGAGTTGACAGTTACTCATTCTGTGCATTTTTGCTTTCTATATTTTGAGGCCATGTTTTTAGGTGCATATAAACTCAGAATTGTTAGAGCTTCCTGGTGAATTTTTCTTTTTGTTATGTAGTGATTCTCTTTGTACCTATGCACATTTGCCTTAAAGCCTATCTTAATTGATATTAATAGTCTACATCAACTTTCCTTTGGTAAGAATTTAAATGGGATAACTTTTCCACTCGTTTACTTTCAGCTTTTCTATGATATGTTCTTATATTTTAGGTGTTTCTCTTATAAATAGTACAAAGTTTTGTTTTATTAATTCAGTATGAATATCTATTTTTTTTAACTGCCAAATTTAGTTGATTGATATTAGTTTTAGATGTTGATATTTACTGTCATCATCTCATTTCGTGCTTTCTAGTCACCTGGGGTTTTCTTTGTTCCTTCTCCTTGCCTTGATCCTTTCCTGCATTCTATTGCATTGCTGAAGTTTTCCATATTCTTTTTCTTTCCCTCACTATTGTTTTGGAGGTTATACATTTGATTCTACCCTTTTAGTGGTTACCTATACATTTTATTGAAATTTTTATTATGAAATATTTTATACATACAAAAGAATGTGTATAATATGTAATGTACGTATAAGTTATAAGGAACACCTGTATAGCCAACCCACAGCTTGAAGAAATGTAACATCTACAACTTGATTGAAGTCTCAGTGAACTGTTTCTTACCATCCTTTTAGGAGATAATTACGATCCTGAGTTTTTAAAATCATACTCTCTTGCTCTTCTTTATACTTTTATTATGTATATTACATACATACACATTTTACATGTTTTTGAACATAAGCAGAATCATACTGTATGTATTCTTTTGTAACTGGGTTTTTTTCCCCCTACATTATACATTATATTTGTGAGATTTATCTGGGTTGATATGTACCCTTCTAATTTATTCATTTTATTCTCTTAAATTTTCCTGATCAATCTGGCTAGAGGTTTATCAATTTTACTGATCTTCTCAAAGAACCATCTTTTGGTGTCATTGATTTTTCCTACTGTTTTCTATTTAGTTAATTTGGGCTCAGATCTTTAGTACTTCCTTTTTTGCTTATTTTAGGTTTAATTTGCTCTTCTATTTCTAGTTTTTTAATATTGACAGCTGAGGTCATTGGATTGAAATCTTTCTTCTTTTTTAATATAGATGTTTTAGTTATAAATTTCCCTCTCAGTATGGCTTTAGCTGCATCCCGCAAATAGTATATGACATGTTGTAGTTTCAATTTTATATAGTTCAAAATACTTTCTAATGTCTCTTTTGGTGTCTTCTTTGACTCATGGGTTATTTAGAAGTTTAGTTTCCAAATACTTGGAGATGTTCTACATTTCCTTTTGTTACTGATTTCTAATTTAATTACATTGTGGTCACTTTGTGTGACTTGAATACTTTTAAATATATTGAAACTTATTTTATTGCTCAGAATATGGTCTATCATAGTTCTATGTACACGTGAAAACAACGTGTATTCTGCTGTTATTGGGTTGAGTGTTCATAAATGTCAATTAGGTCAGATTGGTTGATAGTGTTTTTCAAGTTTTCTGCATATTTGCTGATTTTCTGTCTAGTTCGTCTGTTGTTTTTGATAGAGGAATTTTGAAATTTCTGACTGTAATTGTGGATTTATTTACTTCTTGCTGTTCAGTCAGGTTTTTCTTCATATATTTTGAAGCTTAGTTATTAGGTTCATAAATGCTTAGGATTGGTATGCCCTTTTAATAAATTGACCCCTTTATCTTTATGAAATGACCTTCTTTATCCCTAGTAATAGTCTTTGTGCTGAAATCTACTTTATATTAATACAGCCTCTCTAGCTTTCTTTTCATTAGTAGTAGCATAGAATAACTTTTCCCATCCTTCTACTTTTAACCTATCTGTATCTTTATATTCAAAGTGGATTTCTTGTAGGCAGCTTATAGTTGGGTCTTGCTTTTACCCAGATTGATAATCTATGCCTTTTAATTGGGGGTTTTTACACCATTTACATTTAATGTGATTATTGATAATGATTAGGTTTAAATCTGCCATTTTTCTATTTGTTTGATTTTTCTTTGTTCTCCTTTCCCCCCTTTTCTGCTTTCTTTTGGATTGGGTATTTTTTATGATTTATTTTGTCTCCTTTATTGGCTTGTTACTTGTATCGTTTTTCTTTGTTATTTTAGTGTTTGATTTAGCATTTATAGTATTCATCTTTAATTTATCACAGTTTACATTCAAGTGACATTATACTACTTCATATATAGTATAAGCACCTTATAACAGTGTGTTTCCATTTCTTTCTTCCTAGCCTTTGTGCTGTTGTCAGACATTTTACTTTTACATGTTATACACCCTATACCACATTGTTATTATTTTTATTTATATTTTAATGAGATTTAAATAAGAAAAAACTTATACATTCACTCATGTAGTTTCCATTTCTGGTGCTCTTTATTTTTTTTAAGTAGGTCCATATTTCTATCTGGTACCATTTTCCTTCTCCCTGAAGGACATTCTTTAACATTTCTTGTAGTGCATGTCTGCTGGTGATGAATTCTATGTTTGGAAAGCCAGGCCTGGGGGTCTAGTGGTTAAAATTCGGTGCTCTCACCTCTGTGGCCCAGATTTGTTTCCCAGTCAGGGAACCACACCACCTGTCTGTCGGTTGTCATACTGTGGTGGCTGTGTGTTGCTATGATGCTGAAAGCTCTGCCACCAGTATTTCAAATACCAGCAGGGTCACCCATGGTGGACGGGTTTCAACAGAGCTTCCAGACTAAGACAGACTCAGAAGAAGGACCTGGCCACCCACTTCCAAAAAGATTGGCCATGAAAATCCTATGAATAGCAGTGGAGTATTGTCTGATATACCGCCAGAAGGTGAGAGGATGGCACAAAAAGACTGGGCAGGGTTCAGCTCTGCTGTCCACAGGGGCACTAGGAGTCAGAATTGACTTGACGACACTAACAACAATGTTTGGAAGAGTCTTTTATTTCACCTTCATTTTTAAAAAATAGCTTTATTGAGATATAATTCACATACAATACAATTCACCCATTTAAAGTGTACAATTCAAATGTTCACAGTTGTGTGCAACTATTACCACAGTCAATTTTAGAATATTTTCAACACCTGAAGATGAAATCTTATGTCCTTTAGGTATTACTCCCTATCCCCATGTCTCCCCTAACCCCAAGCCCTAAGTAACCACTGCACTACTTTCTGTCTCTATAGATTTCCCTATTCTAGACTTTCATATGAATGGAATCATAGAGTATGTAGTCTTTTGTAACTGGCTTTTTTCACTTAGCATAATTTTTTCAAGGTTCATCTATATTGTGCATACAGTACTTCATTCCTTTTTATGGCAGAATAATATTCCATTGTGTGGAGATCTACATTTTGTTTATTTATTCATCCATTGGTGGAAATTTGTTTTTTTCCCCCACCTTTTGGCTATTATGAATATTCACCTTCATTTGTGAAAGATGTTTTCCCTGCATATGGAATTGTAGGTTGACAGTTTTTTTCTTTCAGTACTTTATGGATATTGTTCTACTGGCTTCCTGCTTGCCTTTGTCCTGACAAGGAATCTGCAGTTATTCTTATCTTCAACCTCTGTAACTAAAGTGTCTTTTTTCTCTAGCTGCTTTTAAGATTTTCTCTGTAACACTAATTTTGAGTAATTTATTATAACGTGCCTTGGTGTAACTTGTTTATATGTGCTTGCGGTTGATTGCAATTCTTGGATCTGTGAGTTTTTAGTTTTCATCAAACTTGGAAAATTTTTAGCCATTGTTTCTTCAAATATTTTTTCTGTCTCTTCTTTGTTTGGGAATTCCAGGTACCGTTAAACTAGGTCATTTGAGGTAACAGTTTATTGATAATATTTAATTATCCTCCTCCCTCCTCCCTCCCTCCCTTCCTTCCCTCCTCCCTTCCTTCCCTCCTTCCTTCCTTTCCTCCTTCCTTCCTTCCTTCCCTCCCTTCCTTCCTTTTCTCTCTGTGTTTATTTTTGGATAATTTCTATTGCTATGTCTTTAAGTTCCCTGGTATTTTCTTCAGCAGTCTAGCTTATTGTTAAGCTCATCCAGTACATTTTCCATTTCAGACATTGCAATTTTTAATCTCCAGGAGTTTGATTTGTTTTTTAGTATCTTTTAATATCTCTACTTAACATGTTTAACATTTCTTCTAGCCTTTTAAATATATGAAATGCAGTTGTAATATCTCTTTTAATGTCCTTATCTAATAATTCTAACGTCTATGTTAGTTCTGGGTTGGTTTTGGTTGATTCATTGGTTTTCTCCTCATTCCGGCATATCCTTAAACTTTAAACATGCATATTTGACTTAATTATATCAATATTAATCAATATCTCTAACTCCCTTTCAAGTAATAGAGGGACCATAGAATACTTCAACTTCAGTCATTTCCTTCCATTATACAAGTTATTGTCATGTATTTTTGTTCCGCTTTGATTGTAAATTAAACAGCATTATTTTTGTTGTGTATGGCCAATTCCTGTTTACCGTGACCCACAGATTTACTAATTTCTTTGTTCATTCTTTCTTTGAATTTCACTTAAAGTTTTGGATTTGATTTTCTTCTTTCTGTGATATATATTAATCCTTTAAGTGGGGATGTATTTGAAATATATCATCTCAGTTTCTGTCTAATGATAATGTCTTTACTGTGTTCTCATTTAAAATCTTAATTTAGCTGACTATAGAATTCTATAGATATTTTATTCAGTTTCTTCTGGCTTCTATTTATGCTATTGAGAAGTCTATTTTCAGCTTAATTATTGTTCCTTTGTGAATAATCTCTTTTCTCTCTGGCTATTCTGAAGATATTTCTTAGGTGTTCTGTGGTTTCTTATACTGTGCTAATTGTGTCTTTAATTTTATTTATCCTATTTGAGGCTCATTGTGTCTTTAATTCATCAATTCTAAAGAATTTACAGGCATTTTATTTTTTAAAGTTATTTTTTTAATTGAGGTATAATTCATATACCGTAAAATTCACCCTTTTGAAGTGTGTATACAATTCAGTGGTTTTTAGCATGTTCACAAATCTGTGCAGCCCTCACCACTCTCTAATTCCAGAACATTTTTTTCACCCAGGAATGAAATCCCATATCCATTAGCAATCAATCTCCAGTCCTCTCTCTCTCTCCAGTCCCTGGTAACTACTAATTTACTTTATGTCTCTGCAGATTTGCCTATTTGCCTAGTCTAGACATTTCATATAAATGGAATTATACAGTATGTGGCATTTTGTGTCTGGCTTCTTTCACTTTGCATAATGTTTTCAAGGTTCATCCACGTGGTAACATGTATCAGAACTTCATTCCTTTTTGTGGACAAATAATATCCCCTTGTATGGACATACCTCATTTTGTTTATTCATTCATTGGTTGATGAGCATTTGGGTTGTTTCCACTTTTTGGCCAAAATGAATAATGCTGCTATGAATATTCACATACAAGTTTTTGTGTGGATGTAATGTTTTCAATTCTCTTATTTATACACCTCGGCCGTATTGCTGAGTCATATGGTGACTATGTTTAACTTTTTGAAGAACTGCCAAACTGTTTTCCACCACAGTGGCACCATTTCTGCAGCCATTATCTCCTGAGTATTGCCTTCCTTTTGCTCACGCATTTCCTTCTTATGGAACTCCTGTTGGAGATGTGTTGGAGTTTTTGATTCTACCCTCCATGTCTCTACTTCTCTTTACATTTTCCCATTTTTTACTCTTTGTGCTTCCTTCCTCAGATCTATCTTCTAGTTCATTAATTCTTTTTTCAGCTGAGTTTAATCTTTCATTTGACCCATTCCTTGAGTTTTAACTTTTAAGAGTTTACTTTTTCATTTCTGAAAGTGCTGAAGTTTTTTTTTTTTAAGTTTTATCATTTTTTTCTCCATAATCAACTTGTTCTTTTTCAAAATACCTCCTTTTATGTGGCTTTAGCTCTTTCTCAATTTTCTCTTTCAGAATGTTGTTTTATTTTGGGTTCTGGGGTGTGGCCTCTTGCTCATTTTGGATTGTTTGCTCACATGTTTTGTTGTGAGATTGCCTTTGTTGAGGCTCTTTTGCTTTTGCTTCAGGGAGATCACCCACCATAGATCAACCACTGTGCCAGCTTCTCAGTTTGAGGCCTACAAACCATGCATCTTATATTCCTCTTAGCCCCAAATTTATGGGCTGTACAGGCCTGAGATTTTGAATTTTGGGGGAAGGTTTTTTCCTCCAATTTAAAGCCCAAAAGAGACAAATTTCCTTGTCATCCTGTGCTGGTAAACATATTTCTTTTCTAGTTCCTCCCTTCTCAGAAGAAGCAGCCATGTGAGGGTCTTGGTTTATGCAAGGATTCTCAGTTTCTCATGCACACTGGAAGCCTTGTCTTTTCTTCCTGCGTGAATATTAAACTTACGTCTCTAGGTTACTAGGACCAGCTCTCCCCCAAGGCAATTGAAGCTCCCCTCTACCTTATGGTCCAACAACCTCTTCATTTCAGCACCTATGATTGATTGATTGATTTCTTTCTTCTCAGCCATACTTTGAAAATGTTTATTTTATTTCTTTCAGCATTTCTAGGTCTTTGTAGTGGACAGTTTTTTTTTTTTTTTATCTTAAATCATTGTGTTGTCAGAAGTCCCAATTTCCTCACCAGTAATGTGGGGAAAATGATTTATTTACCTCATAGGGTTTTTAGGATTAAATGAGCTAATGTATATAGCGTGCTTAGCGTAGTGCCCAATATGTAAGTCCTCAATAAATGTTAGTTATTACAATTATTTTTAAAAATTTGTTATTGTCACTGTTTATTTAACTGAGATATAATTGACATATAACATTATATTAGTTTCAGGTATACAACAAAATGACTCAATGTTTGTATATATTGTGAAATGATCACTACAGTAAGTCCAGTTAACATCTGTCACCATACATAGTTACAATATAATTATTAATTCTAATTGAGAATCACTAGATAAGAACACAAATCTGCACAAGGAAACCTACTAAAATTAATCTAAAAATTAATGTTTTGGCCCTCTCTTAGAATGTAATATTGGCTCATTTAACAATTAGCTCCCTTTTTGATAAAATATGAGCACACAGAACTTATTGCTTGAGTATATACTGTCTTGTATTTTATACCCTTGAGCATCTCATCTCACTTTTCTTCTCCTTTATGAAGCGTGTGGGTGGGCGAGGAACAGTATTTATAGATATTTAATGCCTGACTCAGTTGAAATGTGTGTTTTTTTCATTTTATGGATAAATTTCAACTCAATCCCTCATAATGTAGCTTATTTTATAAATGTTTATAGCTTCTCTATTAAAAATAATCACATTTTAAGCTGACAGAAAATTAGATAATTTGAAATTCGTTTTATTAAGAAAAAGTTAGTCTCTCAGTCTTGTTCTAAAATATTTTTTTACCACAAGATATGAACTTGGAAAAACGTTGCATGGATTATTAACAGGATATCTGGTTTGATTATTTCCACTTAGGAATAAAATTCATTTAAACAAAGTCATATCTGATTAAAATTCTGTACGGAAGTGATCTTTTTCATGTTCTTAAAAGAGAGGAATGAGGGAGGAAAAAAATAATAGTATTTTTCATCTGAGTCTTTCTGTGATATTGAAATGCATGCTGTTCTTTCTGTTTCCTCTCTATAAGAGATACAGTGTTTGTGATTCTGTGTTTGTGTGTAGTCCCACTTTTGTTAACGTGTCTTCATTTCCTGGTGAAATGAAAGCTGACCTACAACCGTGGTCATTCCTGTGTCAAAGTTGCAACAACTGTGGTCACTGAGCAATTACCGTGGCAATCCGACCGGTCCTAAAGGGATAGTTGTGTGAGACCAAGATCTCAAATAACCTGTGGAAGGGAAGTGAACTGAGCGTTCAGACTGTAATGCAGTTTGATCTCATGTCAGTGTTTGACCAAAAGAACCAAATTTGTAAACAAATAACTTATTCTGCAGAAGGACAAAAATCCTAAAAACCATTTAAATGTTTTTTTGCGCTGTTGCTTTTTCTTGACAATTTTATTTTAATACTGAAATATTGGTAGAGCTCTAAGAAATGCCATAGATGACTATGTGGTTTCTATGTCCAAATAAAGTGCTTTTTTTAGGACCATGAAATTTTTTTTGAACTGGTGTATATATTAAAATGTTATTTTTTTTCTTTTTTTAACATGATCCTAAAATATCTATGAGGTGCTTGCTGATACAGATTATTAATATACAGAAGAAAATTTGAAAAAGTGACAAGGTGTGTGGCAATGGGACATGTATTTGTATTCCTTTTTTCCAGGGGGGTAAGAGTTTGTGCTGATCCGTCCGTCTTCCCTCACTTGCTCACAGCCGTTGCTCAGTTGTGAGATTCTGGCTGGAGTTAGTACACAGCTGGAAGCAAATGAATATCTTCCTTTTTCACAACAGGTGTTTGTTTCTTTATCCTGGTTCTTCCATTCACTCACATACGCTGAGCACCTGTTCTCTCCCAGCGCTGTGGGATGTGTAGGGACACCTTGTGGGACAAGACAGCCAGGGCTCCCTTGACGAGTTTCTGGTCCTGGACAAGTTTCCCCCTCGTTTCTTTCATTCTTGTGTTTTCCTGCCATTGTCTGTCTGGACCCCTTCTCTTTCTTACCTGGAGTTCTTTCTCTCGTTTTCTTACTTCTCTTCTTTCCTTTCGTTGTCAGGAAATTGCTGAAGGAATTGCTTCCCGTCCTTCTTCCAGCTCGTCCAGGCTCAGTAGACGAGACCCCTGTCTTTCACCGACTCTTCCCGTGGGGATTCAGGGCCGGCCGTGACTTAGACCTGAGGTGCTGTGTCCACACCTCCTCCGAGGAAGACCCGGTCCAGCTGTCGAGAGGCTCCTTCCCTCGGCTGCCGCGGAGCCCAACGGCTCTGCCTTGCATCGTGCTGCCAGACTCTGTGGGGAGTGAATCCCTCGGGGAAAGACATCTTCCTCTCTGTCCACAATCATTGTTTGCTAAAACCGCTTTTTAAAAATCGGCTTTTGTACCTATGCACTTAAATTTATCTCCAGTCTGGTTCCATTGGTCACAGAATAGTTTCACCCCACAGCTGGGTATTTGCATTGCTGCTGAGGTTCCCTCAGTGAATATTGCAGGGTATTTTCCGGCAGTATTTTTGTGAGGAGTTGGGGAGATCAAGGCCTGAGAGGAGTTCAGATATGGTCATTGTTCTGTTGCCCTCTGACACACGTGGTGACAGAGCAGTGCAGTTAGAGTCACAAATCGCAGTAGATAAGGATAAGCAAGCTGGCTCCATCTGAAAACACGGATGATTCAGAATTATAGGATTTATTTTAGCCCTGGAAGAATTCTTTCGATCCAGTCCTGGCTCTTTAAAGTTGAAGAGCAGAGATGTCAAGTGACTTGCTAGAAATCACACAGCAAGTTAATGACAGAGCTGGAGCTTAAGCCCACATCTTATTTCCCAGTTTCCTTCTTCACCTGGCAGGATATAGGAAGTAGGGTATAGGGAAAATTATCTTTTGGGGGAGAGGATTATCATTCGATGGAGAAGGATTTGTCAAACCAACAGGGACTCAGACTTTTATACTTTTCAGCTGCGAACCAAAGAATCTAGTTGCATATGATCCTTGTGCAACCAGCTAAGATGTTGAGACGAACAGGTGTAATAAAATTAAGTGCTGCCTGCTGAATATCCGGCCTGTGTCTGTAGCTCCTGTACCCATACGTGTGGGTTTGTTTGGGGGTGTCTTGGTTATCGACGTTGGTTACTGATTAGGAGAAATAGGATATCCCCCTAACCCCAGGCGCTGTGGTTATAGGTACAGCTGGGGAAGGTGAGTTCGTTTTTGGTGAGTTCAGGGAACACGTGACACAATGGAGAGTCCTGGATATAAAAACCACGGGACAGAGGAGTTTGTGCTTGAATAAGGAGTCAGAAGGTCACGTTCACCCACTTAATTAATTAGTTATTATTTGAAATGGCTTGGTACAGAGTTTAATCTCAGTTCTGAGGAAGTCATTTGGACTCTGGCTTTCCACCCCCTGAAAAACTAAGAATCATTTCTTCTCTGCTCCATTGGTGTTAGTGTGGTAGGCAGGCTCCAAGATGGTTCCCCATGATCCCTTGCCTCCTAGTAATCACGGCGTTGTATAGTCCTCTCCCACATTGTATCAGATGCTCTGTGTGACCAATAGAATATGACAGAAATAATGGTATGTCACTTCTGAGGCTACCACATAGACGACATTGTGGCTTCTGCCTTGCACTCTCTCGAATCCTTCACTCTGGGGAAGCTGGCTGCCAGCTCATGAGGACGCTGGGACAGCTCAAGAGAGGTCCACATGGCAAGGAACTGAGGCTTTCTGCCAACAGCCAGTGAGGAACTGTGTGGCCTTCTGCTAAAAGCCATGTGAGTGAGCCATCTTGGAAGGGGATCCTCCAGCCCTGGTCAGACTTTCCAGTGACCCCAGCACCAGCTGGTTGCTTTACTGCAGCCTCACGAGAGACCCTGAGCCAGAGCCCCCAGCTTGGCCACACTCGGATTCCTGACCCCAGAGACTGTGTGAGATAATGAATGCTCGCTGTTTAAGCTGCTGAATTTTGGGGATAATTTGTTACACAGCAATAGATAACTAATACCATTGACAAGACAAAAGTTGAATATTCTCAGTTTAAAAGCAATTATAATAACAATAAATGTAGGTGTTTTTATTATGAGATTTGACCCTTAGAAACAAATACCATATCTATACTTGGCCTGTATTCAGTATTTTCATTTTATTAAACAGGAAACTTAGGAATAGAAAATTTAATTGATTTATTTATTGGAGGGAGTGGTGGTGGCTAAGAATTGAAACATACTTCTTTTCTTTTTCCACTTCTCTGTGAAATATGGCTCTATTAAAATACAAGCAAAGACTGACTCCAAATGACGCCAAGAAATTCAAAAGAGAGAGTTATGGTGTGAGGAAGTTTTTATTTAAAGAGAAGTTTTCTGAGAACTGTTGTTTTAATATTAAATCATTTCCAGTGATCTGAGTCATTTTCTCTTTACTCGCAGGTCAGTTATGCCACTTTCAATTAATAAACGTGGGGGGGTTTTCAATGGACCATTTAACTCAGGCCTAGGTATGAATATCTTTGATCCATTCAGCAAACGTTGTTCAAGAACACCACGGCTGGCAAGAGGATACAAAGATAAATAGGATATCTCTGCCCGTGAATAGGTTATAAGTTTGTGGTGGGGCAGGTAATTTCAGTAATGCGGAAAGAGTTCTGATACAGGTATGCTCAGGGAGCAGGCCAAGTGCAGAGCAGGAGTGCCTAAGCGGGCTGGGGAGAGCGGGGAAGACAAATGAGTGTCTCAGAGAGGCATGGCTACTTTGTAGCGTTCTGAATCTGTCTTGGCTGTAGACACCTGGGAGTGGCAGTAACAAGACTGTATGATGCCTGCGTGTTATTTTGCATATATCAGTAAGGTGCTCTCTGTTTTTCTACAGAGACCCTTTCTATGACTATTATTCGCTGAGATATTATTCAAACATTTTTTTAAGGACTTCTTTTTTCTTTCAACCAGGATAAATGGAGTGGGGCAGAGACACTAAGAAAAAGAAACATTAAGATATGAAACAAAACCCAGGAAGGATGGAAGTGTTGGAAACATGAATTAGGAGACTGAAATATGCAATGTCAAACTGTAAGAATACCACACTTGGGGTGTGGGATTCTTAAAAAAATTATTAGACTAATCTGTTTCTTAGTGATTTGTCACACGTCTTTCTAGCCACTAGTCAGTAAGAAATTTGTGGCAAAGTGCTGCTTTGACTTGAAGGAAAGACTGCACCTGTGGATCAATTTGGCAGACTCTAACAAGCAAGTTTCAGATGTTATAGAGCCGAGGGAAGTTCCAACCATCTTTCATGAGTGAGGCAGTGTGAATGGACAGGGCTTTCATAACTTCACCTTGAACTCTGCCCCAAAGCCATAGGTAAGCAGGCCCCTCCGTCCAGAGGGGCTGCACAACGCCTGGGCGCTCTTGGTGCTGGTGTTGGTGCGGGGGGACAGACCAGGAGTAAAAGAAAAAAGGAAGAGGAAGAGAAAGACAACAAGAAAGGGACTGGGAGAAGCGAAGAGGGAGAGAAAGAAAGGAGAAGGAAGAGGGAGAGTTGGTATCTCCAGTTTGTTGAGCACTGCTAGCCGCTCTGCAAGGGCTTTGCAGACTTGATCTCCATCCTCACAACAGCCCTATGAGGTGGTCCCTCTGTTTTCCTGACCCAGGATATCGAGGCTAAAAGGAGGTCGTCTGCCCAAAGTCGTACAGCTAGCGAGTAGCAAAGCTGTGTTTGAACTTGGGCCTGCCCGACTCCCAAATCCAGCACTCCCCACCGTAGAGCCAGAAAGGAAATACACACCCGTGCTGCTGGAGAGAGGGCCACCCCAGACAGCCGCCTGACTGCTCCGTGGCTGGCCCTGGGGTTTGTTTTAAGTTTGTGGACAGCCCTTAACAGAATGAGGGTCCCTGAACTGGATTTGCCTGTTATCCAGTACTGCACAACGCATCGCGTGCGGGCTTCAGTTCTGCATGCGGGTCAGTTAGAGCCTGCCTGTTTAGTCTCATGAACCCTAATTCCAGACAAAGGTAACTGTCACCTTTTGTTTCATCTTGTGCTTTTATTTTTCAAATACCAGAGCCGACCTCTGAACTCAATCTGCACTTGCCTATTGATGCATAAATATCTATAATATCACAGTAAATTAAATTCTATTTTAAAGGGTTTCTATTTAACAATCTGTCAGAACTTTCACAGTATTTGATTTCTGGTCCCTTCTGTCCAGTGACAGGTTTATCTCAATATGGCTTGATTAATGAAACCTTTTATTTGGTGTAAGCACACCGATTATTACCATAATCCCTTGATGCTTGCTTAGGCAACACTGGGTCTGGCGGCAGAGACTCAAAACTTCCAGCTCCCCTAGCTCCACTAGAACAGGGGATGAGATGAACAGGCTGGGAGACTGGTGCCCTCCTGATGGGGAGTATGGCAATGTTAGTGTCAGCTGAATGACGTAACACTGTGTCTCAGAGGCTTGGCCAAACTCGTTTTTAACCTCTAGGGTTTAAGAAATGCTTTCGACTCAGTGCCAACAAACCAGCCTTCCCCTGCACTGCTCCCTTGTCCTTGCACGCCAGTCACCGAGGGGCGTGGCCGACGTCTCCCTAGGGAGCTGAGAAATCGCAGTGTGCACCGTGTAGCTGAGAAGTGGGATGAAGTCCTAAGTAAAAGAATATATTGAAAAAGAGTGTCTTAATGAAGCCAAGGGGCCCGGCACTAATAGCTCTTAAGAAATAGAAATGACTTGATGATGAATATTCCACAAGCAACTTTTTCAAAAAAAAAGGGAGCAATTGAACTGTGTTTTGTTCCTAACAAGTATTTACCTCCTAGAGGAGCTGCCGTTCCTGCCGGATTATTTTCTCTGCGTCCTACATGCTTCCAAAACACTGGAAAAAGGATGTCTTGGATTTCACACAGACTCAGCGTTGTCACTGTTTTACTTTGCTATTAAATATTTAATCACGTTAAAAGTGAGACATGGAAAATAAGATCTGAAACTTGTTTGTGCTGCATAAATTGTCTTCTCTGCAGTTCTCCTATCTAGTATTTTCTGCACTGGGAAAATGACAGGCTTCTGCCATATATTATCCTGCTCCTTTATTTGTATCTCTGTCCACCTCTAATGCTGAAAACATCTCATACTTTTTTTCTTCCTTCTCTTTTCGGTTTGTGGTCATTGTGGTTTTAAGTGCAATGAAACCCACCGGGAGAGTTTTGCTGTTGTTTTTAAACTTCTTGAGGTAGGAAAGAGATCAAGGTAGTATTAATAAATATGACTCAAGATCCTAACAAATAATAAAATAATATGAGATAAAAGAAACAAGTGAGTCTGTTATTTAAAAAAAGCCTTATGGCTTTTTTTAGGCTTTGTTAAGACCTGAATATTCAAAGGGAAAATAACCCCTGAGAACATTGGAAAACAGTGTTTATCTGGTGACCATGCAAGCTTGATTATTAATTTGATTACTTGAGTTTGCAATTTGTTATTAATCATATATGCCTATATAGACTTTAAAATACAGAAATTTTCTTTCTGGAGTTTTAGTAGTGCAAAGGAAAAAACTATAGGCAGCATTTCTTTTAAAGGGGTAATATCAGATTTTTATTATCAGTTTAGCTTTCATTGGATTAATTATAATCGTACTGAAAAAACAAAGCATGATTTAACTGTACTTTCAAAATTAGATATATGGTTTAAGAATATCCATTCAATAAAATAAGGAAATAGAGAACCTAGTTTAATTTAAAATGATGCTGAAAGTCAAATAATTTTCAATAACACAATTAACAATAAGGACCTTGTGTTCTGTTTGAAAAATATATAACGTTTTTCTTCATTACAAATGTTCTTTTGCAAGAAAATACAGAAATGTCTTCATGAGACACTGAGTAGGGGATTGTTATGATTCTCCAACATGTTTCTCAGTTTTTAGTTTATTTCACACCATGCTTTTTAACCTTCAACAACAAATATTGTTGTACCATGAAGACAGCAAATCCAAACAATTACATATGTAGTCCAAAGGCATACACAGGAAAATCAATATTTGACATCTTTGCAACTCCCTCTTTGCAGTCGCGTTCAATAGCTCTTATTCATTATACACTTATATCTCTTTCAGATTCGCCTTTGTCACTAGAAACCCATTTTTTTTTCTCCTTTGACTTCCACATAACTTCTTTGCCCTGTACTTTTACAGATGCCTTCTGGCTATAAATACTAATGAAATCTCTTTGCTTAATTCAATTTTGCTGGTACACTTACAGTTATGACCTAACTTTCCCACGAGAGAGACTGATTGAACATTCCACTACCTTATGGATGGGAGCAAACATTCTTACAGAACTGGACTGACAATTTCCATAATTATAGAATTCACAGCCTAATGACCTTAAAAAACAATAAAAAGATCTCTTGTTAATTCCATTTCTGTTACTGACATTCAAGATATTTCATTTTTCACGGGACAACAAATTTACTTTTTTATTTTCCAAAGAGCAGTCTATCCTTTCCCCCCAGATTAAATTTTCTGAATATTGAAGTATTCCATTGAATATTTAGCATTTCTTTGTCTTTTAAAAGTTAGAATATTTATGATCCTTAGAATGCGTTTGACTGATTTATAGCAATCAATTATAAGAGTACGTTTTCAAATAGCCCTTTTAAGAATGAAGAATAGAATAATTAAAAAGATCACAAGTCCTCCCTTGCATATAATTATTTCATTATTTCATTACAGTGCAGAAATAATTTTTGCTGACTGTGAGTAATTTTAATTGAGCGAGATCTGTGTTAATATACGATAGCAAGCAGTTCTTCCTAAGAAATAAGATCACTAATTGCCTAAATTTTTATTCAGTACAGTGAGTCTTATGAGTCACATTGCAATATAAACCTAATCACTGGGTAGAGTGGGTACAATACCTTCTCTGTAGTGTAGATATCCTAAAAGCATAACCTGCCTGCTAATTTATTCCTTCAACAGGTTTACTGCCTTATTAAGCATTTGTTTTGTAGAAAATTCTTAATCTATCCAGTTATCACAGAAAAACTATGATAATGAAACATTAACATTCAGACTGGGAGTCTAGTAGAGCCAGGGTGAATAAGCAAAGCTAAAACACAACATCTCTGATTCTTCCTAAATACCAAAACGCTCAGTGCCCTGGCATACATTCTGGAAGATTTTGGCTTACAAATAAAGACTGCTCTTCAGGTATGGAAATCTTGAGTGCAGCAAGATAGCTTGTTATTAAGTGAAGTTAAATTAATGTTAATAATAGCCATTTTCTTGCAAAAATTTAACATTTATCATACATGGTTATAGTATCCTTGGCATATCTAAATATTTTATGCATATCTAAGATATTTTCTTCCCAATAAATATTTTACATATATTTATTGCTATGGGAGAATGTATAAATTATGATAAAATTAATCAGAACCACTATCTTAACAACATGGACTGTTTTGATAAAATCTGAGTAAACATTTAAAAAAACATATTTGTTTTTATGTATAGTTGAGGATTGAATATGCTATTGCTGGTCTAACTTAGACATTAAGTGGAAAGTACTGTATTTGAGCGTATTCTTAGTTCAAATTTGATTTTTGAAAGTGAAAAGAAAATACTCGAAAAGCTCAATGATATTTATAGGTAAATTCACTTATTCATTCAGCAAATATTTATTAAGCACTTCCTATGTGCTAGATATAATTCCGATGTGCTAATACGACTTTCCCACGCTCTGCCCAGAGAAGCGCTAACATATTTGCCTTCTGTACTTGGATTCGGGTGGCTCATTTGCTGTGAAAAGGAGAAGTTGACCAGGTTGTTGTTCACCTACCAGTGTAGACGTTACAGAGTAGTTTACAATTCTAATGTCTAGATTTTAATATTTAAAGTGTCAGCAATGACTAACACCTTTGGAAAATCTCTAAGAAATGAGTTCCTATTGTGAATAGAACAATTTTGTATTTGGAGCTTTTTCACGAGAGGTCAAGAATTATGTGTGTTGTGGAGACACACATAATGAAAGTAGACTATTGGCTGTAGAGAGGCTTTCCTATGGTGCAGGAGTTCCAGCATCGTGCCGTGGGCAGGCGGTGTGGTCTAGACGAACAAGAACTGGACTGTCCGGAGCCCTGGGTTCTGCTCCTGCTGGTAACCGGCTGTGAGGCTTTGGGCAATTCTTGAAGACCTGGAAAATGTGGATAATAATCCTTACTCGGGCTCCTCATAGGGATGCTGTCATGATAAATAGTAGCTTACTCATTTGTAAAATGAGAGTTGCAAATCAGAGCAGTTCTTCCCTGGGGGTGGTCCAAGAATCCCCTTGAAACAGCACATTTTCATGTGTATGTTCATGTGTACATCTTTCTGGGGATGAGATCTGTAGCTTTTGTCAGATTCCCAAATGGGCAAGCGACACAAAGGAGGTTAAGAAACATTGGATTTGAGAATCTGTAACATCCTTTCTACTCTTCAACTCAAATTCCATTCTCCTTCTCTGAATAATATATACAAAAGCACTTTGAAAGACTGCTAAACAAAAGCAGAGTATTATTTTCCATCTCTCTTTATGGATCTGGTCTATGTGAAAGTCATAGCCATCCTTGAAAAGGTGATATTATATTATGTTGCATGGGTTATTGAACAAACATTGCCTGAGGGAATCCCTCAACTACAAGGCCCACTATTAGACCCCCAGGAGAATTAGTGTGTCACAGAGACTCAGAGAAAATAGAAGGAAATCTAGGTGAGAGTGCAAAAATACCTTAATATAGGTTCAGTGTAGTTTAGTGGGCAAACTTTAAACTAGTAATTAAACTAGAATGAGGCTACTGATCTACTTTTCTAGTCTGGATTATGACACTTGTAGCTGTGTCTCAATTTCCTCCTCTCTAAAATGATTTTAGTGGGCCGGCCCCGTGGCTTAGCGGTTAAGTGCGCGCGCTCTGCTACTGGCGGCCCGGGTTCGGATCCCGGGCCCGCACCGGCGCACCGCTTCTCCGGCCATGCTGAGGCCGCGTCCCACATACAGCAACTAGAAGGATGTGCACCTATGACACACAACTATCTGCTGGGGCTTTGGGGGAAAAAAACAAATAAATAAAAAAAATTAAAAAAAATAATAAAATAAAATGATTTTAGTAATTCACACCCCACAGGATTTGGGGAAGATTAAGTTAGTTAGATTAGATTAGTTAGTATGGGTGAAAGTGTTTCTAGTTAACTGTACAGCGTTACACAAAAGCAAGGAATTCTCCATTCCAAGGAGGAAAATCCCACTATTATGGATTTCCTGATTATGGGGGGTGCAGGCCGGCGAGGGCTCACTGAGTCAGCGTACCTTTAACCATAGTGAGAAAAGTCTGCGTAGGAAGAGGGCTTTCAACTAAGAGGTGGTGGACGGGTCTCAGGTTACGCTTCCTGTCTGGATTTGCATCAGAATGGAGTGAAAGGAGCACTGGGTTCTAGAACCTGTTGGCTTCTTACCAGGGGTGAGTCTGCATTCCTAGATAGAAGGCAGAGACGGGATCTTGCACATTTTTATATTCACAGCCCCGTGCAGGTGCGCAATAAAGTCTATTCATTGAAGGCCCTTGGGCTGGGTACAATGTTTCCTCTATTTGCAGGAATAATAATAATTTTTAAAAACCTGCCATTTATTGAATGAGTACTCTGTATCAAGTACTTTACATATGTTATTTTGTTCCAGCCTCACAACCACCCTGTGAAATATTATCCCCACTTTAAAGGTGAGGATTCTGAACTTCACAGGTAAGTGACTTGCGTAAGCCCATAACCACCTTACAAATATATTGGAAAGATACAATTATGTAACGTACTTGATCACCCTTTGAAAGCCATTTAGGCTGCGTTGCTGTGACGCTGCTGCCACAGCTCTTTCACTTCTTGTTTCTTTCGTTAGCTGCTTTAGCTCCAAAGATTTTGCTTTCCTAACAGCTTCCTCATTGAACCAAGAGGGTTCTTTGATAGAAGATTTAAGGTACGTTGTCCCAGAAATGCAGCTTTGGGGATGACAGGATGTGGTTGTTGGTGGGTCGTTTTTGATTGGGTGCCATATACCTATTGTGTCACCACGTAGCTGCTGCTGGGAGCTGAGAGAGGGAATGAAGAAGAGGAATCACAAAGGTTTGATGAATAAGACCCTTTGTAAATATTCGGCCTCGAGCTCCTCCCACCTCCTCACCATTCTAATAGATCAAGATCATGAAAACTGAGAAGTTCGGATCTAAAGCTGAGGTTCAAGGTTGGAGTACCATCAGTTTTAACTGGTGAGTGCAAAACCAGTAATCTTTGTGGGACCAAGACCATTAGCTGGCTGTGAATCTCTTGGTTTCTGTGTAGCTGAGATGCATATTCACTGTAATATACAAAGCTGAAATACTTTAAAGCTTCGTAACATCACAAAGACAGATTTATAATTGTGGAATAACAGCCTCTCCCTGCTTGTCGTCGTTGGAGTGCTAACGTCAAGGTAGAGGAACACCACTGATGACCATGGAGAGTCGCCTTTTATTTCTGACAACTGTATTTCTCCTTGGTTTTAAAAATAACCCTTTTATGGAGCAATTTGATTTTGTGCAATTTTTTCTATCTAAAAAATTTAATAGGCGACCTGGTAGAGGAGTTTGATCGTTTATTGCACATCTATGCGTTCACCAATAGTGGTGAAAGATTTGTTGGTTGTCTAGTTTATGTTCGAGCGCTACGAGCCACACCAGAAGAGAGGGTGGGGAATCTGGGCTCGGTGCCCAGGATTTTTCTTTGCTATTTGGATCACTGTGTTTGCTAGAATATTTAATTAATCCCACTCTTGGAGTAATGCTTATTGATGATGGCCATTGCCGAACTGAAATATTAAACCATATGTGATACATCTTCAATAAAATTTAAAAGATTTAAAAGTCCCTAAATGATGTATGTATTTGATAGTCCTTAATGAAAACTGACTAAAGGATTTCAGAGAATGGATAGGCTTAATAGTAACAATTCTTTTCATTCATGCGGAAGGGAGTTCAGGATTATAAAATGAAGCATAAGGAATTAGCACAACGTTTGCAGTAGGATTGTACCAGTTCTGGGATGCATAGGTTGTTTTGTTGTTGTTAAATATTTGGCCTCCTACTATATCTCTGGTGAAGACGTTCCCTGAAGTTCTTTAAGACCAGTTCTTTTTGGAGTACAGTTTAGCCATAGTTAGACCATCAGGGGACTCTCCGATAATTCTCTTTTGAGTAATTCAATACATGGCATGATTTTCTCTTATTATTGAACCGATGCCTCAGCAAAGGGTTGGAGGAATTCTGCTGTTTGTAGCGAAAATCTTGTGCCACAAGCATTAACCTTGAAGTTCTATACACTTTGTGGGGCAGGCAATTACCAGAGTTATCCTATTTACTTATTTAAGGAGGTGGCAGGAAGAGCTTCCAAAAAACAGACTGATAAATGTGAGTGGAGGGAAAAAAAATCAATTTCTTTTTTTCGAAAGGATAGATCCAGAATTGTAATGATGAGAAGAATTCTAAGATTCAGTTAAAATGTCTCTTGAATAGATGGGAGCAGACAAATTGTCTGACACGTTGGAGTGTGCCTGTGCAATCGGAGGGACACAGTATTTGAAATGAAACAGTACTTAAGAATTTGATCTCATCCAGTGGTCTTCAAACTTTGTAAAGCCTTGAGTTCCTTTATTCAAACAGAAGCTCATAGACTTAATATGTAAAACAGGTTTAAGGGGAGCTTTTCTCCCTGCAGCCAGAGAGGTTGCGCTGGTTCATATGCTGCCTCTTCTTCCTTCCTTCTGAGCACAGTTTGAAAATCACTCATCTAACCCAACTCTTTCATTTGACAAATATGAACATTCATTTCCAAGAGGCGTGAACCCACTTGTCCAAGGTTTTATAACTAAAATACGTCAGGGCTGATTCCCGGACCAGCGCTCTGCTCCGTCACATACTTTCTACTTCAGACACTGTCTGCTTCTTACTTGGCACTCTGCGAAGAGAGCAACCTCTCTACTAGAACATGAGGGAAAAGTAATGTGGTCGGGGGTTGCAAAGAAAAGTGGGGAATACAGGTCACAAATACTGTTCTCTCAGTCCTGGAGTGCCACCATTCATAGGACAGGTGTTTGTTGTCATCTATTGTCTGCAAAGCCCAGCTTGAGGCTACAAACGCAGGGCAGAAGCCCAGAATGGAGGAAGGAATCATATCTTTACTATTCTTGGCCTTGTATTTTCTCCTTAAAAATATGAACAAAGTGATAACTTAGAGAACACACATCACACACTCACCCCAGAGGTTTTGGGCACTGACCCTGAGTCAGACCGCCTAGTTTTGAAGTCTGGCCCTGACACTTACCGTGGGCAAATTACTTAACTTCTCAGCAACTCAGTTTTCTCACCTGTAAAGTAGGAATAATAAATTACCTGCATCATGGAATTGTGAGGATGAAACGTATATTTATATACAACTTAGTACCTGGCACAGAGTAAATACTGGCTAAATTTTAGCTATGATTATGATTATGATTATCATATCTTGTCACTCACAGTGACAATTCAAGGATCTCCTCTAAATCAGTGCTTTGATTTGTACTTCAAATGTATGTTGTTAAACAATTCATATAGAAATTATATTTTGAATAGCTAAGTTGCCAAAGCATTATCAATTCAATTTGGTAATCTTCATTTCTTATTTTATAAAATGGTATGTTTAACTGATACATACTTATCTTAGTCAGTTTGGGCTGCTATAACAAAGTGCCATAGACTGGGGGGCTTATAAACAATTGACATTTATTTCTCACATTTCTGGAGGCTGGGAGTCTGAAATCAGAGTGCCAGTGTGGTCAGGGTCTGTTGAGGTCCCTCTTCTGCATTGTAGACTGCTGACTTCTCATTGTACCTCACATAGAAGAAAGAGCAGAGAGCTGGAACAAGCTCTTGTGTCTTTTCTTATAAGGGCACTAATCCTATTCCTGAGGGCTTCACCCTCATGACCTATTACCTCCCAAAGGCCCCACCTCCTAATATCATCATACTGAGGGTTAGGATTTCAACATATGAATTTTGGGTGAACACAAACATTCAGTCCATAACAATACTCTAAGTTTAATGATAGTTCTTACAGTATATATAATATATACAGTATGATAGAATTCACTTACTCATGACTCCTAAGATGCTCTGATCATCTTAAACGGGAATCTTGATAATTAGAAATATATGGCACTAGCCAGTGATAACCTGACACCATTACTTATTCTTTTCAATACATATGCTGTCTCCTCAAACAAAAAGTAGGACTATGGGCATGAACAATATCATATGTATCTCTTGATGTTTCTAAAGTGTAGCCTTGTACGTTGTACATAGAAGGCAAAAAGAAAAAGTTTTGCTATGTCATGAATTCTACTGTTAATGACAACATTTCTTCTCAATTTTAGTTTTTCTTTTCTAATTTTAAACTGTTAGCCTAATTATTACATCTTCTGTACTCATTTTTCTTTGTTCCATTGGATCTAGTGTTCATAAATTTGTTGAACCATGAATAAAAGCAAAAAGCTAGCACACGTAGGTAAGAGCCATATGCATGGCTTTAATGAATAGTCATCGCGACATATGGAGGAGGACTGCCCGATTAATTATTGGGTTTGACGGAGTTGCTGCCTGCCTGAATGAGTCAGTCGAGGGGCCAATTTATAGTGGTGAAATCCTGAGATGGGCTGGTCTGACCGATAAACAAAGTAAATAAATGAACCAAGTTGATTCAGTAGTCCAGATAATTTGCTAGATTAGCATGAAAATATTATATTGCTTCTTAGGAAGAAGATTTGCATACTTTTTTGGAAGCATGTAGAGTCTCATGGTGAAATTCCATTTACATGTGTTTTCAATAATTTCGTAAATTTCTTCAGCACTTGAAACCAGGTATTTTTGTTCCTTTAAAACCAATGGTGTGAATTGTAAATCACGTTAATAGACAGTCAAATGAACGGTGTTTTTTAGACTAACTTTTTAAAGTAACAAAAATCATGTGTACTCAGGTAAACAAATTAAAACCCCACGGGATATAGAGTGAAAAGTAAATGCCTTCTTCCGCCACTCTTAACTCCCTAGCACTTCTTCCCCAGCAATAAACGGTGTTACTCATTTTGGGATATTCTTCCAGATATTTTTTATGCATTTACACAAGCAAGACCATATTCACCCATTTTTTTGCAATTTGCTTTGTTCCCTTTTACAACATATCATAGACTTCGTTCCATATCAGAACATATAGATCTACCTCATTAAAAAAATAATTGTGCAATATTCTTCTCTACGAATATAACGGTTTAACAACCTCCATATTAATAGACAGTGTTCTGCTGTTACAATCAATGCTTAATGATCATCCGTTACATAACAGCTTTGCCCACTGATGTAATTTTATCTGTAGGATAAATTTCTTGAAGTGGAATTGGGCAAAAAGAATGTGCATTTGAATTTTAGGTAGATATTGCCAAATTGCCAACTCAAAATAATATGTGAGAATGTTTGTTTCCTTATTTGGTGTTTTGCTGTTAGTTTGTTAAAAAAGAATTTTATTTTACCTTTAATAGATATTTCTCTTTTCTGCTCCTCACTATTTCTGGAAGCCACCCAAATGTCCTTTGGAGAGCTCTCTCTTTCCCAGGTAGTTGGTGGGACTCCACCAGGAATAGACCACGTGACTCAACCTGACGGATTAGAGTATCAAATCTCCTAATAACATTTAGTGTTTTTTTAAACGTTTTTATTTATCTGTTTTACTGAGATATAATTGACAACTAAAATTGTATATATTTAAAATTTACAATGTGATGATTTGATATACATTTACATTGTGAAATGATTACAATGTTTTATATGTAAAGTGATTTACACTTATGAAAAATTACAATTAACGGTCAAGTGAATTAACACATCCATCACCTCACATAGTTACCATTCCTAATAACATTGGTGACGCAGGGGTGGACCCATGACTTAAGTTGTTCCGATGCACCAATCTCATCTGAAAGCCAACAGGAAGAGCCACTCTCTTTTTCACTGGACTGACCTGGGAGAATGTAGGCACAGAGTTGCTGATGGGCACGTTGCCTCCTCGTGATGTACCAATATGGGGGGAGAGTAAAGCCAAGAGATGAAGGCAGATAGTGCCTCAAGATCAAGGTTAGATGAAGGGCAGAAAAATCTACCTCTGGATTTTTCACTGTGTGAGCTCATAAATTTCACTTTTCGGGGGCCAGCCCAGTGTCTTAGCAGTTAATTGCTCGTGCTCCGCTACTGGCGGCCCAGGTTCGGATCCCAGGCGTGCACCAACGCACCGCTTGTCTGGCCATGCTGAGGCAGCGTCCCACAGACAGCAACTAGAAAGATGTGCAGCTATGACATACAACTATCTATTGGGGCCTTGGGGAGAAAAAGGGAAAAAAAAAAGGGAGGATTGGCAATAGATGTTAGCTCAGGGCCAGTCTTCCTCAGCAAAAAGAGGAGGATTGGCATGGATGTTAGTTCAGGGCTGATCTTCCTCACCAAAAAAATAAATAAATAAATAAATTCAATTTTTGCTCCATCTGGTTTGAGTTGGGTTTTTGGTCACTTAAAGAGTCTGATTGGGTATACTACACCTGTTTCTCTGAGTCCTAATATGCTAGAAATTTAAGTAAGTCAAGAATTGCCTTTTACTGAGCACCTGTTATGTGCCGGGGGCTGAACCAGATGCCTTACATGTGTGATTTCAATCCTCGAAAGTATCCTAGAAAGGCATTATTATCTTGCTACTTTATGGGGGCGGTAAAAGAATTCCAGAATTCAGTAAATTGTCAAGTCTAGACAGCTGGTAGGTAGTATTTAGATCTTCGTGATTCCAAAACCCATCTTTTATCCTCTCGGCCGCTATTTTACCAAGTATTAGAAATCAGAAGTTGAAGACGTGCGGTATCAGTGCTTTAGATTATTATTTCAGTAGTTTATGTAATATTTCACTTGTATGATGCTTTATATATTTCAAAAAATTTCATACATTTAAAGGTCTCTAGATCCCTAAGATCTGTTTATTTTCTCCAAGCACTGTGCTGCAGTGCCTAAAATTTAGTAGCTATCTAGTGAGTCATGAGGTTTGTTAGGCCTGATAGGACCAAATGTCATCTGTTTCCAGACTACGTTAATGTTAAGGAAGTAACTCGTGTGATCTGGCTAAGAGCAATTTTTCTTAGGAAAACTTTGCTTAGTCAAGTAGAATTATATCTGTCTGGGACCCTGAATGCTTACACTCAATAGCCTTTAGAGAAAATGTTATTTGAAATATGATTTTTGAAAAAAGACAAAAATCTAGGAATATTTGAAATAAGGTATGTGGGCTCTTAAACTTCAACTTCTGTCCCTAAGTAAATCCTATGGAGCTGACATTTCTTTATCAGGGTGGTAGTAAGTATCTTCAGTTCACGCTGAGTTCGCTCCTTTGGTGAGAAGTGTAAGGACATTGCTTTGGTCTGTATAGCTGCTTCACGTGCTTTCAAAGCCGTCCAAGTTAGCCTTCCATGTTTCACCTTTCAGGGTGGCAGCTGGTGTTGAAGATCCTCCTGCCTCCGAGTCACAGAACTCTAGATCAGGAAGGAGTGCCAGTAATCACCTCAGCTAGTGGCTTCCAGACTTTTCTATTCTATCCCTTCTTCAGGATATTGATATCCTGAAGATATCAATTTAATTTTCCTTTAATTTTAACTTTTAATTTAAAGTTTCAAAGCTTAAAGTGATATCATTAGAACTCGTCATGGCTCCATTCTTTGACTGCCTTCCGTTGTGTGGTTTTATTCTTGGACAAGCTCTCCTCTTGGACAAAAAGGCTGCTGGTAGCTTCCAGGGCTGCATTCTTCCAAGTATGAATCCAGTGGAAAAGAATGAGCAACTTTATCCCAGCTTTCTCAGGAGAAGTCTTGAGATTCGCTCTGACTTTACTTTTTTAGCTCATATGGCACCCTCCCCGCCCCCGCCAAGTCAATCACCATCATCTACAAGGGCCTTGTATTTTCTCGCCTGGGTCATGTGTCCTGTTTACTGCCAGTCAATCCCACAGGAGCTACATGGGCTGAGAGAGGGAGGGTGGATTCCCACATGGATATCAGAGGAAGTTGCTGGGAATAGGATGAGCAGATGCTGGGCAGTCAGAAAGAACAAATGCCCATTTCCTGTGTACCTTGATTCTCCAAGATGGTGGCTAGACAAGGCAAGGTTTCCCAAACACAGGTACCAGCAGAACTACTCCCCTCCCCTCCCCACCCCCGAAGATTTTGCCAAGCACAATTTGGGAAATCCTAATTCTACACCAATGAACTTATTTGGAGAGATGCTTCAAA
The DNA here is from genome assembly GCF_057802395.1 of Ceratotherium simum simum. Lineage (NCBI taxonomy): Eukaryota > Metazoa > Chordata > Mammalia > Perissodactyla > Rhinocerotidae > Ceratotherium > Ceratotherium simum. Next base: position 97,415,827 of record NC_141901.1, read on the forward strand.
TGATGGAGAAACTGAGACTCAGAGAGATTAAATGACTCACTTGAGGTCTCAGGGATGTTTATTAGAGAAAAGGCAGTCACTGCATTGTGGGCTCTGATTGCCTATCCACAAAACCTTGATTTTTCTAGAGCCATCTTTCTGCTTTTCTGCACAGACTCCCTTGTTCTACAAAACAGAAAAATCCCTGAGAAGACTGCTGAGATTCTGCATATCCACAGGTACTTGGGAGTGTTTGCCCTGAATCTGGACTTGTTTTGTTTTATGACGATTGTCAGGAAATGTGTTCTCTTCGGCTCCTCTTCCTCCTTCCTGGCCTGTTTCTTGTTTCATTCTGTAGAGTCTGAACTGCCTATACTGCGGAGTCCAGCTTGTGTCTAGGTTGTGCCACAAATGCGTGATGTGACAGTGGACTCTGACTCTTCTCTCTGGGCCTCCATTTCCCTTATTTAAAAAATGAAATGAGGGTAGAGGCTGGGCGTTGTCTGAGGTCCCTCCAGCTCTGCCTTTCTGGTCCATGTCTCCTGGATCCCAACTCCGGGTGCCCTGGGTTGGGACCCCTGCTGTGCCAAGCGTAGTTCCTTGTGTTGTGACGTTCTCCACCTTGCACTTCCATCTAGATCCATCCACCATTTTTGGTTTGTTCTGCGATGTATTTTAATATTCTCATTTTCATCAATTTTGAAATTGCAAAAGCAGCGCCATTGCTTGATCAGAGTGAAACAATACTGCAACATACTAAGAGCAGTTTTCTTTCATTTAGCACCCTCCCTAACCCCAATCACAATCCCCTCCCTGTCAACACTTGGTATAGAGCTCTCCACATATTTATCGTCTGCTAGTATTTTTCTTCCTCTGTCTTGTCCCTGTTTCTCCTTTGGGTTCTTCTGTCACTTATTGGCCTAGCCCTTTGACCTCTCACCTTGCTTTACCTGGTGCTATTTGTAACCTCCAAGTTGCTGCCTCCTTACCTGGTTTTAGCCCAGTGCTCTACTGAATTGTCACTACTCTGGGCTAGTCATCTTCCTCCAGGCTTCTTAGCTTTAACATGAGGCCAGCTTCCAGAAGTTACCTGTTCCACACCTGCTTCTGCTGCTGTTCCCTGGTTTTCTGGAGCAGCCCAGGACAGGGGGTAAAAGTGTGATCTCTAGACTCAGGCTTCCGGCTTCAAGTCATTGCTCCGCCCCGTACTGGCCGTGAGACCTTGGGCAAAGGACTTCCTTCTCCACCCCTCAGTTTTCTCCTCTATAAAAAGGGGGTACTATTTAAAATGGTCTCATGGTTCTTGCTAGTGTGAAGGGGGTGTTTTTACCTGTAACACTTTCTCAATCTCATCACAACATCCATCTCAAGTTCAGGCCCTGACACATTGTAGGTTCTCAAAACTGTCAATTCTTTTTGCACAGCACTTCCCATTAACAAATTGAGTAATCCACATTGGCAGACACAAAAACAACGAGGTCCAAAGAGGTTGAAATGCCTCAGTTAAAAATCATTCACATAGTATGTGACAGAGCCAGGATTCAAAATCAGATTTTTTGGCTCCACATCCCTGTGCCTCCCAGTGCTCTCATTGGTGTTAACCCACATCTGATTGACTGGGGCCTTCGATACCTCCTCATGCTTACAGAGCCTTCCATCCTCTAACTTGGAATCTGGTTGGTTTGTTCTTTCTTAGGCGCATCTCAATGGGTTTCCCCTTCCCAGCCCACCTCCTTCTGCTAGGTAACCAAGTAAGGTCCTCCCCCCGACCCCAGAAAGGGTTAGGCCTAGTACTAAATCTGGAGTTTACTCTGATTTCAGATGACTTTTTTTCTTTTTCTTTTTGTTTTTTTTGAGGAAGACCGGCTCTGAGCTAACATCTATTGCCAATCCTCCTCCTCCCCCCACCCCCAAAGCCCCGGTAGATAGTTGTATGTCATAGCTGCACATCCTTCTAGTTGCTGTATGTGGGACTCGGCCTCAGCATGGCCGGAGAAGTGGTGCGTTGGTGCGCACCTGGGATCCGAACCCGGGCCACCAGTATCGGAGCGCGCGCACTTAACCGCTAAGCCACGGGCCGGCCCCTAGATGATTTTTTTCCAAGGCAGAAGGTTAGTGGAAAGAATATTCACTTTGGAGCTAAATGGACCTAGTTTCGAACGTTGGTTCTCTCCTTTAGTCATTGTATGGCCTTGGCGAACTCAGTTAATTTCCCTGAGCCTCAGTTTCTTTACTTGTCAGGTGGGGATGATAATATTAATAATCTTATCCTTGCGGGATAACTCTGACACTGGAGATAAAATATGATAAGTGCTTGGGTACAGTAGACATTGAATAAGTCACTGTTATTGTTGGTAGTAGTCACTTCAGCTTGTAAGAGACCAAGCAGTTCCAGGCCCTAAAGAGATCTGATGTTGTTTTGGGGATTGATCTCTGAGAATACTGTCTTTCAGTTGTGTTTTGAGAAGAGAGCAGCCTGGTGAGACGGGCACACATTTTGTATTTAGATGGACCTTGATTCGGATCCAAGCTGTGGCAATTACCAGTTGTGCAAACAGGCAGGTTGTTTAATCACTTTGAGCTTCAACCTCTTCACTTGAAAAACAGGAATAATAATACCAATCTCATAGAGGCTTTTGAGCCTTAACTGAGAAAACATATGTAAAGCATGGCAGTGAATTTAAAAATATTTGTTCTCCATAGACACTGTTGCAGATTGTCCCAATATCTGTCATGTGTGCCATGGTGTTCATCTCTGTGCTCTCAGCACTTAGTCCTGCAATCACATAGCAGGAACTAAAAACATATTTATGGGACTGAATGGTCCCTTGAGTTGAACAGTACAAATACTTTACATCCAAAGTTGGTTGGTTTGTTTTTTAAGAAACTGATGTTTATTTTCCATCCACCTTACTTGTGTTTTCTGTTTAAGAGCCTGGGGAAGAACAGCTTAAGACCACTGAGTATTGTTCCTGCCCACTCAGTGGCCTCAGCAGTGGCAGCTGCACACCAGTCTTCAGCAGAGGCTGAGGGCTGCAGTCTGCAGCAGGAGCTGCTGCACAGGCGCAGAGGGCACCTGAGCCTTAGACCGGTCTGTGACCTTGGGTTGAGGACAGTCAATTTGGGAGCTGGAGCAGTCCATCCACCCTGAAATTCCTCCTTGGTCGTGGCCTTTCCAGCAGGGGCCTGCTCCTCCTTTTCCCTCTCTTCAGGATCTCTGTAGAAGTGGAGATCAGGTGTGACCTCCCTTGGTGCTCACGAGGTATGGACCACGCATGCGCAGAACTTCCCGGGCCAGCGTCCGCCACAGCAGACCCACTGAGTGAGCTCCCTGGTTGTTGCACAGGGTGACAATGTCCACGTGGCATTGAGGAGAGTTACACAGAGCGAAGGTGGGCAGGTTAACACAGGACACCCACATGAGAGGCTGCTGGGCAGCCCTGGGATCAGTAACCACCAGACGGTGTGGCTCCTGGAAGGCTGCCTGGATCTGCTCAGTGAAGGTTCTGGGAGTGAAGCCGCCGGCAATAGGAGTGGCCCCAGTGGCAGCAGCAAACTTCAGCACAGCCCTCTGCCCAGTGTTCTTGGAGGACAGCACACTGACATCAGCTGAGTTTTCAATGGTGACGAGGGCACAAGCCCCCAGGAGAAGGTTCTCCCAGGTCCTCTTCAGATTGATGATGTGGATGCCATCACTTTTCCTTTCGTAGATGTGCTGTTTCATTTGGAAGCCAAGGTTGGTGCCACCCAAGTGGGCTCGTGCAAGGAACTTTAGGACATCCTCTTCCTTCATCTGTAGGAAATCAAGGGCTCTGGACATTGTGAAAGCTTCTTTTTAAGTTATTATGGGAACCCAGGACAATGCCATAGGGACCCCCCTCTGAGTTGTACAGAGTGGTACACCTAAAGTTTGATTGCTAGTGCTCACTCTTCTGTGGCTGGAAATCCTGAAAAATAAAATGTTGCGGGAGTTATGTCGAGTACAACACCCAGGCGTAAGAGCTCGTGTGCATAAGACCTCGAGTTTCTTTCTGGCTCTCAGTGTGGGAGTCATGATTGTGTCCCTTGTGTCATCCTCCGCATGTGGCTTTTCATCTTACATTCTGGCTTTGCTCCAGGACCTGGAAAAATGTCACCCCAGAATGGCCAGGCAGGGAGGAGCTCACTCAACAGCGTGGGTCCCTAATGCATTCTTCAGTGCTCCACCTCGGTGCGGTAAAAGCAAGAGTGGACATTCCAGAGGGGCCTCAACTTTAGATTTGCCCTGACAGCACAACTAGAAGGATTTCTGCTCTGAGTTGCTGTAACCAGGAGTGAGTGAGTTTCTGTCATTTCCCCACCGAATAAAAAATGGAATTTATGATGAATCCTTGTTAAATAGAGTGATATGGACTTATTCTTTCCGGCCTAGTGAGACCCATCCCAACCTTTTACAGTTTCTTTAAATACAGCATGAGAAACCTCAGTGTCGCCTGGAGGTTTTTGTAAGTGGATGCCAGCCCAGCCTTTCTTAGCTGGGTTTATATGTCATATAATTGCCTGTCTGGACGTCCCTCTTCCAGACTGCTTGAGCAAGGGCGAAATGAGCTGAGGGTTTCTTCTGCTGTACATGCTGATCTTTGGTGATTTTTGGTTGTCATGGCTTCAACTCCATCTTTTTCTATTTTGTCCCTCGGTTTCTTAAAGTTTCTCCCTTTCTCAGTCTGTTTTTTTAAATCTACGTAGATTATGTCTACTGAGGTTGATATTCATGTCAACTCAATTCAAAGTACTAGAGCAAGCATTTACTGAGCGCCTGTTCTGTATAGAGCGCCCTGGAGCTGTTTTCTTCAACACAGAGTCTTTAGAGCTGCAGCCTCCAATGCGGCAGCCATTATTTTATGCAGCTGTTTAAATTTAAATTAATTAAAATTAAATGAAATAAAAATTTCAGTTCCTCGGTTGTACTAGCCATATTTCCAGCTCTCCGTAGCCACATGTGGCTAGTGGCTACTGGATTACCACCGATGGAGAACGTGTCCATCGCTGTGGAAAGTTCCACTGGACAGTGCTACTATAGAGTTTCAATTATTTAGAACTATAACTCATCATTTGTCTTTCATTTATAAAATAGTGAAAAACTCATATTTTTCAATGAGAACTTTTTTTTAGCAATTCAAATAAATTTATTGACTTTTACTGTTAGGTACTATGGGAACTACAAGGACAAATAAAATATGTTTCTTGTCCTCAAGGAACTTAAAATATATTAAGGAAAACTGGCACATAACACAGCTAATGAGATTGCAAGGCAGGATGTGCAAAGTGATGTCACAGAGGCATGGTCAAGGTACAATGGGCTCATTTGAGGAGGCGTTTATTTCCACTCTGCATCAGGGCCTTCATGGGGAAGGTGACATTGAAACAGAAAAGGACATCAGGAAGGCAGAAAGTCATTTCAGGTGCCAAGGGAATAACAAGAGTGAAGGCATGGAAGAGGGAAAGTGGCTCAGCTGAGGCAGGTCAGAGAAAGCAGAGATTAAGAGCATAGCCTCTGGGGACAAATGACCTGGGCTCAGAAACTTGGCTTTGCCTCTTGTTAGCAAGTAAATACATCTCTCTAAGTCTCAGTTTCTGTATCTGTAAAATGGAGCTTATACTAGTAGCCATCTAACGGGGTCTTTGTGAGGATTAAATGAGATGATGTACGTAGACCCTTAGCCCGGTGCCTGGCTCACAGCAGGGTGCAGGGGTGGACCTGGGGACAGGGAAGCTGTGATACACAGAGTGTGACCTGGGAATGGTCTCAACTTGCAAATTACAGTCTCCAAGTAATGGCTGAATTTAGTGGCTGAAATAGAAAATAATTTCCCTTTCAGTTAAGCATCTGGAGGCAGCAGTCCAAGACTGGCATGGAGGCTCTGTTCCACAAAGTCCTCAGGGACCAGTTCCTTCTAGCTCCTGCTTCACCGTCCCTAGGGTGTGCCTTGTCGTCATGGTCCAGGATGGTGCTTCACTCGTGACGCTCATGTGCCATCAGCAGGATGAGGTGTGCATCCTCTGTCTCCTTAGGTTCCCGGAAGCTGCCTCCTGACATTGCCACCTGCGTCCGATTGGCCTGAATGTAGTTGCATGGCTACACCTAGCTGCAGGGGAAACTGGGAAACATAATCTTTTTTCTGGGTGGCTGTGTTTCCAACTAAAATTTTTTTTAGTAACAGAAGAGGGAAATGGATATTGAGGAAGCTAGCAGTCTCTGTTGCCAAGAGAGGCAAGACTGAAGCCAGATTACAGAGGTCTGCAATGCAGTCTAAGCAGTTGGTACCTTCCTGCTTCGGCGCCTTGGAGCTGTTGATGGTCTCCGTGTAGGGAGTTAATACAGTTAGAGGCTGTTCCTGGTGAGGGGCTCTGACGTGGTTCCTCAAACCAGCAATGCTCACCCAGCAATACTCACATACTTTCAAGAACGGCTACTTCCGATTTAACGCCACCACCCGCCCCCCCAACATTCTTTCCCACTCTCCTTCCTCTTTAAGGAAGGGAAAAGGCAACCCGAGAGGAAGCAGTGTGAGAAGGCAACCCTTCCACGTGGCAGCTCTCCCTTAGACTTCCTCCAGTGGACCGCTGGCCCCCTCAAAATGTGCCGAGAAGAGAAATCAGTTCCCCGTGGAGGTAGGCAGTGGTATCTTTTTATTATCTGGATAGTGTGCTGTCTCTCTGAGCACTTGGTGCCTACGTCAGACACTGCGTGGTTGGTGGTGTGCCCCACTAGATCCCAAGCAGCTTGAGGACCCAGTTCAGGTCTTACTTGGGTCTTATCCTCTGCAGTTAATGCAGAGGCTAATGCATGCCTACACAATGTTATGGGCCGTCTGGATAAATGCTGAGCGTATGAGCTGCCTGGATTGCGTTGGCCTTGACTCAGCTGTACTAGAGCTTAAATCCTCACACTGTTGATTATTCCTGAGTTTGGGGAAAGCCTTTCAGGCAAAGGCTGAGAGAAAGACTCTGTCAGGCGGAGACTTAGTTATGTCCACGTCGAGTACGGATCTGCTCAGAGTCCACTGGACAGTGAGACCATGAGATCAGGTCAAATAATTGTGTTAAATCCTGAAGGCCATCCTCTCTTTTCTTACTTTGCCTTTGTTATTCTAGCCCTGGTTTACTAAGTCAATAAAAGATGTGCTAAATTAGTGTGCTTATAAAATATAGCTCAAGGGAAGCCCTTCCAACCAGACTTTTAAACCAACAAATATTTACTGATTATATGTGAAGCAGTATGACAGCGGTCATGAGTAATAAAAATAAAGAAAACGGGCCGGCCCCATGGCTTAGCGGTTAAGTGCGCACGCTCCGCTGCTGGCGGCCTGGGTTCGGAACCCGGGCGCGCACCGACGCACCGCTTCTCCCGCCATGCTGAGGCCGTGTCCCACATACAGCAACTAGAAGGATGTGCAGCTATGACATACAACTATCTATTGGGGCTTTGGGGGAAAAAATAAATAAATAAATAAAATTATAAAAAAAAAATAAAGAAAAGAACCAATCCTTGCTTTCAAGGAATTTGCAATCAACAAACCCTGTGCTAGGTGGTAGGAATCTGAATATGGTTGACTGGGCTTCTACCCACAAGGGACTTACGATAAGATATAAAAAGCAGACAGATAAACAGATGATTACAGGTAATGTAAATGTTTGAACCTTTCTCAGGGCCAAATGTACATATCTTGGTTAAAAATTTGAAGAAATTACACATTTGAGATTTTGTAAAATCTGCTGACACCTTCTAGTTAGCTAGTGTGTGAAATGTTTTCAGGAAGTTGGATATTTTTCAGGAGTGGCAGTGATATGATATGCAACCAGGAGAGAGAGCGAGGGGAGGGAAAAAAAGGGTTGATCATTTTGAGGTGACATTAAATTATCTTTTGACACCAGCTGTATCTTTTTTATAACAGAATATGGAAACAACTCTGTCTTTGACCTTCAAAAAGAAATTGACTTACCTAGCTTAACTGTTCAAACAAACAACTGTGTACTCTCTTCAATTCCTATGATGATTTTGATTTACTGTAAATGACTGAATTTAATGAACTAAATTATGCTATTTAAATGCATTTTGTGAATGGTACTGTAGTTTGTTACAAAGCATTATGCCTATGCTAAATTGTGCTGTAAATGATATGGTATGGAACATATGTGCTGTATTCATAATTTAACTGTTGCTGTGGAGTGCCTTCTTGAAGAGGACACACTGAAAAAGGAGCCTCTGTTTACCTGGAAATGAAGGTGATATCTCAGCGAATCACTAGGTCCTACTGACCTTGGCAGAATTACAGTGCTAATATTTTCACATGGATGAACTGTTCTTGAACAATTTCTCTAATGTATATGGAAGAAATAGGCTTTCCATTAAAAGAAGGTATATATGGTATATCTTCTCTTTGCATTTTTTTCCCCTTCAACAAACATTTACTGCAGGCCTTGCAAGGATAATTCCACCTCCATTAAGGCTCCTGTTTGCTCCTGGCCTCTCACACGGCAGAGGTAATAGAATACAAAGGTTCGTCCTGAGGTCATGCTGGTAGTCTCTGAAAGGACTTGCATTAAATAACACGCTGGGTTTCCTCTTTCTGAGTAATTAGAGAAATTTTTAAAAAAGAGTAAATACTAAGGCCAGAATACCACCTTTATTACCGATGCAGGTGAAGGCTGCTAAGTATGGGAGCCAAATGTGCTTTCTAACAAAATCCTGACATTAGGCACACTTACGCACTAGGTCAAGGGCTTCTTTACAGGGAAGGACTGCCTAGGTGAGATTTTTAACATGCGAGAGCAAAGAATTTGTGCTTTCTGCGGACAGGCTCATCTCAAGAGAAAGAATAGTTGAGCCAATTGGAGCATGCCTAGTTATTCTTCACAAAATTTCCCTGCTGGGTTCAAATGAGTAAGGGGTAGAGAGAGGCCTTAGCTCTCTTCATGGGAAGGAAACATTAAGCATAAGGAAAAAACTCTTTCCCCAATAACAAGTGGAATTTTTTTTTAAAAGGAATCAGTTCAAAAGAGTTGATTGCTGTAGAGGAATCCCCAGGATTTGTTACACATTTATGATGATGCTTCCGTTTTCCCGTCTGAGGGGTATCTCCTTGATAGCAATACTATTATTTGGTGGAAGATGAAGAGACAGCAACTTCTGGGGCAACCACAATTATAAGTTCAGGAAAAATTGCTTGAAATTTAAGTGATCATTCTCAGCACTTCAATGCTGGCCGCGTACTATACTGACATGTCAAGACCAAGAGTCGAGAGACTTTGGTTCTAGGAGAAATTTCATTAGGTCTGTCTTAGTCAGCTTGGGCTGCCATAACAAAATACTATAGACTGGGGGGCTTAAACAACAGACATTTATTTTCTCATAGTTCTGGAGGCTAGAAGTCCAGATTACAGTGCCAGCATGGTTAGTTTCTGGTGAGGACTCTCTTCCTGGCTTGTAGGCGGCTGCCATCTTGCTGTGTGCTCACACGACCTCTTCTTTGCGTGCCCTCAGAGAAAGTGAGTGAGCTCTCCAGTGTTTCTTCTTACGAGGACAGATAAGACATTCCATCATATCTGGGCACTACCCATATGATGTCACTTAACTTTACCTCCTTATAGGCTCTATCTCTAAATACAGTCACATTGGAGCTTAGGGCTCCAACATATGAATTAGGGGGAAGGGGAACACCATTCAGTCCATAGCAAGCTCACCATGTGACCAGGCAAGTGATTTCTGTCTCATTTTTTCTTTCTGTTAATGGGAGTTCATGTTTTATGTTACCTCATAAGGTTACCAGTACATCAAGTGAACTCATGGATGCTAATATATTGACACATTTAAAGTGCCACACATATGTTATTACTTTTATTCATTTCTGAATCCAATAATTACTGAGGGTAGGCTTTTCTTGTTATTTAGCCATCCTTAATTCTTTTTCTCTTACTTGAGCATTTCTAGATGGCAGATAGATAGAAAAATTGAGTAATGTCTGATTGTGGTCTCACCCCCTTGAGAAAATATCTTTTAGAGGCAGCATAAAGTGGACATTGTATAACAAGAAATGTTGATTTTTCTGTAGTGACTTCAAACATTCAGCAACTAGATTTCACAACCAACCGATCCTCTGGGAAGAAATAAGAGTTCAGTTTTATTTTGATTATGTTTTTGAAGTAGAGTTTTTTGGATCAAATGTATGGAAAGTTAAAAGAAGAAATCTACAAAGGCCCAGTAGACTGGACTGCAAAAGAATAAAATGTGGACAGTGGACAGAGAATATTAAGCTGGTAGGAGAGTTTTCTCATTTTAATGAGATTGCTTTTGAATTTAGCAACATAGAGTTAGGTGTATGCAAATGAGTAGATAGTCAATTTTGATGAGTTTCTGTAAGAAAAGAATTAGTTTTAGTCATTTTTCTTTGCTGTATTTGGCATTTTTCTCAGAGTGATTCCTTTAACATATCTCATGGTAATATTCTCTCTATATTTATTTTAGAAGCAGGAGTAATTTATGCAAATAATATTTTAAAATATTGTAACGGAAAGAAATTTTTGAAAATTTGAACTTAGAGCTCATCTATTTGCCGTCTCTTAGGATTATAGCACTGAGAGTTGCTTTGGGAGCAGGGGCAATATGATTTTTATCAGGAATGTAAAACTGTTAGGTAATACAATCTACAAGTTGACTGTTTGAGCTGGTGCGTGAAGGTCATTGATAACTAAAGAAGCTTCCAAAACCTTTCTTTGTGATTGGCCGCCATGAATGGGTATGGGTGGGGCAAACAGGTGGAAGTCAGTTGTGACTGTGGGATTTCCCACATCAGCAACATGGAATTATAACATCAGAGATTTTACATTTTTCCAAACGCTGGAAACATAGAATTGTAGCTGGTTATTCTAGCAAGGTGCTGGGCTGACATACAGTTAACAGTTGGAGACTTGGAGAAGCAGTCTATAAAGTGGAGTGAGCTCTTGAGACACATCTTTAGAGCTCCCGGGCCACACTTGCAGATGACAAAACAAAAACCAAGAATTATTAAGCGATTTGTGCAAAGGCACCCAACAAGTTGTTGATGGAGCCAGAACTACCCTAGGTCTTCTTTCAGTCCAATGCTTCTTGTATACAAGGAAGGGACTGGTGTTACAGGCATCCTGTGGAGAAATTAAGGCAAAAGAAGTTCCTTATATGACCACCAAAGCATTTAGGATCACAGAATCAGATCATCTGGATGTTTAGGAGGACTTAAAGAGTAGGTCTTTAAATGTTGTCTGATCCAATCTCCTATACTACACTTGAATCCAATCTACAAATCCCTGCCAAACGGTCATTCAATGTTTGCACACTTGGAGTGATGGGACACTTAATCTTTGATCTTTGTGTAGCTCAGATTGTGAGAAACTTTAATCTTATATTGGGCCTAATTTGTCTTTCTGCAACTTCAACTCATAGGTTTTAGTTCTGCTTTGTGGTGATTCAACAGTCATGCAGTGAGCCATGGAGAGCATTATCCCTCACACTCTTTCCTGTGCATTATCTTGTCTTTCCTTATTGTCAACGCCCTCTGTTTAGTAGGACGTACTTAGATGTCCACTGGACGAATCAAATCCGTAAATATGCCTGTTACCAAAGTATGTCAAGTTCATTGTGTAAAACAGGCCTGAAAACCTCAAAAAAGGGTAAGAAAAGGGAAACTAGAGTCCACTATATTTCATTTAGGCCAATTGTTTGATTTCCTTGAGGTCTTTGCAAATGCTGGTTTTCGTGTAGGTCTCACTATGACTAATAGAATCTATTTGGACAGGCTAATTCAACTGATTTTCTAAAACTCACTGTCTGATTAGTTATTTCTATGAATCTTTGTGATACTAACATTTTCCAGAGACCACGGATAGTACTCAGTAAATTATGTAAGGTATTCCCTTCCACCCAGGTCTGCAAATATACTTTATTAACAATTTAGTTCTGTGTACCTTGTTTTAAACAAATTTGATATATAAAAATCAGATTTAGATAGAAAAGTTTAGAAAATGATTAATTCACTCAAAGAATTCTTTTAAATAACAATTTCCCCAAATGCCCTTAAAGTGTAATTAGATTGAAAAAAGTTCTGTTTTGACCTAAGATATCTGGAATACTTCAAGTACATAAAGCAAGATACAGACATTTGAAAACTCCATGAGGGAGAATAGAATCACAGAAATAAACTTGCAGGTGAAGAGATAGAAATAGGAGAAGTTCAACACGAAAAGGTTCCCTGGCTCTTCTCACATCTCTGAGGCTACAGACGTGCTCCAGGCTTTGCTGTCGAGAGTTAGTGGAGCTCGTGGCTCAGCCTAAAAGTTGAAGTATCTTTTCAACCACTCAAGTGTTCACAGGCTTATAGAAAAGACAGGCCAGATTTTACCAGGATTATATCCATTCCATCTAGTCAGAACAGAACCTGAATTTAAAACTTGAAGAAAATTCTACTGTTTTTGTTTTTAATCCATTCCAATGTCAGGAAGTTTTCCCTTACAATCTAACCTAAGCCTCTAGCTTGATTCTCATGGAAGCAAGGGTTACAGCTGGTGGGCGCCTCTTTGTAAGGACACTCCCTGCACACAGGCTCCATTTTCTCTCTGGATTATGAAGACCTGAACTTGCCACTAAGTTCGTGGTGATTGTGTGAGGGCCTGGTAAGTGGGAAGATTCTCTTCCTGATCTCACACCCTATTTTATCCCAGTGAATAAAGGCCAGCTAAGTGGCAGAGGTGGTGCCTGCCGCACTCACTTGTCTGGTTCAGGCTGCTGCCTCTGCACCTGCCACGGCCGAATTTGATACTTTATAGTGATGTTTTGGGATATAAGGCTAGGTAACCTTACAATGATGATAAGAATAGGAAACATCTCTTTATAAAGTCAATAAGCAAAGAACAGAATTCATTATAAAACTTCTGAAATTTTATGTATTCATATTTAATGGCAAAATTGACTTTGCATTAGGTTGAAAATTACTCTTAGAAAATGTTATGGGCCAATGTACCAGGAACCAAGCACGACACTGACTTTGGGTCGGGTCTGGATCAATGTATTTTGGTTTTTGCTGGAGACATTTAAAATATATATAAAATGCATTTAAAACTCAGTATATTTTAGGCTGCCTTGATTTATGAAGTGTTTTGGTGTAGCTTCATGCTTCTTGGGTACATAATTTTCATCAAATTGGGAAATTTTTTGGCCATTATTTCTTCAAATAGTTTTTCTCTGCCCTTCTTCTCTCTCTTCTCCTCAGGGACCCCAATCACTCATGTATTAAGCTGCTCGAAGTTGGCCCACAGCTCACCGATGCTCTGTCCATTTTCCCAACTACTGCTAATCCTATCCAGTGTATTTTTCATGTTAGACATGGTATTTTCATCTTTAGAAGCTTGGTTTGGGTCATTTTCGTCTCTTCCATGTTCTCTCCTTACCATGCTCATGCTTTCCTCTATCTTCTGGAACATATGTAGTATATTTATAGGAGCTGTCAATGTTCTTTTCTCCTGATTTCTAACCTGCTTAATTTCTGGGTCTGTTTCTATTGATTGATTTTTCTTCTTATTATAGATGATATTTTCCTACTTTGTGATGTAGTGGATTTGGGTGCTAGACATTGTGAATTTTAGGTTGTTTAGGGCTGGGTTCTTTTGTATGTCTATAAATACTTTTGGGCTTCGTTTTGGGGCATTCAAATAACTTGGAAATAGGTTGATCCTTTTAAGATTTGCCTTTAAGTTTTGTTAGGTGGGACAGACTACAGCAACTTAGTCTATGGCTAATTTCCCCCTACTGCTGAGACAATATCCTTCTGAGTTCCAATCTGTTTTCTTATATATTATGAGGTGTTTTTTTTTCCCAGCTCTGGCTGTTGAAGATGTGAACTATACCCAGTCCTGTGTTCCACCTGCTCCTTCCCAGTAGTTCTTTTTCCAGCCTTTCCTCATATGCACATGCTGATCCACGCTCAGCATGAGACCTGCAGGGACCCTCTGCAGATCTTCAGAGCTCTCTTCTTTGGTGCTCTGGTGCTCCCTCCCTTGTTCTCTGTCCTGTGAATTCTAGGCACCTTGGCTTCCCCAAATTCTCAACTCTGTCTCTCAGCTCAGGGAGACCACCTCTTTTATTTCTCCTTCTCTCAGAGATCATTGTCCTACACTGGCAGCTGTCCAGTGAAAACTATTATGTCACATATTTGTCTAGTTTTTTAGTTACTCCATCATAGCCAGAAGTGGCATCCTAAAAGTCATCATGTTTTAGGACTCTTAAGTGAGAAGAATGGTTTCCAACTTTCTATTAACATACCCTAAAAATATTTATACACAGTATTTAAAGGCATTTACATAAACAATTGAAATCTTTCTTTGGGGAAGTTAAAACAACAAACCTTGATTGCATATCATGATTTCATATTTTGCAGATGTTAATATTTAATCATATGCAGAACCATTTAGCTTAAGTGCATTAATGTAATTCATTTAAAAGAGGCCAGTAATTGTCCTATTAACTCCCAGTGTGGGTGTTATCTACTCTGCCCTGCTGGTAAGGCCAGAGGGGGACTCTTCTATTGGCACCCACAGAGATTGCCCTGATCTGTTGAAAATCCTGTTAAAATCTAATTACTTAGGAGAATCAGCCAGGGAATATCTAATGAGCTCTTGGAAACCCACTAAAAGAAATTCTGTGTTACTAACAAATGAAATGTCTTCTGTCTTTCAATTACACTGGTACCACATGAATGTAATTGCTGCCTTATAAAATGTGACTCTTGTTTGTTGTTTTTTTAATTGTGTGTCATGAATGTTTTTGATTATATGAAAATAACTTAATTTTCCATGGAGGAGAAATGATGGTGTAAAGCTTAAATAAGTATACTCTATTTCCTCATGAAAATTTGATAACTGTTGTTATGAAATGCTTAAAAAAAGTATGTTCATTATTTAGTGAAAGCACAGCACGTGTGAAAAACTTGATGATTAAAAGAACTTGAAAGTCTAGAGTGAAGAATTTAGTCTAGAATGTCAATCAAGAAACTCTGTAAAGGATTATTCTCTGCAATATCATACAAATATTGCCAAAAGAAATTGATTTATTAAAAATGAATGTTCATTTGCCTCACTTATTTTGTACATATATCTTTGAGAATCTTAGTATGGTTTACATTTCCTCTCTCTTTAACAATTAGCAATATCTTTTTTTCACATCCAACGTAACTTTGTATTTCAACTTTGTTGACTTCTCACTTCCCTATATTTAGAACTTCATTTTCTTAAATTTGGATGGTTGGTTAAGACCATGGCCTTTGGAGTCTGATAGACCTGAAGTATTCAAATCCTGGTTCTTCTATCTACAACAAATTTCTTAACCTTCTAAGTCTCAGTTTCCATTTCTATACAATGGGGGGACAGTAGTTAACATGTATAGTACTGCATAAGGTTGTCACAAGGATTTGTGAAGTAAAGCATGTAAAGTGCTTAGTATAGTTTCCTGCATATTGTAAGTGCTCAAGAGATGGTAGTTATTATTTTTGAAGACTAATTAAAATTTGGAATGTGAAAGAATTGTGATATCTAAGATTCATTAAAAACTAATGTAGGGTGAATTTCTATTACCCTAATGTATTTCTATCACCATGTTCTTATTAAATTTGTTGAAAAAATTAAAAGGAGTCTATTTTTAGTAGCATGTCAGTGAATTTCATTCCAAAATTTGTCAAGTTTTTAGCCAGGGTGTCATTTTATAACATGGATTGATTTCAGCAGATGACTCCAGAAACAAAATGTGGTTTGGTGATACATTACTTAGAAAAATACCTGTCTTAGTGATAAATTATTATTGGAATATTATATAAGATTTTAATGATTGAGGAGAAAAAAAGACTATTGCATATTATTTCAACAATTAACAATGTAACTATTATTTAAAATTATTATCTGGCCTATAGAACTCTGGCAGTTGAAATACTTAAATTGACAGTGCTTTTATTTTCAATCATTTGATAACATGTTAAAATTAGATTTTCTCTTTTGCCTAAAATATACATGAAAAAATTTTTTGATCAGACCATTTGGAAGTTGGTATAGAAGTTGCCTATAAAATGATTCTGTGTGTTATAACTGGACAAGGAGGTAGAATTATCATAATAATGTTTTCACCTAGAATAGGCTCTTTTATACTTAAAATTCCTATCTTGTGTAATTCATTAATTCATATAGCAATTTCATGAAATAGCCATACAGTACTGTATTGCAGGCAATAAAAGGAAACATGGAGAATTTTTGTATACACATAACTCTGTCTAATATAAAAGATATACGTATAAAGTATAACATACAAATTAGGATGTTTCAACAAAATAATGTTTAAAATAACTTTATAGTATTTTGTTAATTTAACATTTTACATAGATTTGATTTTCTTGAAAAACTGTGATTCAGAGATAATGGTGTTATTTGGTAGGGGAGAGTGTTAGAATCGATGAATTTATGGTGACTTGCACTATTTGTTAAAACGTTTATATGTAAGAAGTAAGCATGGTGAACTTATTTTATCTGGCAGGAACTATTATGCTATAATCAAGGACAAAACACCACCTAATTTGTTCATTCAACAAATATTTATGGAGGGCTTCTTATTTGCGAGAATGGGAATGTAATGTTGAACAAGACAGGCAGGGAAGAAGAATTAGCAGATTCATTATTAAAGCTAATATTTTGCTACAATGTCAGTTCGTGAAACTGTTCACTCAGCTGAAGCCCCGGCAGAAAGCGCTTTGGTTGTTGATATTAGCATATGAAACTCCTAGGTTTGGCTTTGCTGGGAATTCATAGACATAACTTGATTAAGTTGGCACATCTTCATTAACAGTTTCTATTGATAACAGAAAACAAATACTTCACTTTGACAACAGAAGTAAAAACAAAAAAGGGGCGGCGTTACATCTGCCCCTGTGCCTTTCCAAGGTTAAACTCTCTGCTTGGCAAACTTCAAAAGTCCAAATCTCTGTAAAGGGGTGACGTTGCTCCCCGCCCCCGCCCCCCACACGTACACACGCTCCGGCTACTTTGCCTGCACGTGGTAGGCGCTCTGTGAGTGCAACTGAAATAGTATAATTAATAATTCTGCTGTTCTATAGGGTCGTATTCCTACTTCTGTTGTTGATGCCCCTGTGATAATCTGGCATAAAGCCAAGTCCCAGGACCCCTCAATTTTCCTGTATAGAAATGAACACTGTTTTCGAAAAATCTGATTAAAATATACTGAGGATTGTGAGATATTAGTTTGAACTATATGAAATTGTGATATTTCATCATTTTTTTGACCTACAAAAATAAAAATTTCATCTGATTCAGTCTAATATTTTTTTCTAAGGTGTTTTAACTTGACCAAAAATGTAATATAATTATCAAAATAATCACAACTCCAAATATGTTAATTACATCGCTCTTATAGTTTTCTTTCTAACTTTCTATCTATTTCACCTTGATTGCTGATTTTGGCCTTGCTTTCTTGACTGAATGGTATTTTATTACCAAAAAATTAATCGCATAATATACCTGTCACTCTAAATACTAAACTATATATTTTTTGATGTTAGTGAGCCTCAAGTCCAATAGGAGAGGTCTAGCAAGCTGTATTATTTGCCTTCTTTAAGGACTTTTAGGTATGGGGATAGTGGATAGTGTTTACTTTCCAAATTAAGTTACAGTTTAAAAAAAATCTTTCAGTATTAGAAAGTATATATAAAACAAATTTTCATTGTTTCTGACAAATTGGAAGATTTCCTGAGTCTGTAATTTGAAAATTATTACTGTGTTTACTCTGCAAACTAAAATTTCAAGCCCTGGTCCACTAATTTCTGATTTATTCTGATAATACTGTAAATAAACTTATAATCTCTACAAAATGTAGTTATGACAAAACTATCTGTCTACATACCCATTAATCCAGGATCCCTGAGAAAGCGAATCAAATGCGTGGTCCCTGAATTCAGGGCCTGTGACAAGGCTTTCATTAGTTGGCAGCAAAATGAGGAAAATAAAGACAATATAAATTTTCCATAAAGCTAAATTTTTTGAATTGAAAGGACTGCTTGTGTGCTTCTCTTTTTTGTTTTTAATATAGCCTACCTTTTCTTTTCTTTTTTTAAAAATTTTTTTTATTGATGTCTTAATAGTTTATAACATTGTGAAATTTTGGTTGTACATTATTGTTTGTCAGTCACTGTATACACACCTCTCTTCACCCCCTGTGCCCACCCCCAACCCCCTTGCCCCTGGTAACCACCACACAGTTCTCTCTGTCCATGTGTTGGTTTATATTCCACATATGAGTAAAATCATGTGGTGTTTGTCTTTCTCTCTCTGGCTTATTTCACTTAACATAATACCCTCCAGGTCCATCCATGTTGTTGCGAATGGGACGATTTTGTCTTTTTTTATGACACGGTAGTATTGCATTGTATATCTATACCACATCTTCTTTATCCAATCATCAGTCAAGGGACACAGCCTACCTTTTCTTTTTAAAGAGCTGATTTTTTTAGAGCAGTTTATTTGCCAAAATAAACCATTAGTAATCCTCTGTGATTTCCCAAAATCTTTTTTGAAATGTCTTTGAAATCTAAAAATCTTGGCAGCATCTACTTTATATTCCTGTTTTCTCACCTGTTAAATGGAGGTAATGATTCTTATCTTATTGGATTAGTGTGAAGATGAAATGAGAGACATAGGTAGAAGTGCTTGGGACAGTACTGGACGCTATGGATGCTTCCAACGTTGGTCCAATCTGAAACTCTGCTGCAGCCCCCAAGGTCTCATCCAGTTTTCCTTTGAGGAGAGTGAAGATAATAAGTTCAGACTGGGACATCACTTGGCACATAGTAGATGCCAAGTAAATGTTTTTGAGTCTCTGGGATTCTAAAGGGGAAGAGTCTGTAGGCAGATGGGTGTGAGGGCCAGGAGTTCTAGACAGGAATCCTCAGTGCACAGATGGTGACTGAAGTCCAGAAGGAGGAAGACAAGAGGACCTGGGATGCGTGGTAATGATTTTAAAGCCTGTGAAGTGGTGCTGCCCCCCCAACATAGATGCAAAGCAAGCACAGAGGTCAGGACATCTTACAGCGTCCTCAGAACAGTTTTTTGTACCAGGTTCCTTTAGTTTTTTGGACTTTCCATCCTAGATGAAAGTAGGAGAGTCTTTGGATACCACTTGTTGAGTCTTCAATTCCAGAGATAGGCCTTCGCTGCTCTGGGTGCTGGGGCACTAGAGACAACCCTTTAGGGTGAAAAAATATGTCAGAGTTAAGACCTTAGTCAGGGGCTCTTGAGTCAGGTTGGGATATTCCCTGATAGTAAGTAGACTCTTCTCTGAAGAAGGGGTCACTCTACTGGAGAAGGCTGTCTTCTTTGGCAGAGCATGCAGCTTGAGAAGAGATGCACGTGGAGAGGTGAGGGGGAGAGGAGACCCTCGCCTAGCCAGCCAGAACTAACGAAGCTAGGCTGGCAATCAATGGAATGGCAGATGTTGCAGCCAGAGCGCCCTCACACCCAACAGAGATGTGTGGTTTTCTTACTCCTGTGTAAGAGGGCGGCCAGAAAGACCTTTGTGCAGCCTGGCCTTTGTTACCAGCTGTCTGGCTGTTGGTAGGACTTGCCTCTGTTTATAGTATCCTCCCCATTTGATCCCAAGGGACACATTTACTCTACAAACCCCATTCTCTTGCTGGGTTGGTCTGTCCACTTGACTAGTTCTAAAGTTTTCTTGGCTTGATTTTAATTCCTAGACTTTTTGTTATTGGGAGTGGGCCACAGCTGAGCTGTGAAGTCGGCAAAGATCATTGTCTACAACTCTGGGGTTCTTTCTGTGGCCTCCCTCCCTGGCTCCCTGATGCCGTCTCCTTTTCAAGAAACCATGCACCATATTTATACAGTTCTTGTCTTGATGGAGATCAGAGAGACAGTGTAATATATCAAGAAACTACAATATTTATGGTAAATGCAACTTCCATAGACCCCTAAAAACTAATCTGTATTCACACCTACCATTTTCTTCTGGTTTAAATGTAAGGGACATCCACCTTCAATTCTAAGGCTAATTCCTCTATTTGTGCTGTGGATCTCATCCCCTCCTCCCACCTCAGTGGTGCCTTCTCTCTCTTGTACTTTCATTCTCTTCCTCTCTTAAAATATCTGAGTCCCAACTTTAGTTTTCCCACCTGTTTACTATGTAACTTGGGCAAATAATTTCACCTCTCCGGGCCATAATTTTCTTGTCTGTAGAATGAAAGAGTTGAACTAGATGATCTCTAAACTCCTTTTTATCTCTTACTTTCTGATCTGAAGGTATAAATTAGTGAGGCTGGGGTTTATCTTCACATTCTCATGTATTGACCTACATGTCTTGGTGATAAATTGTGAAAGGAATATTATATATTAATGATTGAGGACAAAAAAGGCTATTGCAAATTATTTCAGCAATTAACAAGGTAACTATTATTTAAAATTATTATCTGAATTGGAAGAAAAATTTTCTGGCCTATAGAATTCAAGAAATACCTGAATTGACAGCACCTCTCACGTGCTCAGTACTTTAATTTTGTTCTAGTCTTCTTAGAAAGCAAAATGATTTTGTGTGTGTGTGTGTGAGAAAGATCAGCCTTGAGCTAACATTCATGCCAATCCTCCTCTTTTTGCTGAGGAAGACTGGCCCTGAGCTAACATCTGTGCCCATTTTCCTCCACTTTACATGGGATGCCGCCACAGCATGGCCTGACAAGCAGTGCATAGGTGCGTGCCCAGCATCTGAACCCGGGCTGCCAGCAGTGGGGCGTGCGCGCTTAACTGCTATGCCATGGGGCTGGCCCCCACAAAATGATTTTGTAACTCAGTTTACACTAAGGTATTATTGACTTTTTTTTTTTTTTTAACATATTTCTCTTGTGTTAGAACTCTTCTCGTTGCAAGAAACTGAAACCCAATTCAAACCAACTTAAGCATCAGGATTTCCTGAGGGAGTAACTAGCTTCAAGCCTAGATGGCTCTACAGACTCAAACAAGGTCATTCGGCTCTGTATCTCTCTTTTCAACAGGGTAGGCTAAATGCCGTTATAAACCCCCAAGTCTCAGCAGCTCCACACAATAGAAGTTTATTTCTGTATGTGCATCTAATAGTTTAACGAGAATGATCAGTGGGTGGCCTTCCACGTGGTGGTTTAGGGCTTCAAGCCCATTTCATCTTCTATCTTGCTGCTCCTAGGGCCTGAGAGTCTTCTGCTGGACTCTCTACTCCAGCCAACAGAGAGGGATGGGAGTGGGGTGACCCTGGAGGACCACTGCCACTGGCCATAGTTCAGCCGCATAGCTACAATTATCTGCAAGGGAGACAGAGAAATCCAGTCTCACTGTGTGACCAGGGGGAAGAGGACCCAGTGTTAGCAAGCACGTAGCAGTCTCTATTGCACTCTCTTTCCATCTCTTGGCTCTATTGTCTCTCTTGTGTCATTCTTCACCAAGTTCTCTCCATGCGGGAGGAAAAATGGCTACAGGCAACCACAGACTCAATCCTCCTAACTTACCATCCTCAGTGGAAGAGACCATCTTCCGTGTTAACTCCAGCAGAAAAGCCCCATCCGTGGACCAACTGAGGCTGGTGGAATAGAACACACTAGTTGGCCAGGCCTGGCTCATTTGCCCCTCCAGGACCATCCCTATCCAAACTGCATGAGTGGGTTACCCCAGAAAAGAAGGGTTCTGTAACCAAGAAATAAAGGAGGGAGGGTTGCTGCACAGGCAAAAACCAAGAGATGCACACTACCTCCCTTTTAGGAACAATGCTTGTTTTAATTTTGTTAAAAAAATTTTTCAGTGCTCATGTCTTCATAATCTGTAAAACGCCTCTTCTTCTTTCTTGTTCCTGCTCACTTCCCCTCCTGTCATTTACACTGATATGTAAAGTTATTGATCTTACCAAACAAATGAGTACAGACGGGGACAATATATTTGAGTAGATGTGTGCCAACGTCATTGTGAAAAATGTTCCCAGAGGTACTGTCACCAAGACAAGTCTGTTCAGAATTTTGTCTACGTAAAGAGAAGAGGGCAATGCTTATCCCACAGAAATTAATCTTTAGTGGTAGAATTTTAGGCCCCTGACTGGAGAAGATGCTTTGGGCTGAGTGGCCTTTGAATCAGACCACACAGGTGACTCTGTGGAAATAAAAGGGCAGGGAATGAGGTTTCAGTGCCTGTGCTCCTGCTGCACTGCGGGACCCCACTGCTTGTGTGGAGGAAGTCGACTTGGGTGGGCTTACAGGATTTGCCAGTAGGAGTTGGGTTCTTGGTGCCCACATGGGGATAAGAGATTTGGCTAACAAGCCTACACAAGGCGGGGAAGCTGGGATTGATGCCCTGGATAGAGCCTAGAACTTAGAAGTTCTTACATTCACAGACTAGAAAAACTCTCTCTGGCCCAGATACGTGGTAGAAAAGCTTGCCATCTGCCCAGGAAATTAAAATCCCAAGCTTGCGCTATATGTATGTGTGATGCCCAAATTTATTCTATCTGCGTGATGTAGGATTCATAACCCAAGAACTAGTCCAGGGCCATTGATACCATTGGGAGAAACATGTTTGCAGAAACGAGCCTGAAAGTACTGTATATCTTCCAATTTTACAACCCAGGGCTCCTGTGACTGCTATAGAATGAATAAACTCCTCTGAAATGGAATAGAAAAAAATTACAACCCATATAAAGAAGGAAGCCTCCATGAGGGAGAGTCAGCAGATGCAACCAACAGAATTAGCACCCTAAGAACCAGAAATAATAGAGTAATTTGAAAGAGGTTGTAACATAAATCTGTTTATAATAATTTAGAAAATTAAAAGAAGAATAGAAGCCATACCGAAGTAAGAGCATTGTATAAAAAATGAGCAGGTCACGATTATGTACAAGATCTATATGAGGAAAGCTACAAAACTGATGAGAGTAGAACTAATAAACGAACTCAGCAAAGTTGTAGGACACAAAATCACAACACAAAAATCAGTTGCATTTCTATACACTAACAACAAACAATCTAAAAGGAAATTAAGAAAACAATTCCATTTACAATAGCATCAAAAAGAATAAAATACTTAGGAATAGACCTAACCAAGAAGGTGAAAGACTTGTCAACTGAAAACTACAAAACATTGCTGAAAGAAATTAAAGACAAATAAATGGAAAAACATCCCATGTTCATGGATTGGGAGACTTAATATTGTTAAGATGTCCATACCACCTAAAGCGATCTACAGATTCAATGCAATTCCTATGAAAATCCCAATGGCATATTTTGCATACATAGAGAAACTTATCCTAAAATTCATATGGGATTTTAAGGGACCTCAAATAGTCAAAACAATTTTGAAAAAGAAGAACAAAGTTGGAGGGCTCACATTTCCTAATTTCAAAACATATTATAAAGCCACAGTGATCAAAACAGTGTGGTATTGGCACAAAGACAGACAAATAGGCCAAAGGAACAGAACAGAGAGCCCAGAAATAAACCCTCGTGTGTATGGTCATATGATCTTCAACCAGGGTTCCAAGACCACTCAAAGGGGAAAAGTCAGTCTTTTCAACAAATGGTGTCTGGAAAACTGGATATCCACATGCAAAAGAGTGAAGTTGGACTTCTGTCTTATACCATATACAATAATTAATTCAAAATGGATTAAAGACCCTAAACATAAAACCCCAAAGTGTAAAACTCCTAGAAGAAAACACAGGGGAAAAGCTTCATGACACTGGACTTGGCAATGATTTCTTAGATATGACACTAAAAGCACAGGCACCAAAAGTGAATATAGACACATAGGACTACATCAAACTTGAAAACTTTTGTGCATCAAAGGACACATTCAACAGAGTAAAAAAGGCAACCTGTAGAGTGAGAGAAAATATTTGCAAATTGTATATCTCATAAGAGATTAATATCCAGAATATATAAAGGACTTCTACGATTCAACAGCAACAAAAATCAAACAATCTGATTAAAAAATGGGCAAAGAGCTCGAATAAAAATTTCTCCAAAGAAGAAATACTAACGGCCAACAAGGATGTGAAAAAGTGCTCTGCATCACTAATCATCAGAGAAATGCAAATCAAAACGAGTTTGGTGTTTGTCTTTTATTAGATTCCACATGTAAGCAAGATCATACAGAATTTGTCTTTCTCTGTCTGAGTTATTTCATTTAGCATAATGCCTTTAAGATCCATCCATGTTGTCGAAAATGGTAGAATTTCCACTTTTTTATAGCTGAATAATATTCTATTGTATGTGTATACAACTTCTTTATCCATTCATCTATCGATGGGTACTTAAGTTGTTTCTATGTCTTGGCTATTGTAAATAATGCTGCTATAAACTTGGAGGTGCAGATATCTTTTGAGTTTAAAGAGATCAGACTTTTGGTTACTAGAGGCGGGGGTGGTGAGAGGGGGAATTGGAGGAAGGTGGTCAAAAGGTGCAAACTTCTCATTATAAGGTAAATAAGTACTAAGGATATAATGTACCACGTGATGGCTGTAGCTAACACTGCTGTGTGATATGTAGGAAAGTTGTTAAGAGAGTACATCCTAAGAGTGCTTATCACAAGGAGAAATTTTTCTCTTTTCTTTTTACTGTATATAAATTGTTTTCATTGTATGTAAAATTTCTTTTCTTTTTATTGTATGTGAGGTGATGGATGTTAACTAAGCCTATTGTGATAATTGTTTCACAATATATGTAAGTCAAACTATCATGCTGTACACCTTAAACCCATTCAGTGATGTATGTCAATTATTTCTCAATAAAACTAGGGAAAAATGTATTGTACACTAAAAAAAAAAAAAAAGAAAACTACAATGAGAGATCACCTCACACCCATTAGGATGGCTACTATAAAAACCTAGAAAATAACAAAGGTGAGCAAGGGTGCAGAGAAGAAATTGGAACTCTTGCACTTTTGGTAGGACTGTAAGCCACTATGGAAAACAGTGTGAAAGTTCCTCAAAAAATAAAAAATAGAGCTACCGTATGATCTGGCAATCTCACTTGCGGGTATATATGAAAGCAGGTTCTGGAAGAGAAATTTGCATACCCATGTTCACAGCAGCACTATTCATAAGAGACAAGAGGTGGAAACAACCCAAATGTCCCTCAATGGATAAACGGATAAACAAAATATGATATATACATACAATGGCACATTATTCAGCCTTAAAAAGGAAGGAAATCCTGTCATATGCTACAACATGGAGGAACCTTGAGGACATTATGTTAAGTGAAATAAGTCGGTCACAAAAAGACAAATACTCTATGATTCCACTTATGTGAGGTATCTAAAGTTGTCAAACTCATAGAAACAGAAAGAGGAATGGTGTTGCCAGGGGCTGGGGGAAGCAGGAAACAGAGTTATTGTTTCACGAGTATAGAGTTTCAGATTTGCAAGATGAAAAAGTTCTAAAGATATGTTTCACAATAACATAAATATACTTATTATTACTGAACTGTACACTTAAAAATGATTAAGATGGCAGAAACAAAGCAGAAAAAAATATGAATCAATTAAAAAAAGAAAAATAATTTATGTAAACATGCCCAAATAACAATATTTAGTGTACATGGATTTGTTATATTATTTTGTGCACTTTTCCATGTGTTTCAAATATTTCACAATAAAAATGTGATTTATTGCTCTTAAAAAATCTCTGACGAAAGAAATCAAAGAACTAAGTATATGGGGAGGTATTCCATGTTTGTGGATAGGAGGACTCAATCAATATTAAGATGTCAGTTCTTCCTAACTTAATATATAGACACAATCCCAATAAAAATTTCATCAAGTTATTTTACGGATATTGACAAACTGATTCTAAAGTTTGTATGGACAGACAAAAGACCCAGAATAGCCAACACAATATTGAAGGAGAAGAATAAAGTCGGAGAACGAATACTACGCAATTTCAAGACTTGCTATAAACCTACAGTAATCAAGACAGTGTAGTACTAGTGAAAGAATAGACAGATCAATGGAGTAGAATAGAGAACCCAGAGAAATAGACCCACATAAATATAGTCAACTGATTTTTTACAATGGACCAAAGGCAACACAATGGAGCCAAGACAGTCTTTGCTACAAATGATACTGGGGCAACTGGACATGCACACGCAAAAAAATGAATCTAGACACAGATCTTATACCTTTCACAAAAATTAACTCAAAATGGATTGCACTGAACGTGAGAACATGATGTAATCCCTGCAGAAATAGAAACATAATGATGTACACCTGAAATTTATACAATGTTATAAACCAATGTTACCGCAGTAAACAAACAGACAAACAAACAAAATGGATCACAGACCTAAGTGGTAAATACAAAACTATAAAACTCCTGGGTGATAACATAGGATATAAACCTAGATGACCTTGGGTATGGCAGTGACTTTTTAGATAAAACACTGAAGGCATGATCTGTGAAATAAATAATTGATAAGCTGGACTTCATTAAAATTAAAAACTTCTGGTCTGCAAAAGACAGTTTCAAGAGAATGAGAAGACAAGCCACGGACTTGTCTTGGGAGAAAATATTCGCAAATGACATATCTAATAGAGGACTGTTATCCAAAATATATGAAAAACTCTTAAAACTCAACAATAAGAAAACGAGCAACCCAATTAAAAAATGAGCAAAAGATACATCATCAAAGATGAGATACAGATGGCAAGTAAGCACGTGAAAAGATGTTCCACACAATATGTCATCAGAGAAATGCAAATTAAAACAACAATAAGATACTACTACACACCTATTAGAATGGCCAAAATCCAAAACACTGACAATACAAAATGCTCATGAGGATGTGGAGCAGCGAGAACTTTCACTCGTTGGTGGGAATGCAAAATGATACAGCCACTTTGGAAGATAGTTTAGCATCTGCTTACAAAACTAAACATACTCTTACTATGTGATCTAGCAATTGTGCTCATTGGTGTTTACCCAAATGACTTGAAAGCTTATCTTCACGCAAAAACCTTCACACAGATTTTATAGAAGCGTTAGTCACTATTGCCAAAACTCGGAAGCAACCAAGATATCCTTCAGTAGGTGACTAGATAAGTAAACTTTGGTACATCCAGACAATGGAATATTATGCAGTGCTAAAAGAGAAATGATTTATCAAGCCACGAAAAACATGGAAGAAACTTAAATGCATATTACTAAGCGAAAGAAACCAATCTGAAAAGTCATTTGTGCTGTGTGATTCCAACTATATGACATTCTGATACAGGCGAAACTATGGAGAGAGTAAAAGAATTAGTGGTTACCACTACTTAGGGGGTTGGGAGGGATGAATAGGCAGAGCAAAGAGGATTTTTAGGGCATTGAAACTATTCTGTATAATACCATAATGGTGGATATATGCCATTATACATTTGTCCAAACCCACAGAATGTACAACAGCAAGAGTGAACCCTAATGTAAACTATGGTCTCTGGGTGATAATGATGTGTCAATGTAGGCTCATCAGTTGTAACAAATGTATCACTCTGGTGCGGTATGTTGTTAGTGGGGGAGACTGAGTGTGGAAGGGCAGGGGATATGTGGGATCTCTCTCTACTTGCCTCTCAATTTTGCTGTGAACTTGAAAGTGCTCTAAAAAATAAAGTCTATTAAAAAGAAGCAGGTATTCTGAAAAAGAATATTATAGAACTTATGGAAATGAAAAGCTGCATGGATGGTGTGGTAACCATTACTATATTCACTAATATTGCTTTCTGGGCACGTGGAAAACTCTACTTTTTAGCTCTCCCTCGCCGCATAATTGGACAGCACCATGTAACTAGTTCCGGCCAGTCAGCTCTGAGAGGAGGTCACATTTATGTTCCAAGTATTTAATTGCAGGTATAAGAAATGCCAGTGCTTAGTTCCTGTTTGTCGCCCAAGGAAGCCACTTATTTGAGGTAGAGAAGCTTCCGTCACGTAGGGGACACATCATGCGCGTCTTGTTCCTTCTTTCCACATTCTTGCTTTCCAGTTGCCTTGCAGCTTGGGATGGCTACGAGACTCGTTTGAGGGAAAGTCTGATGTAAGGCTTTTGGGAAAGTTTTTCTGCTTAGACAAAATATAAGAGCTTGATGAGGAGAAAGCCGTTTATCCCCTTCTTTTCTGCTTGGAACAGTGGTGTGAGGACATTATGTTTAGAACCGTCATATCTCTATCTTGTGACCAAACATGACGACCAAGGAGAGAGAGGAGCAGAAAAACAGAGCCTGCATCTTCGATGACACAATTACTCTCAGCTTTCAACTCTGGAGCGTCCAGCTTCCAGACTTCTAGTTATGAAAGATAATTAAAGGTTTTTATTGCGGAAGACGCTGTTAATGGGGTATTCTGATACATTTCACGTTGTTTTCAAGCATACATGTAATATTTTTGTTTGTTTGTTTTTGTTTTTGTTTTTGTGAGGAAGATTAGCCCTGTGCTAACATCTGCCAATCCTCCTCTTTTTTTTGCTGAGGAAGACTGGCCCTGAGCTAACATCTGTGCTGATCTTCCTCCACTTTATGTGGGACGCCACCACAGCATGGCCTGACAAGTGCTGTGTTAGTGCCCAATCCGATCGGAACCTGGGACACCAGCATCAGAGCGTGCACTTAACCGCTATGCCATGGGACCGGTCCCCTACATGTAATATTTTTAAAAATTGACCCATACTGGGACAAAATGACTTTTTTAAAAATAATTTTTATTGATTGATTTATTTTTTCCCCCAAAGCCCCAGCAGTTAGTTGTATATCATAGCTGCACATCCTTCTAGTTGCTGTATGTGGGATGCGGCCTCAGCATGGCGGGAGAACGTCGGTGCGCGCCCGGGACCCAACCCGGGCCGCCAGCAGTGGAGCACGCGCACTTAACCTGTAAGCCATGGGGCCGGCCCCAAAATGACGTTTAACATATCCTAAAGGACCAAAACCATACGGAACACACTTTCTAGTAGCATAATATAATATAATATAATATAATATAATATAATATAATATAATATAATGTAATATATTATAAACATGAAATCAAAATATAGTTTAAAAATCCTTACATTTTGGAATCTAAAAAACATACTTCTAAATTCGTTGATTTGTGATAGAAACTATGGAATATTTAGATAACAGTGAAAGTACTACATATTAAAACATACACGCAGCAGAAGCATACTTGGAGGAAAATTGATAGCTTAAATGCATATATTAGCAGATAAGAAATATTAAAAATTAATGAATTAGAGACAGTAGAATAGTGGTTGCCAGGGGCTGGGGCAGGGGAGAATGAAGAGCTGTTGTTTCATGGATATAGAATTTTAGTTTGGGAAGATGCAAAAAGTTCTGGAGATGGATGGTGGTGATGGTTCCACAACAATGTGAATGTACTTAATGCCACTGAACTGTACACTTAAAAGTGGTTAAAATGGTAAATTTTGTATTATGTGTATTTTACTGCAATAAAACATTTTCTTAAAAAATTAATGAACTAATGATTCAGTTCAAGAAGGTAGAATCAGAATAAACCCCCAAAAAGGAGAAGGAAAAAATTATAACTTCAAGAAAGATCTTCCTTAAGAAATAAAATCCACAAACTAAAAGATGATTCTCTGCAAGGACCAAGAACAGATTTATTAAGAGAAAAAAAGATGGCAGGAATGACAAAAAGGGGTAGGGCTTATTGGGTCAGCCCCTTCAGAGATGCCCAGTAAGACAAGTCTGTCTGGTGTCCTTCTGCATGAGCACAGGTGTGAGACGGCACGTGCTGTCTCGGCAGAAGCTTCCCTCCCCTTTTGGAAATAAGTAAGTCTGCAAGAATTAGCAACACTGAGCATAGAAAGTTCCTTCAAGAAACCTGATTGTGAAGGAACGGAGAGAGTGTGTGAGAGCAAGAGGACGTGAGAATATCAGCTAGAGGGGAAATAACAGCACTGACACGCACGGTTGAGAGAGCTTCTCCAGTAGTGTTCATCAACCTTGTGAAGGAAAGAAAGAAACTGGTGTAGAATAATGTTTGGGGTGTATGCCCTGCTTACAGTCCCTTATTTGCAAGATTTAGCTGCCTTATTTTGATCACCTGACCCTCACTTTCCTGGCCACAGCTGATTATGGAGGGTTGTTTTCCCTTAGATTCTCTCTCAAGAATCTGTCCTAGGGGACAGAAGGTGTGGCCTCCTGGTGGTAGGTGGTGGACCTTTAAGATGTAGACTTGAGGCTGGCAGCCATGCACGAGTTTGTGCACCCAGAGGAAGCTTGCTGAGAGAAGATGAGTGGGGGCGCAGAGGGGAGGGAAGAGGAGAGGAATGGAGAGAAGAAGGGAAGGGAAGACACAGAGGAAAGTAGAAAGAAGCAGAAGTGAGAAAGACCATATGGGCTCCAAGAGAGAGAAGAAAATTTTGGTTTTTTTTTTAAGCCCTCTTTCTAGCTCTTGTTTCCATGAAGTCTGACTCTCTCAATATCTGGGTCAGAAAAACTTTCAAACCTTGCAATAAAGCATTCATTAATTGAACTAATTTAGTAAATATCTATTCCTTGCAACTAAACAGCTTGACGAATATGGTTGTATTATCTTAGGTGGTGAGAATAGTATGAATAAAGCCATTGGGGCAGGAATTAAAATCCAGTTGAACCAAGGAGAAACCATAATAAGAGCGGTCCCTAATGGCAATGGAAGTTAAAATCGCAGGAGTAAGCCCCCTCAAGTCCATGGTAGAAGGAAAGTGAGGTATGAATCAACCAACCAACTAATCAATCAATCTCAGTGGTAACTGTCACCAAGATGGCTCCGGATAAATTTTGCCATGTCATCTGCCTTCTTACCAAATCAATCTTTCCTTTGTATTTAAACATAGTTGAATGAAATTCTTTGGAGAAGGTGCTTTACACAAGACTGCAAATAAATGTCAGCCCCAGTTAACAGCAAGTTTCAGGGAGGGAGACGGAGCAAGCTAAAGCTTTCGACAGCAGGAAACACTCTGTAGGCCTCTCCTTGCTTGTGGCATGTTATATTTTCCAAAGATGGTGGCAGCAATACGTCCCCCATCCCAAATGTCCTTCCTGCCATGTGATAATGACATTTTTTCATTGAGAGGTGGGATCTGTGCCCTGAACCTGCACAGAAATTTGTAACTGCCTTGACCAATAAAATGCAGCACAAGTGATGTTGCGTTACTCCTGCGGCTGGTCACAAAAGACAGCTTTCACTAGGCTTTCTTTTGGAACAGTTGCTCTTGGAGATCAGCCACCATGTTATGAGGAAGCCCAGGCCACAAGGAGACACCATGTATGGGTGTTCTGGCTGACAGCCTCAGCTGGACCCGCAGCCAACAGCCAGCATCAGCTGAGAGTAAAGGAGCCTTCAGAGGACTCCAAATTTCAAGTCTTCTAGCTAAAGCCACAGAAATCCTGGAGCAGATGCTGTCCCCCACTGTACCTTGTCTAAATTCCTGACCCGTAGAAACTGTAAGAGATGATGTATGATTATTGTTGTTTTAAGTCACCTAGTTTTGGGGATAATTTTTAATGCAGCGATAGATAACTAACACACTACTTATAAACCCAAATCATAAGCTGGTGCTGACCAAGACAGTGCCAAGTCTTCTTGAAAGAAATAAAATTTTTTTTATTATTTTGGAATGACTACTTAAGTTTTAGTGACATTCCTGTCTAACTTTGCCTTTGGAGAATGAAAAGATTGTCTGTTATTTTGACCTAGAAAATCCGTTTCTATTATAGTTCTTCATGACAGAATCCAGAATCAAGATAACTATCATTGATGCAACATTGACATCTTAATGAATTACTGGTCTTTTAAATTTCTCTGTCCCAAGAGTCTCACTCAGGACTTGGCACATAGTAGATACATAATAAATACTCAATTGAGTTGAATTTTTCAATATAAAGCACATAATTTTACAGGTCACTGGCAGTGAAAATGCCGTAATTTCTGGGAGAAGGGAAGAGTTGTACAAGAAGCCATTTTGACAATAACGTTTTGAGCAATTTCAGTGGCAACACCAAATGCCTGCAGTGGCATTGAAGCCCTTCCTTCATAATTTCTATTAGCCAGCCCCCAGAACCTCCCCTAGATAAATGCATTCTAATTAGAAACAACGTGCTTGCTCTGCAATTGCAGCTTCAAAACAAGTCTCCTAGAGCCACCTCCTCTTCCAGCCAGGTTGCCAACCCCCTGCCCCTCCCTCCATGATAATCTGAAGCTATCCCAGGTAGACTTTTTGGCTCACACTATAAAGTTATTTCTCTTCCACTGTGTCCATGCCCCTCTCAAATTCTACTTCAGCCTGTATGAGCTCAGATAAATGTTAAAAAGACAAACAGCTGTATGACAACCTTGACTGTAGATGGCCTAGCTTTTTTAGGGAGGAGGGAGGAGAAAGATGATAACTTTAATTTAAAAATTTTTTTATTGTAGTAAAATATATAACATAAAATTTGCCATTTTATCCATTTTTAAGTGTACAATCAGTGGCATTAATTGCATTCACAATGTTGTGCAACCAATAGCCACTATCTATTTCCAAAATTTTTTCATCACCCCAAACAAAAACTCTGTAACCATTAAGCAATAACTCCCCATTGCCCTCTCCCCCAGTCTCTGTTAACCTCTAACATACTTTCTGTCTCTATTAACTTGCTTATTCTAGATATTTCGTATAAGTAGAATCATATAACATTTGTCCTTTTGTGTCTGGCTTATTTCACTTAGCACAATGTTTCAAGACTTATCCATGTAGCAGTATGCACCAGAACTTCATTCCTTTTTATGGCTGAATAATATTCTCTCTCTCACACACACACACACACACACACACACTGCATTTTGTGTATTCATTCAGCTGTTGATGGACACTTGGATTGTTTCCACCTTTTGGCTTTCGTGAATAATGTTGCAATGAGCATTGGCGTACAACTATCTGAGTCCTGTTTTAAATTCTTTTGGGTGTATACCTATGAATGCAATTGCTGGGTCAGATGGTAATTCTATGTTTAGCTTTTTGAGGAACTGTTTTCCGCAGAGGCTGCACCATTTTACGTTCCTGCCAGCAATGCACCAGGATACACATCCTCGTCCACACTTTATTTTCCCTTTTTTTGGTTATAGCCATTCTATTGGTTGTGAAATGGCATCTTATTGTGGTTTTGATTTACATTTTCTAATGATTAATTATGCTGAGCATCTTTTTAAAAATTGAGGTAAAAAACACATAACATGAGATATATCCTCTTAAATTTTTGTGTACAGTACATTCTTGTTAACTATAAGCACAATGTTGTATAGCAGATCTCTAGAACTTTTATAATTTTATTTATTTATTTATTTTTCCCCAAAGCCCCAGTAGACAGTTGTATGTCATAGCTGCACATCCTTCTAGTTGCTGTATGCGGGACGCAGCCTCAGCATGGCCGGAGAAGCGGTGTGTCGGTGCACGCCCGGGATCCGAACCCGGGCCGCCAGTAGCGGAGCGCGTGCACTTAACCACTAAGCCATGGGGCCGGCCCTAGAACTTTTAAATCTGGTTGTTTATACTGATACTCTATACCCATTGAACCGCAACTCATTTCGTCCTCTCTGTAGCCTCTGGCAACCGCCACCCTACCTGCTGTCTCTATGAGTTTGACTACTTTATGTACATCACACATGTGGAATCGTGTGTTTGTCCTTGATACTGAACATCTTTTCACGTGCCTGTTGGCCATTTGTTTACCTTCTTTGAAGAAATGTCTATTTAAGTCCTTTGCCCACTTTTTAATTAGGTTGTTTGTTTTTTTATTGTTGAGATGTAGGAGTTCTTTATATATTCTGGATATCAAACCATTTTCTGATATATGATTTGCAAATATTTTCTCCCATTCTGTGGGTTGTAGTTTTTACTTCCTTGATAATGTCCTTTGATTCACAAAAGTTTTAAATTTTGATGAAGGCTAATTTATCTAATTTTTCATTTGTGGCTTGTGCTTTGGGTGTCATATCTAAGCATCCATTACCAAATCCAAGGTCATGAAGATTTACCTCTATGTTTTCTCCTAAGAGTTTTATGGTTTTAGCTCTTATATAGATTTTGAGTTAATCTTTAGATACAGTGTGAGGTAGGAGTCCAACTTCATTCTTTGGCATGGGCAAGTCTAGTTGTCAGGGCACCATTTGTTGAAGAGACTGTTCTTTCTCCCAGTGAATGGACTTGGCACCCTTGTACCAGAAAAATCAATTGGAAATGGATGTATGGGTGTATTTCTGGCCTCTTAATTCTGTTCCATTGGTGTATGTGTCTATGCTTATGCCAGTACCACACTCTTTTGATTATTATAGCTTTGTAATAAGTTTTGAAATTGAGAGGTATGAGTCCTTTGACTTTTCCCTTTTTCAAGATTGTTTTGACTGTTCCGAATCCCTTGGAATTTCATGTGAATTTGAGGATTAGCTTGTCCATTTCTGTAAAAACGCTGTTAGGATTTTGATAGGGATTGTGTTAAATCTGTAGATAACTTTGGGAGTGTTGACATCTTAACAATGTTAAGTCTTCCTATCTATGACCTTGGGATGTCTTTCTGTCTATGTGGGTCTTCTTTAATGTCTTTCAGCAATGCTTTGTAGTTTTCAGTATACACGTCTTTCACCTCCTTGGTTAAGTTTATTCCTAGGTGTTTTGTTCTTTTAGATGCTGTGGAAATTGCTTTCATAATTTCTTTTTTGGGTGTTTATCACTGGTATGTAGAAACACAAATGATTTTTGCATGTTGATCTTATATCCTGCAAATTTGCTGACTTTGTTAGCTCTAGTAGCTTTCTTGTGTATTCTTTGGGATTTTCTATATGTAGGATCATGTCATCTGTGAATAGAGATTGTTTTACTTCTTCCTTTCCAACTTGAATGTCTCTCATTTCTTTTCTTGTCTATTGCTCTGGCTAGAACTTCCGGTTCAGCGTTGAAGAGCTGTGGTGAATGCAGGCATCCTTGTTTTGTTCCTAGTCTTAACTTTTAGTTTTTCACCATTGAGTATGATGTCAGCTGTGGATTTTTCATAAATGCCATTTATCATGTTGAGAAGTTCTCTTCTAGTCTTATTTTTCTTAGTGTTTTTTTTTTTCATGAAAGAATGTTGGATTTTTGTCAAATGTGTTTTCTGTGTCAATTGATGTGATCATTTGTTTTTGTTTTTTTCCTTCATTCTGTTAATGTGCTTCATTCTATTACATTGCTTGCTTTTCCTATGTTGAACTACTCTTGCAATCCTGGGATAAATCCTACTGGGTCACAGTATATAAATGTATAATCCTTTAATATGCTGTTGGATTCAATTTGCTAGTATTTTGTTGAGGAGTTTTGCATCTATATTCATGAGGGATATTGGTCCATAATTTTCTTGTCTTTTGATGTCTTTATCTGGCTTTGGTATCAGAGTAATGCTGATTTCATTGAATGAGTTAGGAAGTGTTTCTTCCTATTTTATTTTTTGGGAAGTTTCCGAATGATTGGTGTTAATTCTTCTTTAAATGTTTGGTAGAATTTACCAGTGAAGCCATTTGGTCCTGGACTGTTTTCTTATTGGAAGGTTTTTGGTTACTGATTCAATCTGTTTATTTGTTAGAGGTCTGTTGAATTTTCTATTTCTTCTTGAGTCACCTTAGGTAATTTGTATGTTTCTAGGAATTTGTCCATCTTATCTAAGTTACCTAATTTGTTTTTGTATTATAGTATTCTCTTATTTTTTTTTATTTTTTTCCCCAAAGCCCCAGTAGATAGTTGTATGTCATAGCTGCACATCCTTCCAGTTGCTGCATGTGGGACGCAGCCTCAGCATGGCTGGAGAAGCGGTGCGTCGGTGCGCGCCCGGGATCCGAACCCGGGCCGCCAGCAGCGGAGCGCGCGCACTTAACCGCTAAGCCACGGGGCCGGCCCTATAGTATTCTCTTATAATCTTTTCTATTTTTGTAAGGTCAGTAGAAATATCTTTGCTTTCATTTCTAATTTTAGTTTTTTCTTTGTATCTTCTCTCTTTTTTTTCTTTGGGTGATCCATCAGTTCCCCCCACCCCTACGGCTTTATTCGGGTATAATTGAAAAATAAAACTGTAAGATATTTAAAATGTACAATGTGATGACTTGGTATACGTATACATCGTGAAAGGAGTCTCACAACTGAGTTAACTAACACATTATTTATCTCATATATTTACCTTTTTTTTTTGGTGAGAACACTTAAGTTCTACTCTCTTAGTAAATTCAATTATACAATAAGGCATTATCAACTGTAGTCACCATGTTATACATAAATCCTCAGATCTTATTTATCTTACAAGTGGAAGTTTGTACACTTTTACCAACCTCTCTCCATTTCCCCCACCCCCCAGCTGTTGGCAACCACCATTCTACTCTGTGTTTCTATGAGTTTGCCTTTTTTTTAAGATTCCACATATAAGTGATACTGTGTAGTATTTATCTTTCCCTATTTGGCATATTTCGCTTAGCATAATGACCTCCAGGATATATATCACATTTTTTTTATCCTTCAGTTTGTCAGTGGACGCTTAGGTTGTTTCCATACCTTGTCTATTGGGAATAATGCTGCAATGAACATGAAAGTACAGATATATCTTCAAGATAATGATTTTGTTTCCTTATACCCAGAAGTGGAATTGCTGGATCATATGGTAGTTTTTTATTTTTAATTTCTTGAGGGAAACTCCATATTGTTTTCCTGGATAATCCAGCTTTAATGCATGAAATCACTTGTCTAGTAGCTACCATTCATTGAACTCTTAGTATTTGTACTTAGACGTTAATAGCATCTCATTTAATTCTCACAATCCTCACTGAATAGATAGGGAAACCAAGACCCAGGGAGACTCAACAAATTTCTTAAGGTCACATAGCTAGTAAGTGACAGAGCCAGAATTCTAATGCATCACTACACCTATTCCTTATTCTTAAGGTTTCTTGAAGGGCAAAGAGATATTTTGGTGTGATGGAGTTTCCCAGTTGAATTTTGTATAGAGACTGGCAGGTATAATGAATAGGCATTTCTTTTACAGTGAGAGTTTTCACAGTACAAGCAGGACATATGGAGGCAAGTAATTAGAGAACATGATTTGTATTACATGCAGCTGTTGGCTATAAGTCAGTTGCAAGAGAAAGGTTGTTGTTCACGCAGCACTGGGAACACTTGCATGTTTGTTTTGAGTGGCTGGCAGTTCATTTGACAACTTATTCTTGTGGCTCTTTTTTGGCAGTTATGAACTGTGCTACTGTTTATTTTGATTCTGTGCTTTTAAAAACACCAACTTATTAAAATTTTCTGCCTATTTCTCATTTGATGATAAGGGGCTTAAAATTTCGTTTATTTTGATCTAGTCTTATATGCTATTTAGGTTTTGCTTAATGATGTTTTGATCAACTAATATAATTTTCACTTTCAAAACTAAAATATACTTATGCATTATAAAATTTTAAATTCCTCCTTGTTGCTAGGAACCTGAAATTATGCAAACCTTCTTTTTCCCCATTATTTTTACAATCACTTCTTTATTTTTTTGTTTTTTATTGAGATATAATTGACATATCATGTTTCAAGTGTACAATGTAACAATTTGATATTTGTATATATTGCAAAATGATCACCACAGTAAGTCCAATTAATATCCATCATCATACATAGTTACAAATTTTCTTTTCTTGGGATGAGAACTTTCAAGATCCAGTCTCCTAGCTACTTTCAAAAATGTAATACAGTATTATTAACTCTAGTCACTATGCTGTACATTACTTGCCCATGACTTATTCATTTTATAACGGCAAATTTGTACCTTTTGACCCCCTTTGAAGTGGGTGAAGGGGGTCGAAGGTACAATCACTTCTTAAATAACATCAATTTCATAGGAATGTAAATATTGTATAATTATAGAAGAGAAGCTGTACTTCAGGAAAAATACACATCAAATACAGAAGGAGAAAGGCCCATTCTTATGAAACCTATGGAAGGTTTTTTTCAGAAATCTTTCTGAAAGTCGCTAGGTTCAGAGATCTGGTAAAAACCTTACTTTAGTTCTAGTTTTTTGGGAAAAAAAGTTTGCTATGATTTTGGAGGCTCCTTAAAGTGTTAAATCTTGAGCTCTTCTTATCAGAGTCAAGGGAATATACCAGCCAAAACATTTTAAAAAGAGAGAAATTCTCATGCTTTCCCTGTCGAGGTTAATCAATAAATCTAGGTAAATGAGAATCTCTCAATACGTGTGTGTAATTAAATGTGTGTTCTTCTCTTCAAGTAGTGAATAAAATGATGAAAGTCAGAGCATCCTTAGTCATGCCTGGTCCCCTTGGCTTGTTTACTACATCATGTAAGTGCATCCCAGCAAGCAGACTACTTCCACATGGAAAACTTGGAATACAATGCCTTGTATCAACAGGCTATCTGGAGGGCTTGGCTTTGGGCCCCAGTGAGGAGTGTAATCATGAGGAGAGAGGGAGAAGGGATGATGGATAGTTGCCTGTGGATTGTGATGGGGAAGCTGAGAACAGGACTTCTCCTTTTCTAGGGTGGGCACCATGAAATGTTATGATTGCTCTCAGCGTGCTGGCACACCACCATCACAACCCAGAAGTGTTTTGTAGCATAAAGAAAAGGTAGCAATATTGCCACTCTCCACCTCTCATATCCATGCTCTTTGCTGCCAAACAATTAATGTCTCTCAGGTAATTTTACTCAGGAAAGAATGCTGTTCATCCGACTTTTAATACTTATTTTTGACCCCAAACATCCAGTGGCACCCCTACCCAACCAGCTTTAGCCTGGGAATAATCTCAAATGCTTCAGTGCACGTCCCTCCTCTACATTTAGACTTTTGCTGAATCTCTTGTTCAGGGTCTAAGTTTTACTTTTTCCCACCTTGGCTACTTCTTTGTGTACCTTGTAGTTCCCAGCATTCCTGTGTTTCATAGTGCAAGAGAGCATGAAGAGTCATAATTGATCATCATAAATAGAGAGGTGGGGAAGGAATGAAGAGAAAAACGCATAAGTTTTTAGGGGTTTTTACGTGGTGACCAGCACAGAGGGACCTACTGTCCTATCATTTCTTAAGCACAATGCCTAGCCTACTGCCTATCACTTAGTTGGTGTTCAAAAAGTACTGGTTTTTGTCTACTTATCCATACAGCCCTTTATAGTTTACATTATCTCCTTTGATTCTTGCACTAACCCTGTGTGGAAGCCAGAGCACATGGTGTTATCTTCTTTTTTGAGATGAGGAAATAGAATCCCAAACAGGTTATATAACTTCCCAAGTTCACCCAACAAAGAAGTGGTTGTGTTTAGGACTTTGGTGAATTCTCCTAATAAAGTAGACATCAAATAAATGAAATAAGGAACATGTAGTAAGCCAGTAAGCCTCACTATGTTATCATCATTCCTTGAGCTTATCTATAATCTATCTCTTAATTCATTCAAGAAATATTTATGGAGTGCCTGTCATGTGCCGAGCACTATTCTGGGCACTGAGAATACATCAGTGAATAAAAGAGTTTACATAATTATTTACTGAGATATAATTGCCTGCTGACTTTATTTGCTACTAGAATGAAATGATTAATGTACTAATTTAGTCAATACATATTAATTGAGCAGCTAACAATGTAGCAGGCGGTGCGATATGTGCTGGAAAAAAATAGTACTGAGCAAAAATAGGCACAAATCTTGCCCTTATTGAGCTTATGGTTCATTGGAGGAGGTCGCCAATAATTATATAATGGGTGCTAGGTGCTAAGGAGAGGTTCATA
Source organism: Ceratotherium simum simum (assembly GCF_057802395.1). Lineage (NCBI taxonomy): Eukaryota > Metazoa > Chordata > Mammalia > Perissodactyla > Rhinocerotidae > Ceratotherium > Ceratotherium simum. The sequence goes on from NC_141901.1 coordinate 97,455,686, forward strand.
GTGCTACGAGAACATGTAAAGGCAGAGTTGACCAAGTCAGGGAAGGCAGGGGAGGCTTTCCTTACAAAGTGATGATTGAGCTAAGATGAGTAGGAGTTAAGTAGATGAAAAGACAGGGAACCGCATGTAAAAGGCTCTGTGGTTGTAGAAGGAACCACGACATGTACAAAGAAGCTAAAAGAAGGTAATGTGGCTGAAGCACAGGGACAAAAGGGATTGGTGAGGCTTGAGAAGTAGGTAGATCCAGATCAGGTAGGCTCTTGGAGGCCTTATTAAAGAATTTGGTCTTTATCTTTAGAACAGTTAGAAGTCATTGAAGTGTTTTAAGCATGAGGAGTGACAGGATGAGATTTGGGTTTTGAAAAGATCGCATTCCTGCCAGGGCCAAGAGAGAACTGTGGATAGTTGAGTTAGCAGGTTATGGTAGTCGTCTATGCAAGAGATGATGAAATGATGCCGTGTTGGACCAGGGTGGTGGCAGTGGAGGTGGAGACAAGTGGAGGAATTCAGGTGAGAATGACAGGATGTAGTATTGGTTTGAATGTGGGCAGTGATGGAGAGGATGTGTCAGGGATGACTTCCTTGGAGCTGAAGCTGGATCTTGTTCAGTGAAGCATCTCCAGCTCCTAGCACAGTGTTTGGCATATGGTAGGCACTGCCAGCAGAACTGGGACTAGAATGAAGTCACATGATTCCCAGGGTGATTTAGTGCTTTTCCCCCACTGTTGGAGTCCCACACTTGTGTCATGTTAGGACACTTAGGAGAAACAAGGTACTCGTTATTGGGGTTGATGGATGGCCAGAGGTGAGAGGCAGAGTTGGGGATTGCAGGGGGAGGCGAGAGGAAATGTAATTATGAAAGATACTTTCTGTTGGGTGTTAGGTTGTTTTTCAGTAAAAGAGGCCATTTTTGCAATTGTTAGGGGATAACACATGTATTTAATTCATAAATAATTATTATTGAGCACAGGAATTGATGTTTGCGTTTTCAAATGCTTTCATTTAAATTTCTAACTTGAGCTTTAAGAGATGGATAGGGCAAGGATTATCACCTTTCATTTTCCAGTAGAAGAAATTGTGGCTCAGAGAGATTTCATGTTCAACACTAGTAAGTGGAACTTGAATCTACATCCTTGAATTTCAAGTTCAATGTGCTTTTCACTAGGTTGTACTCAGTATAGATTCTTACTGCTTTTGGTGGGATTAAACTTGGAGGTAAATATATACTGGAGTGTTAAGAATAATTTGTTGACATTTTAATGAGTCTGTAAAGACCTAGCGATTATGATCACATATTATGTGAAATTGTGTATTTGTATTCCCCTTAGAGTTGATTTGGATTTTCAGAAATACCAGTTGATTCTTCCACGCAGAGCGTTTGTATGGTATGTTATGAGTAAACTGGCTTTATAAACAGCCATTTGCCGAGCAGATTATTTGGATTTCATGCAAAGGTTTTAGATTCAGAACTTCTCTTCTAAGCAGATATAGCTGTCAAGGCGAAAGACCAAGGGGGCAGGAGCAGGAAACAAAAGCATCTCTGGCAAGTTCCAACGCCCCAGACAGAGCTCCTCCTGGCGATTGCCTTGCCCTTCTCCCCATGAGCTTTCTACAGTCGCGAACCTTTTCCCTGGACCAGGCAGTCTGCCGCCTTCCAGGGCTGGTGGAGGTTGGAGGGAGGTAGATGTATTGTGATGAATTGGGCCGTTAAGTGTGTTAGCAACTCAACCTGCTGCCACGGAGAGATCCGCTGGTTTTAATTATGGGCTTAGTTTCTTCGGCTTTGGAATTATAGTGTCTGCGTGTCTCCCTGGTTTGCATGTGTAGGGATGTGTTCTCATCTCAGTTTGTGAGAATTTATGTGCACAATTCCCATTAGTGTTAATGGGAGTTGCACATATAAATTGCTGAACGTCAAAATGAGAACATACCCTTTAGTCTCAAGAATGAATTAACCACATCTCTCTTTCCAGCTCTTCTTACTAGGTGATCCTCAGAATTTCAAAATTTGGCAAATTTTTCACCATCTGATAGTTGGCTTCTGAGGTAAGTCCTAAATATAGCACAAAATCATTTTATTTTACCAGTTTTATAAAAATGATTTTCAGGATATGCACGGAATATTTATGTGCTTATTTTAGGAGATTCTCCAAATACCTTATTAAAGCTAATTGTTTTATTATCGAAAATATTAAAATATCATAAAATATAACAAAGCTATGAATAACCACCACTGAATGTGCTTTCGTTCATTTAACTAACACTTACTGAATTGCTACTATGTGGCAGGTTCTGAGCTGAGCTCTGGGAAAACTAAAAGACACAAGGTCTTCTTTCATGGGGAAGAGATACAAAAACAAACAAACAGTGACAATGGTTCGTAATACTGTACTGTATATTTGAAAGTTGCTAAGACAGTAGATCTTAGTTCTTATCACAAGAAAAGAAATTTTTGTGACTATGTGTGGTGACAGATGTTAACTAGACTTATTGTGGTGATCATTTCACAGTATATGCAAACATTGAATCATTATGTTGTACACCTGAAATTAATATCATATGTCATATATAATATGACTAATATGATATCATATGTCAATTATATCCCAATAAAAAATTTAAAACACACAATAATAAGCTTTACAATACAAAGCTATTAAAAGAATTAAGTGCAAAGAGTCCTGAGAACAATGAGGAGAGATAGAATGTCTGGAGGAAATGCGAAAGGCTTCACAGAGGATGTACCATTTGAACTGGGTCTTGGAGGTTGAATTGAAATTCTCCAGGCTGAGAAGTTGGGACAGGTCAGGGAAGGGTAAGGACATTCTAGGCAGACGAACTGAATGTTCAAAGACTAAATGAGAAATGTGTTGTAGCAGGTATAGAAAAATCTGAAGGGGACCAGAAAGAAGTGAGCCTAAAAGCAGCTTGAGATTAGATTAAGAAAAGTGTCCTTAAGAGCTATAGTCAGCGGGGAGCAATGGAAGTGTTTAAGAAGAGTTATGGGAATATCATATATTTTAAAAAGTTTATTCTGGGGCGCAGCAAAGAATGGATTGGCATGGGAAGACGTGATGTAGCTGAAGTAATTGGGGAGGTGAGTAACTCAATGTCAGAACGGTTTGTTCCTTGGGATATATATATATATTTTTTTTTAAATAAATATGTATATATTTGGGATATACATATGTATTGAAAATATAAATATATATATTTGGGATATATATGTATTTGCAGCTTTTTAAGGTAAAATTGGGATAAAATAAACTACATATATTTAAGGTGTATAATTTGATATATTTTGATATATATTTATACACCTGTGACACTCTCACTACAATCAATATTATAAATATATCTGTCACCCCAAACAGTTTCCTGTGCCCCTTTGTAATTCATCCCTTCTGTCCCCCTCATCTCCCTTCACCCCTGTTCTCAGGCAACCGCTCATGTGCTTTCTGCCACTATAGATTAGTTAGAATTTTCTATAAGTAGGGTCATACAGTATGTACTCTTTCTTTGGTCTGGCTTTTTTCAGTCAGCATAATTATTTTGAGATTCACGTATTCTGTTGTGTGTATCAATAGATTGTCCCTTTTTATTGCTGAGTAGTATTCTGCTATATGGATATATGACAATTCCTTTATCTGTTCACCTGCTGGTGAGCATTTTGATTGTTTCTGGTTTCTGGCTGTTGCAGGTAGGGCTGCTATAGACATTAGTGTACAAGTTTTTGTCTAGACAGATGCCGTCACTTCTCTTGGGTGAATACCTAGAAGAGCAAAGCCTGGGTCATATGGTAGGTGTATGTTTAATGTTTTAGGAAACTGGAAAACTGTTTTATATGTCCACCAGCAGTGTATGAGAGTTTCAGTGGCTCCACATCTCACCAGGACTTGTTATGATCAGTCTTTTCATTTCAGCTCTTCTAATAGGTGTGTAGTGGTATTTCATTGTAATAGTAATTTGTATTTCCCTAATTACCAATGACGTTGAGCATCTTTTTATGTGTGCTATGGGCTAAACTGGTCCTCCCAAAACTCATATGTTCAAGTCCCAACCCCTAGATATGTCAGAATGTCACTGTATTTGGAGATAAGATCTTTAAAGAGGTGACGAAGTTAAAATGAGGCCCTTAGGCTGTGATCTAATATGACCGGTGTCCTCTTTGGAAGAGGAAGAGATACCAGAAGCATGTGTGCAGGGAAGGATGACCATGTAAAGAGGCAGCGAGAGGATGGCTGTCTGCAAGCCAAGGAGAGGGGCCTCAGAGGAAACCAAACCTGTGGACGGGTTTGTTGATCTTGGACTTCCTGCCTCCAGAACTGTGAGAGAGAAATCTGTGTTGTTGAAACCCCAAGTTTGTGGTCCTTTGTTGTGGCAGCCCTAGCAGACTCATACAACGTGCTTGCTTGCCCTCTGTGTGTCTTCTTTGGTGAAACATCTGTTCCACTCTGTTGCCCATTTACCGTATGGGATTGTGCAGTATCACTGTATTTTTGAGGGTTCTTTATATATTCTGAATACAAGTTTCTTATCAGGTAGGAGATTTGCAGATATTTTCTCCTAGTCTGTGGCTTGTGTGTTTTCATTCCCTTAATGGTGTCTTTCAAAGAACACTTTTGATGGAGTTGAATTTATCAATTTTTTCTTTTCTGGGTTGTGTTTCTGGTGTCATATCTAAGAAATATTTAGCTAATGCAAGATAAATATTTTGTCCTATGCTTTCTTTAGAAATGTTACTATTTTACATTTTGTTCTATGATCCATTTGAAGCTAATTCTTGCATATGGTTCCAGATGTGGATCAAGGTTCATTTCTGGCGTATAGAGGTTCAGTTGCTCCAGCACCACTGCTGAGATGTCTTTGCCTCCAGTTTGCAGTGGTGGTGTCTTGCTCTGCGCACCCACACCTTTTCTTGCCTCCCTTCTCCCCTTCTGTAACCAGCAGACTGTACCTGGACTGCAGTATTTTGCCTTCCCTCTATGGAGCTCAGAGCCAATGGAGCTATATAATAGTGTTTTCTTGGGAGCAGGGTCTTTCTCCCTTGAAAGTGGACTTCTAGCGTCCGAGGCAAACTGGTACACACGGACTATAACCTTGAGCATGTACTACCTGTCAGACACAGTTTTAGATGCAAGAGATACAATAACAGCTGTGAATAAAATAGACAAAGTTTCTATGCTCATGGAGCTTATGTTGAAGGGGGGCAGACAGATAATAAACAAATAAACGTGTAATGTCAGGTGGTGAAAAGTGCTGAGAAAAATGAGATAGGGTAAGAGAGGTAGGGAGTGTGGAAGTGGGGGTGGGGGTGCTGTTGTTTCCATAGAGTTTATATGGCATGGTCTCTAAAAAGGCAATTTTCAATCAGAACTCTAACAAGATGAGAGGTCTAGTGGGGGAAGAATATTCCAGGCAAAGGGAATAACAAGTTCAAAGGCCCTGTGGCAGGAGCGTGCTTGAGTGTTGGAGAAAAAGCAAGAAGGATGAAGCAAAGTGGAGGGGGGGGAAAGTGGTAGGAGATAAAGTCAGATTATGAACCAAGGTAAGAGTTTTAGATTTTTCAAGACAGCTTTACTGAGATATAGTTGCAAACCATAACATTCACCCTTTTAAAGTGTACAACTCAGTGGTTTTTATAATATTAACGGAGTTCTGCGACCTTCACTACTATTTAATTCCACAACATTTTCATCACCTCATAAAGAAACCCCATACACGTTAACAGTCACTCCTCATTCCTTCCTCTCACCGGCTTCTGGCAAACTCATCTATTTTCTGTTTCTGTGGATTTGCCTATTCTGGACATTTTATATAAATGGAATAATACAGTATTTGGTCTTTTGTGTCTGCCTTCTTTCACTTAGCATAATGTTTTCAAGGTTCATCTATGTTGTAGCATGTGTTAGAACTTCGTTCCTTTTTATGTCCAAATAACATTCCATTATATAGATATGTATCACATTTGAATATCCATTCATCAGTCGATGGACATTTACGTTGTTTCCACTTTTTGGTTGTTAATGAATAATGCTGCTGTAAACATTTGTGAACAAGTTTTTGTGTGTATGTATGTTTTCATTTCTCTTGGATATATACCTAGGACTGGAATTTCCGGGTTACATGGTAACTCTGTGTTAAAGCTTTTGAAGAACTGCCAGCCTATTTTCCAAGTGGCTGCACCATTTTAGATTCCCACCAACAGTGGATACAGGTTCCAATTTTTCCATATTCTTGTCAACACTTGTTACCTGTCTTTTTAATTATAGACAACCTAGAGTTTGTGAAACGGTATCTCATTGTGCTTTTGATTTACATTTCCCTAATGAACTAATGATGTGGTGCATCTTTTCACATGTTTATTGGCCATTTCTATATCTTCTTTGGAGAAATGTGTATTCAAATCCTTTACCCCTTAAAAAAATTTTTTTTAATGGTTGAATCATAAGTGTCTTTTACATATTTTGGATACAAGTCTTTTATCAGATATGTGATTTGCAAATTTTTTATCCCATTTTTGGGGGTTGTGTTTCTCTTTTTTGATGGTATCCTTTGAAGAGCAAAAGTTTTTAATTTGATGATGTCCAAATGATCTCTTTTTTATTTTGTCACTTGGCACTTGCGCCATTATATTTAAGAAACCACTGCCTAATCCAAGGTCATGAAAATTCATGTCTATGTTTTCTTCTACAAGTTTTAATTCTTACAATTAGGTCTATGATCCATTTTGAGTTCATTTTTCTATATGGTGTGAGGTAAGAGTCCAACTTTATTCTTTTGCATGTGGATATCCTGTTGTCCCAGCACCATTTGTTGAAAAGACTATTCTTTCTCTGTTGAATTATCTTGTCACATGGCCCAAAGTCAATTGATCATAGATTTATTTCTGGACTCTCAATTCTATTCCATTGGTCAGATGGTTATGTTTATGCCAGTACCACACTAGCTTGATTACTGTAGCTTTATAGCAAATTTTGAAATCAGGAAGTGTGATTCCTCCAACTTTGATCTTTCTTTCTCAAGATTGTTTTAACTATTCTGTGCCCTTTGAAACTTCATTTCTTTATGAATTTTAAGATTAGCTTGTCAATTTTTATGAAAAGACCAACTGGAGTTTTGATAGCGATTGAGTTGAATCTATAGATCAGTTTGGAGAATATTGACATCCCAACAATATTAAGTCCTCTGATCCATGAACATGGGATGTTTTTCCATTTACTATTTCCATTTCTGTTTATTATTATGTCTTCTTTAGTTTCTTTCAACAAGAACTATAGATTTTTTTCTGAATGAAGTGAAGTCATTGGAGGGTTTTGAGCAGAGGAATGATATGCTTTGGCTTATGTTTTAAAAGATTTACTTTGGCTGCTTTTTGTAGGATAAAATGTAGGATGCCAAAGTGAAGGAGAGAGACCACCTAGAAGACTACTACAATAAGAAAGATGAGAGAAGTGGTGGCTTAGACTATGGCAGTGGTAGTGGAGATAGAGAGAAGTGTAAGATCCAGTGTCTATTTTGAAGACAGAGCTGATGAGATTTGTTGAAGAATTGGAAATGGGAGAAAAAGAGAGCAGTCAAAGAGTAACTCCAAGGTTTTGGCTTGAGCAACTGGAAGAATAGAGCTGCCATTTATGGAGAACGAGGAAGACTGTGAGAGGAGCATGTCCATGGTGATTTGGACAGGGATCTATCAGGAGTTCAATTAAGTGTGAATGTTAAGTGTTAAGTATGAAACGCCTATTAGACATTCAAGCTGAGATGTCGAATAGGCATTTGATATAAGAATGTAGGAATTCAGGGTAGAAGTCCAACTAGTGTATACAGATGGTGTTTGAAGACTAGAGACTGTATGACATCATCTGGAGAAGGAGTCTAGATAGAGAAGAGGTCTCATGTCTGGGGGACTCCTGTGTTAGAGATTAGGGAGATGAGGTGGATCCACCAAAGGAGGCTAGAAAGAGCAGTCAGTGCAGTAGGAGGAAAATCAAGAGAGCACAATGTCTTAGAGTCAAGTAAAAAAAAAGTGTTTCAAGGGGAGGGACTGATCAAGTGTGTCAAACGCTGCTGGTAGGATGAATAAGATGAGAATTGAGAATTGATTATTGGGTTTGTCTCTGTGAAGGTCATTAGTGACCTTGTCAAGATCTGTTTTGGTGAAGAGGTGGGGAGTTAGCCTATTTGAAGTAAATTCAAGAAAGAATGGAAAGAGAGGAAATGGAAACTTTGAGTATAGACAACTCTTTCCAAGGAAATTTCCAAGGGGAATAGAGAAATGGAGCATTAGTTACCTTGAAAGGGATACGCTGTCAAAAGAGGCTCTTAAGAAGAACTTTTTACTTTAAAAAATTTCAAACTTACAAAAAAGTTGAAAGAATCGTATAATGAACAACCATATATCCTTCATCTAGATTCACCAATTTTTAATATCTTTCCACATTTTCTTTCTCTCTCTAAGTGGTTTGCTGAACCGTTTGAAAGTGAGGTACAGACATTATGACACTTTACCCATAAATACTTCAGCTTGCACATCCCAAGAAAATCAATAGTAATTCCACATCATCTAGTATCCAGTCATATTTACATTCTCCCAATTGTCTCAAAAAACCTTTTATATATTTTTTTAATCCAGAAGCCAATCAAGGTTCTCATGTTGCATATTGTTATGTCTCTTTAGTATCTACTAATAGAAAAGTCCTCCTGCCATTTTTTTTTAAGTGATTTTTATTTTTTGAAAGTCCAGGCCAGTTGTTCTATGAAATATTCCACATTCTGGATTTTTCTAGTTGTTCATGGTATAGTTTAGCTTGTTTCTTTTTCCCCTTTATAGCCTATTAACTGGAAATTAAGTCTAGAGGCTTAATTAGATTCAGGTTAAAAATTTTGGGCAAGAATATCTTAAGTTTTATTGTGTACTTCATATTATACGCCATCAGGAGGCACATCGTGTTAGGTTGTCCGCTATAGTGATGCTAAATTTGATCTCTTAGTTAAAGTGGTGACTGCCAGATTTCTCTGACATAAAGTACCCTCTCCATTTTGTAATTAGTAAAAAAACATCTGTGGGATAATATTCTAGTGCTATGCAAATATCTCAATCATCAAGGGGGAGTTTTTTTAAAAGATGAAAGTAAACAGTTGCTCATGGAAATGACCTAGAAAATAATGAAAAATTGATGATACAGGAGAGAGAAGAGACGATTGCTGGAATATTTGTTCTTGAATAGATGAGAGAGGATAGGATTCAGTGCACAACTGGAGGACTAGACTTTAGAGATAGGCGTAAACATTCTCCATGGCAATCAGTTGGAAGTAGGTTATATGGGTATTGATGTAGGCAGGATGATATATGTGATGGTGGAATCACATATATCATCTTTTGGATGATTTTGAAATTTCTTTCCTTATTGTTTCTATTTGCCGCTAATTATATAGTGATGATTTCAAACGTAAACTCAGCCAACTTTAGGATTCCAGCCTTCCCACTGCTTCTCCCTATGGTGACATCTAAGTTCTTTAGGGTTTAAATTTGCTATGGTCTAAGGAGAAGGAAGAATCTGTCTATGATAATCTTTTGTCTTTGCTAGTCATTAGTCACTTTCACTTCTGCTTCGTTGTCTGTGGTCCTACCATGACTCCCAGCTCGCACAGTCCATGCGGGTCTACCTCCCTGTCCTTCAGGCCAGCTGGCCTTCTTGTAGCCACTTCTGGGGTCAAGGAAGTCTTGGAGAACTGTCACAGGTTCCTTCTTCCCACACCTAGTTGAGTTTCTGCTGAATTGTTGCAGGGGTTGTCTTTATGAAATTTGCTGTCCTTCTGGACTTGACCCAGGAAGCAAAGTACAGATCTCCGTTCTTAGAACCTCCCAAACCTATCTGAGATTTCTACTGTCACTCCACGCAGGGCTGAGCTGGGAGACTGGAGTGCAGGCTCCCTTCTCAGGGACTCACATCAGTGGCTAACTTCATTGCCCTTCTTTCCATCCTCAAATCTTTCTTCGGCCAAACTTTCAAACATGGATCTTCTATCATTATGCCTTCTTCCTAACTTGTTGTTTTGACATGGACTTTATGCTCTGAGAACTTCATGCTCCTACTTTTTAAAAGAAAATATTTTCTCTCTTTCAATAAACAAACAACTATACCAACAAAACAAAACGTGTAGGTTTTCAAGATTACTATTTCTGTTAGGGATTTAAGAACCTTTTCTTTTTTTTCAAACAAAAAGAATGAAACTGTTTTCTAAATTTTACCTTCCCGTAAGCACATAAGCTTTAGCATCAGGGTTTCATTTTTTTTTTTTAAGTAAGTAAATTTATTTATTTATTTTTATTATTATTTTTGTGTGTGTGTGAGGCAGATCAGCCCTGAGCTAACATCCATGCCAATCCTCCTCTTTTTTTAAAGATTTTTATTTATTTATTTTTGCCCCCCAAAGCCCCAGTAGATAGTTGTATGTCATAGCTGCACATCCTTCTAGTTGCTGTTTGTGGGACACGGCCTCAGCATGGCCGGAGAAGCGGTGCGTCGGTGCGCGCCCGGGATCCGAACCCCGGGCCGCCAGCAGTGGAGTGCACGCACTTAACCGCTAAGCCACGGGGCTGGCCCCCAATCCTCCTCTTTTTGCTGAGGAAGACTGGCCCTGGGCTAACATCTGTGCCCATCTTCCTCCACTTTATATGGGACGCCGCCACAGCATGGCCTGACAAGCGGTGCATTGGTGCAGGCCTGGGATCGGGAACCGGGCCGCCAGCAGCGGAGCATGCACACTTAACCGCTACACCATGGGGCTGGCCCCAGGGTTTCATTTTAATGGTAGAAGAATAAAGGAATTCCCGAGAACAAAAAATCATTGACTAATATGTAAAATGTTAATCTACACACATTATTAAGACACATATTTCGCCACAATTTTTCTCTGCTGTTGGTGTGTTAATTAGAATATTGAATATCTACTTTTAAAGGACCAAAAGAAGTGTTTCAGAGGGTCCTCGGGAATGAACGACAAAACAGGAAAAGATAGGCTCCAAAAAGAATGCAGATTGATATTCAACGTGGAAGGAAGTTGCTCTGTCCTCGTGCATGTTAGTGATATTCAATCACTATTGGTCCGTGGAGTGGTAAATATGAAGGGAATGATTTGAAATGTCATGAGCTCATCAAGAAATAGACTGGGTTCTTTTGAACCACATCTTATTTAGGCCCTCCTAAAGCAGAGAAAGCAGGGTCCTATCACCCGTCTGGTATTCTGAGGGAAACTACCAAGCTTGCCATTTGGTTCTGCTGATCCTTTCAGTATACACTGAAGTGGTGTGACTCAACATCACATTAATTTCAAAAGATGTACCATCTTATTGATACAGTTTTTTTGCAGGCAAGAAGAAATAACTGCTGGGCTTCAAGTCAATTTAGCAGTATTTTATTAAAAAGGGCTAATGTCAGGGATTGGGAGCTTGTTTTAGAGAGTGTACTGAAAAGTGACACTTCCCTTTTAAATTTAGGGTGAAATTTCGGTATCACATCTGTTCATACATAAATATTAGCTCTATCAACATATTTATACATGCATATGATGTTACTGGTTATATTATACTCATGCAGGAGTATGTATTTGTCGTAAGACATGTTTATGTAGATGCCCTGAAGTTATGGAATCTTGGAGGACACTGGAAGCGTAAATCAATCGAGTGCTTCAAGATATGTTCCGACTAGTGGAGGAGGGAGTCTCTCTGAGAGAGTGCACTTGAATATTCTGTCCCAGAGGCAGCTTTTGTTTCTTAGGTACCTGATTGATTTTAGGGCTGATTCTTTTACTGCAGAAGCCCTTAGAATACTAACTCGTTGAAAATGGTCAGAGCAACTTTTCTCAGGCTGTGTAAAACAGCTTATGTGAGGGTCCTTGATAATGTATGTATACCAAAAGACACATTTGAGTGTCTGCTATTTCTACTTATATGTGCATTCGTTTAAGGCAAATGTCTCCAGGAGTAATTTGCATATACTGACTGTAAATACAACCTTTTACTAGATGATACACAGTTGTGGGTCACAGCCTGTGCCTGAAATGCCACACTTCTGTACTATGTCCATGTAAATCCTTCCCACTGCGTGAGGCCCAGCTTTGTCTTCTCCGTGAAGCTACCCCTGATTCCATTAGCCCACAGAGATTTCTCTTTCTCTGATCTCCAGGAGTGTTTACTGTCTCCCTCAGCCCTTTGGTTTTTCTCCTTTAGGCTTTGTAACCAGTCCTGTTTGTAAGGCTATTTAACTCTTTCTGTTTTTATGTCATGTCTCTTCACCTGGATTGCAGACTCTTTGAGATCATAGACCGTGTACAATAAAGCTTCACATCTTCTTACATTGGTGAAGGCTCAAACCATGTTTGTTAAGTGGAGGAATGAAGCAAATGTCAGTTTCACACTCCAGCACAAGAGGCCATATAAGAATGTGGTCTATGAACTCAGATTAGCATGAGATACATGTTTTCAGAGGATCATGGACTCTCAGGATGAGAAGACACTTCAAGGGTCACCTAGTTTATCTGGCACCCTGATGTACAAATCTCCTGTGCAGGGCAGAGTTGTCCCCCAGGATGGAGCATCCCCCATGATTCAGAATGAGTACCTTGAGTAACATGGAATTTTCAGATTATAGTGAAATGGTTAAGCAGGGTAAATTTCCAACCAGATCGTCTGGGTTCAAGTCCACTGCCCTTTATTATCTCTATGGCTTTGACAAGTTCTTTCATTTTAGTTTCTTCACTAATAAAACTGGGATGATCAAACGAATGCACAATTTTTTATTTGTAATTCTAAAATCCAAAATCTCTGAAAATCAAAAGTTTTCGTAACACATTTGCCAGGAAAATCTGCCCTGATCTGAACTCGAGAAGAGTCTAGTTTAAATGGATATCAGGTTACTTATAGTCTTTATGTACCCACTAATTGGTGAATATGTTTCTCTGCAGAAATATTAATGTATTTGACTATGGGGTGCTTCCCCAGGTCCTGCTAGGGTGTGACATGTAGTATACAGACTCTAGTAATCTTCTGAAAAGTTCTGAATGCCAAAACGTATTTGGACCCCAAGGGTTCAGATAAAGGATCATGGACCTGTATTACCTACTCATAGGATTGTTATGAGGATTAAATGAGATAATAGATGGGAACCAGTTAGTATAGTGCCTGGCATACAGTAAACCCTTAATAAATGTCAGCTAATGTTATTGCTACTTATATTTAAATTAATCACATCAGACTTTTTGTGAAAGTTAAGTTTCTTTCTTTCAAGGTTTTATGTTTAGTGTCTATAGGAATACTGCTATTATTCTTATTCCCTAATGAACAAATGATTTCCCCAGGAAGCTAGACTTTGAAACATCTTTAAAAAATGAAATTATGGGGCTGGCCCGGTGGCTTAGCGGTTAAGTGCTCGCGCTCCACTACTGGCGGCCCGGGTTTGGATCCCTGGCGTGCACCTATGCACCGCTTGTCTGGCCATGCTGAGGTTGCGTCCCACATACAGCAACTAGAAGGATGTGCAGCTATGACATACAACTATCTACTGGGGCTTTGGGGGAAAAATAAATAAATAAAATTATTAAAAAAAAATGAAATTATGTTCATGATTGAATTTTTATTATTGACTCTAATTTCAGAAGAGTCCTTGGAAATGTATTCATTCTTATTTATTTATTTGTCAGTGGATTTATTCATTTTACAAAAATGTATTGGGCAATTTGTCAGTTCCTGGTGACGTGACAGTAAACAAACAGACGTTGTCCCCGCCTTCACAGAGCTTACAGCCTGGTGGAAACTAGTTAGTGTTTTTCCTGTTGATTCACTCTTTCATCTATTCAGCAAATAAGTACTGAGCAGGTGTGGTATACCAGGCCCTGTCCCAGGCACAGGAATACAGCAGTTACCAGGGCAGACAAGACCCCTGCCTCCATAAAAGTTGCTTTTTTAGTGGGGAGAGATAGATAGTAAACAAATAGACACAGTATTTTCAGTTGATGATAAACTCAATGAAGGAAATGAGATAGGCTGGTGGGATGGGGGTAACTTGGTGCACATGAGAGCAGAGCTACTTTAGAAGGTGGTCAGAGAAGGTGTGGTGAGGAAATGAGGTTTGAGCCAAGACCAGGTATTGGACACAGATTTGACTGACTCTGATGGAGACTCAACAATAACAGAGGCTTAAAATGTGAGAGCTAATCTTTTTCTCACCAAGTAGTGGTTGATAGTTCTGCTTCACCAAGTTGTCTGGGACCTAACGTTCATTATCCTGTTGCTGCAGCATCCCTTGCGTGTCATCCGCATGGTTCAAGTTGACTAACCACTAGGTCCACACTCTAACCAATAGGAGAGGAAAGGGGGAGGAAGAGGGACATCCCTTTATAAAAATGGGTCCCTTAAGGGAATAATCCATAGATTGAACACATCATTTTCCTCATATCCCATTGCCCAGAACAGAGTCATAGGGCCACACTAGCTGCCTACTGCAAATGGTAGTTTTTACTTGGGTAATTATGTATTCAGCTAAAAATTCTATTATTATGGCAAAAGGGGAGAATGGATATTGGAGGACTACCAGTCTCTGCCACGGACCTGAATAATTAAATGGAGCCTGGGAAGGAACATCTTGGGCAATAACATTCCAAGCGGAAAAAATAGAATTTCAAAGACCCTGGGCAGAGGTGGATTTTCCATGAAAATAAATGATGCTTAAGTATCAGGGCACCTCACTTGCCTCAGTCCCTTCCAGTGCCCTCACTTGATTTTGTGCAATTGTACCTAAATTGAATAAGCTTCAGGTCCTACAAAACCTTGATCTGCTCCTGGCCCTGAGGAAGGAAAGTGGTTGGCATATTAGGAATAGAAGGGAGGCCAGTGTGTATGCGGCAGAGCGAGCTAGAGGGAGAGTAGATCTCGATGAGCCTGGGAGGTAAGTGGGGACGAGCTCATGTAGGACATTACATGGAAAGAAGGTTAGATTCTATTTTAATGTAATGGGAAACCATTGGAGAATTTTAAGAAGGAAGAAATGAAATTTGATTTCATTTATCCTGAAGTAGACACATCAGAGAATGTTCACTGAAAAATTTAAAACAACCTAATATACATCAATAGAGAATGGATTAATAAATTGTGGTATATTCATAAGGTGAATATTTTACAGTAATGAAAATGAATGAATTAGTTATTATATCGATATAGGTGAAGATAAAAAATATGATGTTGAACAAAAAAAGCAAATTGTAGACGATAACAGTATAATTTCATTTATGTATGATTTTATTTATATGAAGTTTAAAAGCATCTAAATCAGTCTATTATTAAGACTATATAGTGTAGAAAAGATTGCTACTTGCCTACACGATATCTAGTCCCCCTTCTTTTACAACAGCAGAACGCTACTTTATTGTGGAGAGAATGTGTCCAGGTGAAAAGCTACGTTTTTGAGCTTCTCTTGAAGCTACATAGGTTTGACATGGTTCTGAAAAGTAGGATGTAAGGGGAAGTTGTTGAGTAGGGCTCTTGGGAAGGAGCCTTAAAAAGAGGATAGGTTCTGCTGACACATGCCCTTTTGTCATTGACTCTTTCTTCTCTCCCTTGCCTGGAAATGGGTCACAGTGATCGAAGCTAGAACAACCATATTGTGACCATTCAGGGAAAACCAAGAGAATCCCAAAGAATTTAGCCCTGACACCAAACCAACTTTGCTGCTTCAACTGCCTACCCCAAGTCTCTCAGTTAGGTGAGAAAACTAAACTCCCATTTCTCTACACCACTGTTGAGTTTTCTGTTACATGCAGCTAAACCCGACCCTAACTGATAGGCATGGATCTAAAAACTTAGTAAAAATAAAATCCCATCCATGGAATGAAAATCCACGAAATCACCAAGTTCACTAAATTCGAGACAGCTATTATCTCTGAAGTGGGAGCAGTGTGAATGGAACTGGGGATTCTACAGAGGTCCTTCAATTGTATTTTATTTCTTAAAAAACAAGAGCTTAAGAAAATAT